>NW_024066041.1:1200000-1620233 GCF_014898435.1 Botrytis sinoallii
CAGTGGAGAGCTTTGATGCTGTTTACGAGGGTAGTATCGCTCTTGATGAGCCAACCTTGATCTTCAGTTGACGTCGGCAGATCACCAATGCATTTGTGATATTTCTCCATGGCGGCTAAAATTGTGTTGCAAACAGTGGAAAGCTTCTGGTCGAGATCTTCCAGGAGAGCCTCTGTAGAAATAGCTGTAGCCGATGATGAATTGATGACAGTCCAAGGTAAGATCTGATCAAGAATGAATCCTAAGTCTGGACGCTGCTCGATGAGATTGCCCAAATCAATTGTTAGCTGCTCAGTGGCATCATTGATAGCCATCTCGAGCTCTAGGCGTTGAGTTGACACAATGCCAGATGGCAGAACAGACGACGAAGACCATCTGGTCCGAAGGTCAACGAGTATATATTTCCACGAGGACAAGCTTTCCACAACTGGCTTAGCATCAACCTTTCCAAGTTTTGCATGCGTGTTAATAAGCTCCAGTCCGACACTCAGGATATTCGGCAACCACTGCAGGACATTCTCATGATTAGAGATTGTGCTAGCTGTCTTGAGCTCATATGTTTCCGGAGCCCAAAGACCCTTCGCCATTTTGATGATATTTCGCAAGACCTTCATGTTTCTCATTGCATTTGAGAGACTGTTGCGTTGGTCCAAGAGAGCTTGCAACAGGCCTTCCAAGAATCCAGTACTTCTAGCTACCTCTGCGCCACTTAGATCGTCAGAATGTTGTCTTGATGCCTCTCTTGCTCTTGGAGCGAGCTCCACTGTCTTGTGAAAGTAGTACTCTAGATCTTGAGAGCCGTCTGGAGAGATATAATTCGTGTTTGCCAGAACGAGAGACAGTGAGTCTTGCTTGGCAAGTGCGTTGGCACCCAAGTTATATTTGATTCCCATTTGACGAAGATCTTTCAATGTATCTGCGAAAAGTTTGCGTTTTTGAGATTTAAGATGTTTAACAGTATCTTTGTTGTCTTCCGTAAGGATCGATGGGGTGGCCTTTTGTAACTCCGAAGTTGACGTGATGATGTTCTCGAGGAATGACTCAAGGTAGCTTGATCCATCCACTGAAGACGCAAGCAATTGACTTTTGTCTACCATCATACTGACGGTGTTAGACACATTGATAAATCTCTTGGGTTTCTGTGTCCAACTAGGAACCATGGAAGCACATAATGCGAGGGCAGATTGGTCGACAGTTGGAAATTGTGTTGGGGGGAGGTAGGTTATGCCGGCTTCATTGGCAGCGACTTCATCAGGGAGTCCTTGCTTGATAAGTGAGTCCATAGGTTGGCCAAGGAGTGCTCGATACTTTCGAACAATTTTGAAGAGCTTGTGATGAGACCTCTTGGCACTGTCGCGTAAAGCAACAATATTTGTGTCTTTCCAACTGCAAGAAGTAGCACATCGCGCATAGCTTTCTCTAGCGATACCCGGCCCCTCTTCAAGCTATCCTCTACTGACTTTTCGTACCTCGAATAAAGAGCGATGAAATTGGCCATAGCGCTCGCAATTATAGAAAGGTTTGGATAGTCCAATACTAGGAGATCAACGTGTTTCTCTAGTTGCTTCAATAACTTGAGACGTTGCACATATTGGCCCATTATAGCTGTTGAGAAATAGGTGCCAAGATCTTGTAGGAGCTTTTGAGCATAAGCTTTGAGTTCTTCAACAGACTCACATATTGTGAGTGGACCGGCAACGATTGTCTGGTACGCGACGAACCACCAGGATCTTGCAATCGTCGTCGCACTGTTTGTTTTCCATGTCAAACAATTTGGCCCATGTTGATAATTCGAGACGACGCCAATTTACTATTGTAGCAGTCAAATTGTCGTAAAGAGGGAGTGCAGAATTTGCACGACTGGCCCATCCGCCAAATTGCCATTCGTGCATGAAGCTATGAACTTTCTCTACCTTGGTGATGATCTTCGCAAGTGGCTCTGTGTGGCGAAATTGAAGCAATTCTTTACATGAAATCATGGACATCTTCAAGGGGTTGCATGTGTGCAATCTCATCCACAGCTTGGAGTTCTCTGAATCTTGTTTGCACTTGATGAATCAAACTGACTAACTTGCGAGTCTCCGGAAGATTTGCGTCGTGTAAAAATTGTAATTTTCCGGTACTGTGGCAGAAGAACTTAAAGCGTCAATCTTATCACTCAACAGCAATAGCGAGCCTGGAAGGATGATTTAATCCTATCCCGACCCCCAAATCCGGCGTCACTTCCATGGAGCTTGCCCATATGGGTAGAAATGTGCTTGATCAAGACATGATACTTTCAGATGGTAATGGCCCACCCAAGAAAATATTTTTGTGCACTCGAGCTAAGAGACAGCAATATCTCTGACATTTTGTTGCTGTGGTGTAGCAATTGACGCGCTTGAGTTCTCATCATATGAGGGGAAAAGCTCATTAAATTGTTCTTGGTCGATCTCGTCTTCGTCTTCAGCACTTCCGCGGAATCTGTACAAGCCCGACCTTGTTTCTCCTTCAAGTCTGTCGGCGTCAAGCTTCTTGGTCCATTGCTCGTAACATGAATGAATAGACGTAAAGAGTGATTCACGAGTTTTTGGATCTATGGAATCAACACTCTCGATTGTCGTAGTAGTAGCCATCAATGTCAAGTATTCTAATGGCTGACCAGATACGATCTCTTCATCGATAGACTTAGGGGTGCCCCCTAAGAATGGCGTTGCTTTACTTAGAGCCAAAGCTGCCTTGCTGTTATTTGATGGATCCTTCGATACGAGTGTCGCCATGTACAATCCTATTTGGAGACAGCGAAGAATGTTTATCACAGGTGTGGTAAGATCGCTATATGCATGGAAGCGTTCTGAAAGACGACGTATAATTTGAAGGACGTTATTCTGAATGAGTTTGATTTCGTTCAAGACATCTTGATCGTCATTTATCAAATATTGATAGATTTAGACGCAATAGCAGGTGAGGGTAGAACAACTTTCAAGAGGTTCTTGAATTCACCCTGAAGCTTGTCCAATTCGGAAACTGCTGGCCGATAAACTTGCTCTGATGCCTCTGGAGGGGCAACCAATTTCTACCATATCTGCTTCAAGAAGTTGGCAGCGGAGATTCGATTCTTGGCCAGAGAAGAGACGCTCGAATTTCTGCAGGGCATCGAGCTTATCTTGCAACTCCCGGATTACTTCTTCGTGCCTCTGTTGCTCGAGGCGCTGTCTCTTGTCGGGATCAAAATGCTCGATCGGGGACGTAAAGGGAAATGCAGCCCACAGCAAAATGGACCCACGCCAAAGCTGAATACTGCATATTGTCTCTAGGCGACTTAATCGCAGCTTCCATGGCGAAAACTGACTTTTCAATATCAGAATTGATATCTGTATTAATTAATGGCTGGCCATTGAAATGTTTTGCTTGGTGAGCGGAGACCGCTTCATAAAAGCCGTCTAGAGTGATTTTGTGCCAGGTTCCAGTAACATCCTGCGAAGCAAGACTTTCTTTTCTGTTCAGATAATCATTTGTGAGTTGCTCACTGTGTGCGCCAATAATTGTCGACGTGAGATGAGAAAGGACTTGATTGATAGCCACCAGTTGGCTGCTGGATATTATTGCACTAGATTTTGCAAGCTTTTCTGCCATGACAGGCAGCTCGGACTCGAGCAGCCTCAATGACTTGAGGTCAACTTCGCTGATGATATTCATTTGATGCAGGAAATCTGTCGAAAAGCTGTTTGCAATAGGCTGAAGGCCATGATCACCAGACCATAAATAGTCGATATTCTGTAGCAGCCATGAAGTTGTGCTTGATGTGTTCAGACGCATTTGTGATGTGATTGGATGATCGGCAAGAACGACGGTTTCGATGTCTACCATATCACTAGTTTTGATGATTGGATGCCAGAGCTGCAAGAACTTGAAATTGTCTCAGAGCTTCGAATTGGTCATGTAAAAACGGACGCGGACTATCCTCCTCACTGTCAACACTCTTCTCGAGGGTTTCAATCTCCGATGTCAAAGTTTGAATGAGAGCAGCTCCATCCACATCCGAGGATAAGAGAAGTTGATGTGCTTTCACGAGAGAAGTCATAATACCTCCAAGCTCAGCGACTGAGATTGATGCTTTCCATCGCAGAGCATCAAACCTCACAGCCAATTTCTCCATCTGATCTATGATTTGCATGACTTCAAATTTGGTGGGAACCATAGGCCGGAGTTGCTTCCAAAGCAACTCCATGCTTAGTCCCGTCGTCAACTTGAATCCGGAAGCGAAACTTGTTTGTAAATCCGAGACAAAGGTTGTGATTAGCGACTTCTGCTCATCAACCAGAGGGTTATTCTTGAGAAGTTCCTCCATGACTGTATTTCCGATTGCCAAATGGGACTGAAATGTCGCTTCTTCAAACGTTGAGGCAGTGACAAGATTGAATGTACTCCACCAATAGCGAATTAGAGAAGTGATAATTTGCTTTCGAAACTAGACTGGGGTTAGAAAGAGAGCAAGCAAGTACAATGATGTTTGTCTGAAAACTTACCTTGCAACTGTCATTTGCCTTAACGTGAATATTTAAATAAGAATTAATGGATTGAAGTGTATGCATCAAAAAGTGGGAGACTCGTAAGGTGGAGTCCTTTGCTACTGAAGCTACTCTGTCACTAACCATAGATCGTTGGAGGCGATTCATTTGGGAAGGCTTAAGGGTTTGAATGACAGATTCCTGTTCTTGATGGGCTTCTAATGCAGCTGCAATTTGAAGTTTATACTCCAGGCATGCTGCAATCCAATAAACCTGCGATTCATTGGAAGTGGATTGCAGTAATGGCACCAATGGCGAGTTTTGGAGAGGATGGATGATCTACATTTTTTAATTGCGCTATCAGTACATTGTTTAACTATGCAAGGGACTGCACGGTCACTAACCTGTGCGTCACTGAAGCCTGCGGGTAAGAAGGTCTTCTTCGCAACTTTATTTAATAACTCTCCCACAGCATTTCTTAATTCGCGGCTGTCTTCGGACTGGTATAACTGCATATATTGTCGAGATATTGTCGACAATCTTGTGGTAGGTATCCCCTGTTGCTCAAGACTTTGGGCCACGCTTTCAGCATATCTTGTAAGAAGAGGCAAATCGGACCAAGCCAAGTTTTCGAGTGCGATACGATTGATAAGATCTGCCTGGCTAAGATCTGAACATTGAAGGTCTAGAACTTTTGACACTTGGCGATATCTCTGAAGTGTGGCTTCTGGCAGAATAGAAAATTGAGTGCCGGTATTGGGGTCGTTCTCTGATAAGAGCGGCTCCAGGAATATCTCAACCGCACGATTTCTCATAGCACGCGACAGCTCCCCAAATCGAGGGTCCATTGTTAGGAAAATTCTAAAGTCGGCATGTGGTTTGACAATCTTTGGTTCTCCATCTGGTCCACAATGTTCATTGATACTAAGAAATCCATTCGGTTCAAGCAGCGAATTAAGTCTGTCCAATACGGAAGCTCTGCATAAATTAGCATTATCAAGCACTAACCATTTTCCTTGCTCCAATGCCTTGATCAAGATACCATCCACCCATTCAAACCTGGCATTCTCGACGGCCATAGAGCGACTTGCAAAAGTTTCGCACGTCTCTGCCAGTGCTCCAAATTCTGGTAACGAGCTTGCTTGTTCCAGCTGTCGAAGATGGATAGAAATCTCTTGGAAGGAGAAAGAGGAATTCATGGCATCCTTTCTCAAAACATCGAGAACTTTGATTGCATCTTCGGGAATCTGTTGGGGAATTGTGCTAAGTATACGACTTTCCATAAACTCAAGAAGTTCTTGTAAAAATTTGCTAGCGGCTCTTCGCGGATCGACTTGCTCAAATCCACCTACTAGATCCATGGTATCGATGTCTGCATTCAAGGGAAATACCGTGAGAGATTTACCACTAGCAGCAGCAACATGCTTAAGAAGTGTAGACTTTCCAGAGCCTGATGATCCTACTAAAATACAAGGTAGATTTTGTTGGACACATATGATTAGTGACTCCAACTCCGGAAGGCGATTAACAGGGTCAACTTGTGGAAATGCCGTGCGGTGGTAGAGTGCATGTCTTGGCATATGTGCTATTCCTACCTGATAGGCGGTCGAGCTCATGTTTTGATAGAATTGACGGAATGGTACATCTGAGCCAAACGCCTGCGCAAACACTCTATCCAGCTCTTCTCTGTCTCTGGTAGTTCTAAAACGCTGTCGAAATATTAAATTCAAAAAATCGGCTGGGCCTCGATTAGCAAGGAATGGAGCTGACGACGTCAACAAGTGCAACCATCGAAGGATATCTCGCAAATTAAACTCCCAAGGACCGCCTTGGGAGCCAAACTTCCGCTTGTGTACAATCTCGTCTTCTAGTCGGGTGACAAAATCGATGATGGTTGTGATTAATTCCTGTGGCATAGAAGGGAAATTATGCTGGCAAATTAGTTTCATATCATCATCTCTAAACACATCAGCATAGACAACAGTAAATCGATTAACAAAAGAACTGGGGAGACCCTTTCTGCCGCCACCTTGGTGATGAGGATTTTGAGCGGCAAAAACAGAGAAGTTCGGATGGCGCTTGAACGTCTGATCCAACTCTGAAATATAGACTTCTCCACGGTGATCAAGACAAGCATTCAAACCTTCGAGAACCGATTGAGAGGCAAGATTCATCTCGTCCAGAAGTACCCATTCTCCTCGTTGCATTGCTTGAAGGAATGGAGCATCGCGCCACGCGAAATGTCCGGCTTCGGCACCTTCAACAGGAACGTCTGATCCAAACAAATCCATCAGGTCGGTTTGCTCTGACAAATTGATACGCGTCAGGGGTCTATTGCAAGCACGTGCTAATGCTGCAATCAAGGTCGTCTTGCCAACACCAGGGCTACCTTCGATAAGTATGGGCTTTTGAACTTGGAGAGCACGAAGTACCCGCATGCCGTTGAGTTTCGTCGTAGGTGCATCGAAGGCAAACCCTGGATCGCTGTCAGAGCCAGCCAATTTTGGAGCATGGAAGCCGCCCATGGAGATGTGACTATCTTGGTCTTGAAATTGTATTGGTGTAAAGTATATGCATTGACATCATGGTTGAGTAAAGCGTCCAATTGATGGAGGCATTTTGCACGTTCCTCATGAATCGTTTCCGGATTAATTGCCAAGAGAGCAGCTGGATTTGCTCCAAGGGTATCAATATAAACCATAGCCGCACCATGAAGAACAGCGTAGTGGGGATTGGTAGTCGAGCATTCATTCATGAATTTGATCCATGCCAAGATATCACGAACAGATATTGAGGTCGAGGATGTAGATCGATATGTTTCACCAAACCATTCTGCAAACTTGACCATGGGCTCCGAGAATTGTTTCATCTTGGAATTTAACTTGGCTTCCACAATTTGAATGACATCTGCATGGTCTGATAAGGCTGGAACCCAGATTTCCGTAAATCTGTTTCGAAGAGCGGGTGATAATTCCCTCTTACCGTAATCACCTCCAGGGTTCATAGTCGCGAAAAATTGGAACCCGTCAGCAGCCTGGACGAACGAGTTTTCTACACCCTTCTCTGCCAGCAGAATTGTTCGATGTGACTCCAGAACGGAGTTTAATCTCTCTAACACTGAATCGTCTGCGAGGGATATTTCGTCAAGTAAAAAGAACTGTCCTTCTTTCAATGCTTGCACTAGACTTCCATCAGACCACTCAAAGAGTGCCTTGGCCTTAATTTGATTGAGTTGAATTCGCGATGACAGATCGATTGGTATCTGAGACAGGGTTGTTTCTGGAAGAGATTTATATGTAGCCCACAATGATTCGAAATTCTCAGAATCCGATTGACGTTGACCAACCCCATCCAACGACTGCAGAAGATCTTTTTTGAGCTGCTCCAAGACAGCGGCTCTGTTTCGCACTGGTCTTTGAGCTCCAATCAGATCTCCTGTCTCTGTATTTTGATGTGCGTTTACGATGTGAAGGGTCTTTCCAAATGCTTCAGCTAGCATCTGGCCATACTGTAGTCTTACCGCAACCGGTTTCACCCACAAGCAACACAGGCTCATTGTTTCGGAGAGCATGAGCAACTAATACATAAAGCCTGCGCATTGCCTGTGTCCAAACTACACCTTGCGAATTCGTGGCTGAATTGTAAGCTTTGATTTCTGCAAGATTGTTGCTGTAAAGATCATCTATATCAATATTGACCTTCATGACTTTCTCAATGATTTCCTTGACGGCTGCTCTCTCTTCCGAATTGCGAACACGTTCGGCAAGTAGCATGTACCCATTAGCGGCAAGCTGCTCCCTATTGTCAGCATCTCGTAGTGCCCATCGGAAAAGATCACGAAGGGTAGCGAAACTATCCTTCTGTTCGAAAAGTCGTGTAGACTGCCTGAGGCGTGAAAGCTCCTTGTATACTGCGACGATTCTTCGGCAATCTGATGGCGCAACCTTTTGACTTTCGTTTCTCAAGGATAAAATCGAGTTCGTCTTCTGGAATGTCATCAAAATGGAGCTCGAGAAAACGATTACGGAACGCCCGAGATAGAGTTTTACGACCACCATAAAGTCCTGGAGGATTCTGGGTTGCGAAGAGCATGAAGTTCTCATGGGGACGAACAATTTCCTGCGTTTCTGGAATGAGAAGTTCACGGTTGTCATCAAGAAGACGATTGAGTGCTTCCAAAACATCGGTAGGAGCTAAGTTGAGTTTCATCAAGAACAATCCAGTGGCCTTGACGAAGGGCCTGAACAAGCAAACCTTCTTGAAAGCGCAGCTTTCCATCCGAATCAGAGACATAAGTGCCCAAGTACTCTTGTAGATCAGTATGTTCGTGATTGTTGATTCTCACAAATTTGTTTCCGCTAAACTTAGCGAGATACTCGATCATACTAGTCTTTCCGGATGAAGTTGGACCTTGAATTAAAACTGGAAAGCGACGAGTTGAAGTTGCACGGACCAAGTTAAGCATGTTACGCTCGACAAATGGCGTGATAATGTAGTGAGGTTGCTCTTGAGGGGTCTCATAACCTTGAAGCATCCAATATTGACGATCTCTTTTCTTGTTCATGAATCGTACATATTGCTTTCCATCATCTGGGTGTTTTGGTGTTTGGGCCAAAAGAGCTTGTGGGTTGCCGTGGCTGTCTAACAAATGGTGCTCAATAAGTGGCATAAGCATTTTTTCGGATTCTCGATCAAGAAGAGTCAAGAACCCCATCGCAAACCCTTCGTAGAGCGCCCTTCGTAAGCCATAAGACGGAGCAATTTCGGTGACGTAGGAGAGAACACGTGTCAATGTTCGCAAACTGAAGTGCGGTACTTCATTTGCACCATCAACCAATCGCTTCTCTTCGGCGAGTCGTTTCGTGTTCATATAAAGACGTGCTACATCATGAGCAGCCCTTTCGTCATTGCTACTTGTCCCTTTGAGATATGCTTTGATGACAGCTAAGAGATCGTCAAGATTCTTGTCCGGACTATCGACATAAAGTTCAGTAAATCTAGAACGTAGTCCCATAGGAAGATCACGTTTTCCAACATCTGTTGCTGGATTCATGGCACCGAATATGCGGAAGTCTGGGTGTGCTTGGATCCGTTCTATTTCACCAGTTTCAGAAAGAAGAATTGAGGGAGAACCAGTACCACCGTGCAACAGGTCAGCTATACTCTCAAGGGTATCTGGAGATGCCAAGTTGACTTCATCAAGAAGTACCCACTCTCCATTGCGAGCTGCTTTGACAATGTTACCTTCGACGAATGAGAAAGCAAACCCTTTGGAGCCTGCAGACAACTGAATATCGAATTGGTCCAAGCTCTGCGAGAACCTTGACCAACGAGACTTCAATTTCAACAGTGACTGTAATTTTGACTCGGTCTTTCGTCTCTTTGTTGGTTGCTCAGAGATTATATGCATACTTGCTTCTTCTTTTTTGGCAAGCTCAGAAACGATTTTTTCAAACATTTTGGGAGCCTCACGCCACAATTTCGATGCCTTGCTCCATTGACTCTTTGCGACGCACTTTCCAAGTTGATCAATGTACTTCTGATTCTTTGTGGCAGAAATGCCTGTCGACGCAAAAAGATCGTCGAATTCATCTTTAAGTGGAATTGCAAGACTCCGGACATTCACAGGTTTGAATCCTCCGAGCAAATCACCGACCTCACTTTGTTGCGATAAGTTCACAGCAGTGAGTTTGAAACCCAACGAATCTGCAAGCTGCTGTACGACAGTAGTTTTACCAATACCTGTCTCTCCAACTAACAAGACTGGCTCTGCCATCCGGACCGCTACTCCGACTTGCTCGAGCAGTTTTTTGGCATGCGTTGTATTCGCAAAGGGACGGCTCTTTTTAGTAGGCTTCGTAACACGACTACTTCGTTTCTTAGACAATCGCACTCTACCAATCAAAAGCTCGCTATCGCCGTCATCGTAACGTGGAACATGGCCAGTGAGAGAATGTTCCATAGTCTGAGGATCAATGTGCATTTCCTCAGCAATGCATGAAACCACCGATCTCCGGGATTCCTCGGACTGTAGACTTCCTGCAAAGCAATCGGCGGCTTCTAAAAACATCTCATATTTGGTGCTGTCGGTTATAGGCTCGCTGCCGGTCTTGGATCCTGATGATGTAAGAACACTTGCTAGTCTTCTGCACCACTTCAGAAGATCCCGAGGACTTATTGGGCGGCCTATCGAAGTTCGAGTTTTGGATGCAAAAGAAGGCTTAATAGAGAGTGTGTAGAGCCTTTCGTAAACGCTGATAATTCCAGGCAAAAATTGGCGCAATATTGGGTAAGTACCTTCGACGATTTCTCGAAATTCGTCTCGATTTGGCATGTGAATAGGAACACGCTGCCACATTCGTGCTCCGAGCATGTGTAATGCTGGTGGAATCTCTCCGCCACTTACATTCAAAGAGGTTCGAATGCTCGCAAGAAGCTTAAAACCTGCCTTGGCCTTGATAGTTTCACCTCGACTTGGTATTAGAAGCTCGCCTCTCTCAACGAGTGGCAGTATTACGCTGATAACTTCATTGGGAGCGCGATCAAGATCCTCGATGAAAACCCAACGCCCTTCCTTAACAGCTGTAGTCAGAACACCTGCTCTCCACGTAAAAGATCCAGGTGTAGATCCTGTAGCGTACATGCCAATAAGCATTTTTGCATCAGTCTGCTCATTCAAATGAAGTGTAACCATGCTTGAATCCATCCCAAGTTCCCGTGCGAAGTCATTGACCAACGAAGTCTTTCCTGCACCGGCCAACCCGTGGAGTAAGATTGGCGATGAAGACATAAGGGCCTTGGCAAAGGATTGCCTGTTCTGCGAGGTTGTGGTTGTTGATATGAGTTTAGATGGCTGCGAAGGATTGCCGTTTGGCCGAGGTAAGAGTATATCTGAATATTGCACAACCAGTGGTGAAAACTCCTGTAATACCTTTTGAGATTGAAACATCTCTGTTTCAGTGCTCAAACCCAAAGCAGCATTTTTCAGCCGCTGTTCTTCGAAAATACTAAGGAATCCATAGTCCACCATTTCGCCGTCGAAGTCCCCCATTACTGCCATTGTATTTCCAACGAATTTCGCAACCATTGCCTCCAATCTATCGTCCGAGGCGAATTGAAGCTGGCAGAAGATTCTCACCGCAAGATACCGAACTGCTAAATCAGTATGTCCAAGAAGGCTCTGAATCGCGGAGCTTGAAACTGTCCCAGAGTAGGCCTGCTTATCGAAGTTGAGAAGTCTCCATGTTGCCAGCAGAATTCGTTGCAACGCAAGATCAGACAGACCGTTGCTCGTGGCGGTTGCGCCATCTCCCAGGCATATTATATTGCGAGAAGGGCCATTCTCTCTGTAGAAGGTGTGGTTTCGGAGAGATATTTTTCGAGAAAGGTGTTCAGGTGCGGTGCAAGGTATAGTATTCGTGAGAATGCTTCAATAACTTCATTTTTTTGGGTACCAGGATACGAATTGGCAACCCATCTTGCAGCCGAGTCGGCGATTAAGGTATTAAAATATGTGAATAATTTGAGTGTTTGTTTGGGCTTCAATGCAGATATGGCGAGAGTTTCGAGGAAGTGAGGGGATTGTTGGAGGTTAACGATTTCCAGAATTTCCTCTGGAAGGTCTGCTTGTAGTTTGCTTTCCATGGTTATATCAGGATTATTTCTATCCTGAATAGCCTCCATTTCGTTCAATCATAAAAATCGTGGGATATCAATTGTTTATTTCAATGCAACTATCTCGAACTTTTTTTCTTAATCGCAATCAACTTTTTTTGACAGTGCCGAGGTTTCACCGACGCGCTAGAAATTTAGCTCCACAATGCAGAAAGTCTACAAAGTCCTCATCAACAATCATAGATTGTATTATCATATCGCCTCTCATACCCACACACGATGTCATTATCCTGCCAGTCCGCAGCTCGCAGCTGCATACGATCTCTCCGATCATCCTCGTCCCTCCGCGTTTCCACAGCTTCTCTTACACAAAGAAGAAATCCTTCTGCGAGATGGGCATCAACAGAGGCAGCGTCAGCGAACCCAAAGATCTCCGGGATTGTGGACCAAATCAGCCAATTGACTTTATTAGAGACAGCTGATTTAGTTGCCAGCTTAAAGGTAAGGATATTCCGCCAAATATATGCGCCCGAGGAAGTTTTTCGCAGTTACTGATCAGCCTATTCTCTAGTCACGACTAAATATTCCCGATATGCCAATGGGGGGATTTTCTGCTGGTCCTGCCCAAGCCGCTGCACCAGTTGAGGAGGAAGATGCCGCACCAGTACAACAAGAGAAGACTTTGTTCAACCTGAAGTTGGCTTCGTTTGATGCGGGGGCAAAACCTAAGATCATCAAAGAGATCAAGAGCATGTTGGGATTAAGTTTGGTGGACAGTAAAAAGTTCGTCGAAAGTGCGCCAAAGATGATGAAGGAGGGTGTGCCAAAGGAGGAAGCCGAGAAAATTATTGCAACATTGAAGGAATTGGGAGCTGTTGTTAACATGGAATAAAAACCTCTACAAGAGGAATTGCATAAGCCGCGGGGTTCGAAGAAATTCGGCATGTATCAATAGAGATGTGTACAAAATCTACTTCTCATCCAGGCATACATAGAGAAACTCTATATAATCTGCTGCGGCAGGTTTTGGGACAGGGAGACTGTCTAGTCACCAGAGAGTCCTTTATGTCAACCCGATTTTTGTGAGGATGACACCGAAGTAGAATTCAGATCAAATCGAGTGCCCCGCACTTCAATGACTTCAATGAGTTTCCGTTAACTTTCAAAAAATCATTACGAATGTGGAAGCAGACATTCATGAAAATCTTGAACTGGAGCAGAAATCCTACTCATCTAATCGTTAACGAGTCTAATACAACCTACGCCCCGCTTCTACTTGTTTAAACATGGTTGCATTTCTAGCGAACGCCCAGATCAGCAAGTAGCTCCATGCTCCAAGAGTTCAGTGACACGAGGTGTAAGTAGAGTGCGTCAAGAAGTAAGTCTATCAAATGTCTATCAAATGTCTACAAAATGTCTCTCCGGAAATCCGCAATTACTGTCAAAATGTGAAATAGAAGATACGAGTACCACTCTACTGAGCACTGTGTACCATAACGAGCACTATATAAGCAGATAAATACCCATTCATAAAGAATCCTTCAAGCAGTTAAAAAGTTCAAATTGAACATACTAGAAAGCGTACTTTTCTCAAATAGCCAGCAATTCTTATTCTTACCTTGATCTTAACTTCCCTAGTATCAAAGCGGTTATTCTCTTTTTATGATGTGTTGCTTTGGTATGTCCAGTGGATCTCCTGCGCTCCACTCACGTCCTCCTGTTCCACCCCGGGTCATCGCGTAAGCCAACTTATCCTGAATCCGATCATATCACCCTCTTCAACTCGCTATCCACCATAGTTTGCCTACTAATATTCCTCTCATTTTCCATAGCATACTTCCCCCCACCTATCGCTCCAATTGGAACATTGCCAGCATGCCAGTTATTGTCGAACCATACATACACAGAACTATTGTGCCCACGCCGCATGGTATACACCTACCACATCAATCTTCGCATCACCCTTTACATCATGGCAATCCAGGATACCAAAGGGAACGAAGCTCGTCGCTTCATCGTGGGCTGAGGATACATCATGCAGAAGTATCTAGTGGACTTGGTCATGGATTGTTTAGGACACATCATTAAGGTGGGAAAAGGGGAAGAGTGGACAAGTCGCTTAAGATGTAAAAGCAGGTGGGGCTTTCACATTTATATCAAGATCAAAGTTCTTGTGATGAATCTACTCCTATACTTGATTTCCAACTTTTTAGTTGTTTACATCAAGGAGAATCAAAATCACATCTTGTACCAACGTCCATGAGGTTGAACTCAACATGCAGGCCAAATTCTGCATCTAACAATTTGATACCCAGTGAAGATGAACTTGTAAGCCATGAAGTATGTAAGGGAAGAACACAATGCATAAATCGAAAGCATAAAGAATCTCTAGCTTTCTTTCTCAGTCAGTTTTTCAAAGCCCAGGTGGTCCACAATTCCAAGTTATTTAAGCAACCTTGGAGTTGAATAATCCCATGAATCTTCCTAGAACAACTTCGAACCCAGAGAACTGCCACTTTCCTCCCACCGCCCTAGTTAGGTCCTAGCCGAGGACACAAATTTGATTCAATTTTTCTTGATCTTTTATATTTTTCAACAATCTTTTCCAAATTAATCCAGACAATTGATCTGCAATATCTGCAATATCTGCAATACCTCAACATTATGTGCTGCAATATTTTGCTAGCCTCAATAAGCATACCTTACCCAAAGTATTTTATTATGTTCTTACAAATCTTTTCATCCCAGGATAGTTTTCAAATCCCAGAACTTCGAACTTCTTTCAACCCTTCCAGAGCTTATTGATATGTTAGCTGAATCCAGGCTCTCTGTCGGCAATGTCATCGTAGCTGTCGATCTGAACCTCGATGATTACTGGAGGCCTTGGTGAAAGTGATAACTCCAATTGGAAGTTTGGAAAAGTCGTACACCAACTCTCACTTTGAAGGAATATAAAGAGACTAGAGCTCAGGGACATTGAGCGTGCAGAAAAGATCACATTACAAGAAGCTGCCTCTCCATTCAGATAACAATCAGCAAATTTTGGAACTGGATCAGAGAGTGCCAGCTTCATTTGTTGAATGTGATATCACTTCGAGCGCGAGATACATTTAAACAAGGACTATAAAAGCTACATACCAGAGTGATAGTGATGTCAGATTTGAAGCCGATCTAATTGCTGGTCAATCGGCATCAACATAGCTATTTATCAGGACAAGACAAATGTGAGTGATATAAAGCATCCAGGAGGTTACGTAAGATACTAATCTGTCCCAAGTCTGGAGCAACGTCTAGCGAAAAACGCGCTCAGCCTCACGATATTAATCCTTGCGCGTCGAATCAATTTATACTTTGTGAGTATGCGGCGGGTACCAGAATGTATCCTTGTGCATCTAAAGGCTTTGTATGGCCCAAACGATGTATTACCACATTCAAAGCTAGGCGGTGGTCTTGTCATGATTAACAGATACATCTTGGATACTACTATGGGGATATATATAACCGCAATGATTAGCCTTGAATTGTAACACAATCCAGTGTCGATTATCGAGGATCTTCAAATGGTTTTAAAGGTTCATGGAGTGACAACACATACGAGATCAAATGGGCGGTCAGCAGCCTATTCATCTTTTGGATGCTGTTGGCTGACATATCCGTTTTTACCGAGAGCTTGTATGATGGAAAGAGGTAAGAAACTGCCCACGGAACTGTTATTTCATATACTCATTCGAAAAGGCGTTTGTCTCGGTGCTAGAAACTCACCTTCTCGATATCATCTGAGCGATCAACGTCAAGAATGATGGTTTCGTCAACAAAGACTTCGCTAATGCGCAACACATTCGATTCAAGGATGACGAGGAGTTATATTCCCTCCGGAGTAGTGACTTAAATTGACTCCGATTTTCAAAAGAGGTAGAGATCGAAAGTTCTCAGTGCGTTTTCAAGTTGAAATTCAATGAGTGCTATCAGGATGGAAACATCATGGTAGGAAATCGCGACGCTGTTGTTAACATGAGTCTTATGCTGACTTCAATAGATTATCAGGATTGTATAAGCGCTCATATCATTGCGAAATCGATCTTAGAACTCTCGTAAAGAGCATGACCCAGCGCCTGTCGCCAATGCCTAACATGAACGAAGTGGGCTTATGGATATTCTTGGATTGAAGTTTCCATTTGCTCTTGCAAGCTTTACAAGATCTTGTCGACATTGTCCACCCAAAATTCAGCTTCCTTAACAATATACAAGCAGAAAACCCACAAGTCCATTGACAAACAACTTGCTGCAAACCTGTCACTGCTAATGCTTTCTCTGGAACATTGGAGGAGGACATACACAGAAAGCAATCCACCAAAATAGGCCCTTTGAAGTCTTGAGGCAAGAAACATATCACAATTACCTTCTGTGACCTAATACAACACCGAAATAAAGTTGAACAATATTGCATGATAAGGTTATCATCAATTCTGTTTGTATGATTAATAGGCAGTCAGCCATCTACAAAGAAATTTGAATGGAGTTGTCCTTGAAGAAAAACAAAAAAGATACCACGATCAACACCAGCCGAGCCCCTGAGAGGAGTTTTTATCAATAGAAATCAATATCCCAACTTCAAATGGTCGTAAAAAGACTCTATTTATCTGAAAGGTTACAGTGGTTTAATCCAAGGACACAACTTGTGCCAGAAATTTCGAGATGTGAACAATTCATATGTTCTCGAGGCCGCAAGGCACAGAAATGGTCGCCCTGCCGATGTCAAAAATACAAACCACTAGCTCCCATCACCAGATAAAAGTTCTTATCCTGGTTACATGGGATGAAGTGAGGATTACAAGCGACTTCAGATTTCAGTTTACCAAAGATAATTCCCATTGATAAACTCAGACTAAGATCTTAATTTTTTCAACGAAGAAAATTCTCGATTGAAAGTACCACCACGACCACTCGATCTCATAGTCAATTTTTAAAGAGCCTCCTCTATTTCCATAACTCTTTCTCCATACCAACTTGGTCCAGAGATATTTTACAGCGGAAATACATCGCAGAGAGTCTGTGGAAGGAAGCCACAGCTGGTCAATATGGATTCAATTGATACTAGGAGAGACCCGACAACTCACATGGTAGAGGTCAATTTCGAGTCGCACGCTGAAGCCGAGACTCTCGACGTCTCGCATGTAAAATTGAGCAACACATACCCGGAGCCAGGATCAACTGGCATATCACCACGCTTAACCTTCGGTGTGGAATTGGAGATCGCTGTTGGTACTTTAAGGGACATATGCCAAAACCCAACACCAAGAGATGGCCGTATAGTCTACGGGGTTGGTCGTTCTGCCAACTCACCTCCGTTGCAGTATGATCCAAGACCAGCAAACTTTGGCGAGAGTTCCCTCGCAGAACGCTCGTATAGAGCTAAGGGCCGTTTTTGTGTGTATGAAAATATTACACAAACCCTTAACTGCGCTGGGTTCCCAGCTATACATATGGAGGATGCAGAATATCAGAAAGATGGATATACTACTGAAATGACCAGCAAGTGGATCATCGGGACTGACATCAGTATTGACCTCCCAGATGAGTCAATCTACGACTACCATAAGCTCGAGATCAAATCTCCAGTTTATTACTTCAGCGAGGAAGCGCTAAGCGATGTTAAACGGGTTTGGGAGATCATCGTCTCCACTTATAAAGTCGTCACAAACGAATCGATGGGCTTGCATGTTCATGTCGGCAACGGAGTTGATGCTTTCGACGGCGATACTTTAAGGAATTTGTGGGGCATTCTCTGGACTACAGAGAAATGGATCGAGACTATTCACCCTCCGCATCGCAGAGTCAATTCATTCTGCCAAAGCTTCCATCGCTGTTCCAATTCGGGACGCGAGATCGGAGAACAATCTCTCAAAGACCCAGGAGAAGAGGTACTCGAATGGATCTTAACCAGGACGCCTCCAACAGTGCGCGAATTCCTCGACACTATCTGCATGCAAAGCGGGGCTTACAACTTTGTCAATTTACAACCAAGTCAAAACGTCGGAAGTATCAAGCGTACGATTGAGTTTCGCCAGCATGTGGCAACGCTCGACACAGAACGAATCACACAATGGATCAGGGTATGCGTAGGACTAGTCAAAGCATCCGTAACTGCAAATCCCTCAGTACTGGATCCATATCTGCGACTCTTGATTCAGACAAAGAAAGAAAAGCTTCGTGTATGGGACATTTTTAAAGAGCTTGGGCTTGAGAGTTCAGGAGTTTATTACAAGGCTCGGATGTTAAGAGAGAGACCGGTGGGAATCGTAGTCAAGGAATTGTGGAAGAAGACGACGAGATTTGTCAAAAGATAAGCAGTCTCTTTCTCATAAGATATTTGGAGCCTCATACTATACCCTGAAATAATCCATTCTATTTCAAGCATTCAATTTTCAGTTTTCGAATCAGCCTTTAATCGTGTCCTGAGATACTCAACTCCACTTCCAACTTTCGGCATACGATATCCCATAGAATCCCAAATAATACAATGGAATTCTCAGCTTTGTTTCAGGCATTCGAAGTTAGTTACAAACTTCCTTTCGAAAAGCTGACTGCCAATCTTCGTACACCATCATTTCAGTCTTCGATACTCTGAATCGCATTCGGACATTCAGCTTACAGCATTCTAAGGTACCTGAATCAGTCTCCAAGTCTTTAGACGATCTTTGACCATTCAAAATTCATACTCAGACTGATGCAGAATGCAAGGAAGCCATGGGCTGGGGGTTAGGATTCAATAGTAGTTTGTAGGTGTCGGGATATCGATCATGTGATCTAAAGAGGGCACTGTATTGCATTAGTGTATGCACTAGCGTTAGCACTTTTATTATATTAATTACTAGCTTTCTATAGATAATAATGATTAAGAATGAATACAACTATAATAGATTAAAGTACTTTATATTTATCAATCAAGTTGATATCAATATTAATTAGTGATATCACAAATTAGGGCCTTGGATTCTACTAAAAGCATTAGGTGTTTTGAGGTAGTTTTTAAGATTGATAGAAATTCTGAAAAGACTACAAAGAAGATATTATTGTACTTAGTATAGTGCGCTATCTCTTTTTGTTGTGCTAAAGAATATGCTCTGGATAATTATATCAGGAAGATATATTCAAGAAGATCGATTTTATCAATTGTAACGAATCGAGCTTACATTTATTACATATTTATCTTTATATTATATATCATATAAAATAATCCACAAACCTTTATCTAAATATCTTTATAAATACTCTCTCATAAACACTCATATCTACAACCTCCAAAATACCTACAAACTTCGGAATATCCTCACATATCACTATATCGAATAGCAACAACGCTATCAACCCGATTACTCTTAAAGCTATCAACAAAAACCTATACACAAAGAAGGAAGAAAAGTACTGCAAGGAGTGATTAAGTTTATTAAAAGAATAACAGACTAATAATAAGATTATTGATTTTAATATTAAGGAGTTTACTAAATATATTAAATTCAAATACAAACAATATAACTATAAGGATATCAACAATAATAAGCTCGCCAAGGTCTTTTATTGTTGGAAATCACATGTGTAGCATGTGTGTGACACATACATACCACTATAAAACTCCTTTTTCGGATTTCTCGGATATATAGATCCGATATATATATTTCAATATATTACTCCTTATGTGTAATTTACTGTTTATTTCTGATAGGTTATAAGCGTTGTATCATTATAAGCTTTATTTTATATCTTTGTATTTCCTGAGTCTCGAGTTCTCATTTCCTTATAGCTATCTTTATTTTTGATATTATGACAAGTAAGATTATTGTTGATATAGTTCAAACAAAATGGGGAATACTAGTTATTTTTAATGGTTATAATTGGATAGACTTTTATGAAACTATTTGAATTGTTATAATAATAGTATTTGTGTTGTTTTTGTGTATGGGGAAAAGTATAAGATCAGTAAGCGGTCGAGCCGATATTGCTGAATGGGATAGAAAAGCAGGAATTGTATTCTGTATTATCAATTCCTGTATTATTTCTATGTATTGTTTTCAATTTATGTATATAATCGATGTAGAAGATATTGTAGGAATCTAGGCAAAACTTTTAATGTTTAATAATAATGTGAATCTTTAATATGTTCAGAATCTCTGGCAATAGTTTATTTACGAGCAATTCGATTTTAAAATAGAGATGATTCAATTCTTTTTCGATTGATTCTTCGACTATCAATATAAATTATCTGTAATAATACAACCTTTATTCGAAATAGAGGTTTATTTTTATTTTTTGAATATACTGCTAGATATAAAAGTCTGATAAATATAGTAAAACTTTATTGTCACGGGGTGGAACCACGTGACATGTTGATCCTATCGGATAGGACCGAAACGAGCGCTTGCGCCGGTGCGCAAGGGAGCTAGGGCCCGATCGGGCTAGCTCGCTATGAAAACTCTGTATATCTTCAACTTAGAAGATCCTGTATTGTAGCTCTTCGAGCTACATCTTAATCTTCAATCTGAATCTATTATCTGAACTAATATAACTTTGCTAAATTAGGGTAAAGTTACTAAAGCCCTATTTCTATTTACCTGCCCTATGATATTATATAGCTTCTACCTATTAATATATCATTCTTATGATATCTGCTCCGCACCCGTCTGGCCAGCCTAGGGATACCTTCGAATTCGGTATTTCTGTAGCTGAGGATCCCCAGGTCTGATACTAGTATCTCCAGTCGGTATTTGTGTACTATGCTGAGCTAGAGGAAACCAAACGATTGCTTGAATATGAGATATCCGAAATGCTAATCTGGGAATGTATTCAAGTTGCCCTGTAGGAACAAATCGCTACTCAGAATGCCCGTTTGCTGGATCGCTTTGTAGAATCTGTACCTATTGCCTTTGCCTATACCAAAACTGTATCACCCGAGATGCCTACTGATTCTACTCCCAAACCTGCTATCCTCGTTTCAACTATTCGATTGAATGAGTATATTCTAGATCCGAAAGAATTCGATGGTACCTGCTCTGATCTGCAAAGATTTGTTTAATAAATATATGGAAAATTGAATACAAATAATAATAGATTCCCGATCGCTTTAGCCTACTTGATTTATACTGCTGAAAGACTTATTGGAAAAGTATATAAACTTATATTACTTAAGATTTTTTATAAGACCCCCCAATTCGCTAACTATACTACACTCCTTAAATATCTCGAAAACGCTTTTGGAGATCCCGATCGTATCTAAAATACATAAAACAAATTATACCTATTAAAGTAAAAGCACCTCGATTTTAATACCTTTTTTATAGAATTCCAAAGACTTGCTTTGGAAGGAAAGATATCCGACAATACTTTGACTTCATTCCTATTTCAAAAAATCTCCTATGAATTATAAGATATATTGTTATACAACTTTGCCCCGACCTGTGAATTCCGTCCATACACCAATCACTTGCAACAACTTGATAACCAATTTTGTCAATACCAACAACAAGTCCATCATATCCGCCCTGTTATTTTCAACAACCCTTCCCGAAAGATAATTCTTGCTCTGTTTGTACAACCTAATAGCCCGAAACCTATCCTTGAAGACCTAATAGACTTAAGCTCTGGAAAAAAGGAATATATGCTTAGGAAAACTAATTCACACCGAGATTGTAGTGAATACTATTACTACAATTCTGCCGATTACCTAATACGAAACTGCTCACTCCTTGATACCCGCTTTGTACAAACCCGAATCAATCGGAATAGTTCGATAGCTTTTTTTCCGTTTTCATTTGTTTCCTGTAGGTGACGAATCAATCGCTTTCTGCAATCCAATACCTCAACGAATTCTAACAATACAGGAAAAGAAGTCCGTCTGATCTAAAATGTGATTAGACCCATATTCTACATACTCTCTGCTTATCTGCTGCTACTACTCATAGTCTTCCTCTAGAAGATGAACTGAATAATTATACAAATCTAATAATCCCATCTGTTATCTTGCTTCTAGGAAAAGGTATTCTTCCGACTTACATTATGATCGATAGCAGGTGTAAAGGAATTGTCTTTGCGAATCGAAGCTGGATATCTTCTCAAAAATTATTGATATATTAATTGTCTATTGCTTTCGAAATCATAGGATTCAACAGAAACATCCTGCCTGGAAATCGAGTTATATTCTATATCCGTATAGGACTTAGAATAAACGATTATATTGAAAAGAAAATCATTTTGTACATAATCGAATTAGCTTACTACCTAATAGTATTAGGAATAGCCTAGCTTAAAAAGCATAACCTCTGTATCAACTTTGTAACAAATTTGTTTTGATTCGATAACCTGTTTTGCTATGAATTCTATAATACTCTGTTTTGTTTGTTCTATATAAAAGCCCTAGCTGATAAAGGGACAAGAAAATCAGCCTCAGGGCATGCGAATCGACCTACAGCAAGCGGTATCCGCTCTATAGCAAAAACTGCTATGGAATCGGCAGCACAGGCGTAGTGGATCAAACAGAAACCAATGCTCTCCAAACAGTACTAGAAATGGAATCTAAGGAACACAAACAAATACTCTAATAAACTAGAACTCTTACGAGCTACTCTCCACCACATACTAGCGATCTACTCAGTACATAGCGATTTCGAAAGCTATCACCAACGATTTAAACACAAGGAAGTAACGATCTATTGCTTATATAGCGCATACAAATCCCTCAAGCATATTGTGCATTACCACAAAGTCCTTGTGACCTATGAAACCTGGCCCCCAGATATCAGGCCCAAATACCCACCCCGCAACCGGGCGGCTCAAGAACGACTACTGAAACAGCTAATGCACACACCAGCCAAGTTCGCTGAATTTATTGCTATAACAGACTTCTACAGGAGCATATACTCTAGAATACTACCAGAAGAATAGAAAGAGGAAATGGAAATGGATTGATCGATCCGGGTGAACACAAATACAGAATAGGAGGCGATCGATATAGTAAGGCTATAAAGAACAAAATCGATATATACAATACTCTGCGTTGTACTAGAATACATACAAAAGCTACCCTTACAGGATAAAGCAGCTTTCAATCAAAACATTATATAAAAGATTGGAAAGCGTGCACGGAGGCGCTCAGAGGATCGGAGACAAAAGTGCAAGCGCGCTAGCTATCGCTTGGGAGGCTATTGAGGGTATTGAGACCTCATTTTTAGGAGAGGGGGATCATGTAAATTAGAGATTATCCCGCAGTTAGCCCAACCGTAATGCCCCCTGGGAGGCTCGCCTATACGGCCCGGTTGAAAATTACTAATAATAATAATAATAATAATAATAATATAAAAGCCCTACCCGATATTCTCCTGAAAGCTTAATCTGTATACCTGCCAGCCCGTTTCGAAAAATTAAGGGATCAAGATATAACCGCAATCTCTCTGAAGGCCTGTTTTGTTTATGCCCGCTGGAAGTATGAAATATTTCAAATATTGATGAAACAAATCGATGATATTTTAAATAAAAAGAAGGAATTTGATTTATAAGATTTGTTTTTTGAATTTCGAAATTGAAAAGATGTTTTTTCCTTAAGGAACATGAAGAAGCTATTATTGTATTATTCTTATAATTACAAGATTCGGTTTTAAAAGAGAGTTGTTCCATTATTTAGCGTTTTATATTCTATATTCTATATTGAGTTAGAAGCTTTAAAACAGTAATTAAAGGAGAACCTCAAAAAAGGATTTATTCGGCCCAACTCTTTCCTTGCTGTATCATTTGTTCTATTTATCAAAAAGGCTGATGAAAGCTTTCGGTTCTGTATAGATTATTGCGCTTTGAATAACCTGTTTATTAAGGATTGATATTTCCTATTATTAATAAAAGAATCTTTAAATAATTTGAAAGGAATAAAATATTTCAGTAAGATTGATATTATCTCTACTTTTAATAATATAAAAGTGAAAGAAGAACAAAAATACCTGACTACTTTTTATACCCGATTTAATCTATTCGAATTCCTAGTTATGCTGTTCGGGTTGATAAAAGCTTCTATAATCTTTTAGAAGTTTATTAATGATTTCCTATAAGGATACTTGGATATATTCTATATTGCTTATCTGGACGATATTCTGATATATAATCGAATCCGAAAAGAATACATCCATTATATTCAAAAAGTCCTGTAAGCATTGAGAGAAGCTGGTTTGTTTATTAAATTCAAAAAGTGTAAATTCCTGAAATCCGAAATCAAGTTTTTAAGCTTTATTATAGGAAAGGATAGTGTTTGAATGGATTTAGAGAAAATCCGAATGATAATAAATTGGAGACTATTTGTTATAGTAATTAATATCTAAGTATTTATTAGATTTGCAAACTTTTATTAATGATTTATTAGAAACTTTTCGAAGATAATTAACCTGATGGTAAATCTGACTAGAAAAAATGTTCTGTTTCTATGGGATTCTGTTTGTTAAGATGTATTTGACCAACTGAAGAGAGTATTTATTGAAGCTTTTGTTCTAGTTTTTTTCGATTAGGAAAAGGAAGTAATCCTAGAGATCGATATCTCTGATTATGTATCTATTGGGGTATTCTCTCAATACAATGATAAGGGAGTCCTGAGACCTATCGCATTTTTTTCAAAAAAGTATTCGGCAGTCAAATATAATTATGAGATTTATAATAAAGAACTACTCGCTATTATTTGTTGTTTTGAGGAATGGCATTCGAAGTTAGAGAATATACCTTTATTAATTCAAATCATTACTGACTATTGGAATTTAAAGTATTTTATTATTATAAAACTATTAAATTGTTATCAAGCCTGCTAATCCGAATTTCTATTTCGATTTAATTTTCGAATTACTTATCACCTCGGAAAGCTAGATGCTAAATCTGATACTCTGTAGGAGATCAGAAGATCTCTCTAAAAAAAAGGATGAATATTTTCTATACCAGAGTTGTATTATTTTGAAACGAGAAAACCTGGACCCCAATCTATTCCCTGCCATTGCTGTCCCAATCGAATCCAATGCTATCAAGAAAGTACGTTTCGTGGTAACAACTTGTAATTAGAAAAATCCTGATTCTACTGGTATTATTGATTACCCTGATTCCGATGCTATTATAACTTTACTAGAAAATGGCAAAGTTATAAAATCTACAACTCCATTTGCTATACCCGCATCCAATTCTGAAATACTGTTAAAGGACTCAGAAACTCCTTTAGATCTTTATACTGATCTGCTCGCCTTATTCCGTGAAGGCTATCAAACCGATCCTGTACCCGAATCTGTCCTGAAATCCCTACAAAGGAATCCCCGAAACACCTGAAAATCATTCTTGCTAAGTATACTGAAAACAACAATCTGTTGTATTATCAAGAGAAACTATACATTCCCGATTATAACCCCTTGAAAAACTATTTACTCCACTTATACCACGAATCTCCCGCTGCAGGTCACCTGCATCATATCTATATCTTCGAATTACTATCCCAAAAACTATTATTAACCCGGATACTACAATTACATTATATAGTAGGTTTGCATTATTATAGCTACTACCATGCTATCCCGATTATAAGTCGGATACCCCACTTTCTGGCCACCCCCCTTTTGGGCCAACTTTTTTATACCCAAAATACACCAAAATGGAATTTTTAACTTTCTTATTTATGGATAGAATTCAATGAAAATTTGTGTATATATAATTTAAATCGATTTAAGCTTATCTGAAATTTTTAGATTTTTAGGATTTTCTGTATTGAGAGCTAGAGCTTCAAAACATCGATTTCTAAATTTATATGGGAATCACATACAAATTTAAATTGCTTATAAAATCTTAATAACTTTTTATAAAAATTGCTAAAAATAAACTATATAATTTTATTATAAATTTATAGTATTTTTAATATAAGAGATTCAGAAAAAATAGAAAATTTCTTATAAATAAATATTTATAGGGGTACCCTCAAAATGACAGGGATTATTTATACTATTCTAAACTCACCATATACTATATCTCTATATCGGTTATTTTTCTTAATTTTTTTTTTGAATTTCTATATAGATTTAAGTTCAAATCTTTCAAAAAGATATACAGTTTTCTTTTAATAATTGTTGTTAAAAAGTTATTAAAGGTTTTATAAAAATTCTAAATTTGTATGTGATTCCCATACAAATTTGAAAATCGATATTTTTGAACCTTTAGCTCTCAATCCAGAATAGTCCTAAATATCTAAGAATTTCAGAATAAGCTTAAAACGATCTAAATTATCTATATATAAATTTTCATCAAATTATATTATATATTCATAGAGATATTAATAGGCCTAAAAAGTGATTTTTGGTGTGAAAGGGTGGCCCAAAACAGGGGTGGCCCGAAAGTAGGGTGCCCGACTTAAAGGTTAGAAAAGAGTTCTCCGCCCCCTTCCGATTTTATAAAAAGTTAACAAGATATTTCGATAAATTTCATTATACATTTATCCGAAAGTATCGGATTCGATATTATCATGATAATAATCGATTAGTTGATTAAGATGAAACATTCCTGTTCTATTACAATACCTACAATTCCAAGGAAATCGCCTGCCTGTTCCAAAAGAATATCTAGAAGCTTTATAGTTTACTTTTAAACAATCATATCAGATTGTAAAGCTCAATTTGTATCCGAATTCTGGAAGCATACCTACAAATACTTAGGTATTACCGCCAAACTATCAACCACTTATCATTCCGAAACCAATGGATAAACTAAAAGAACTAATACAATACTAAAACAATATCTCCAATCATATATAGCTTACCTACAAGATAACTAGACAGAATGGCTCCTATTTGCTGAATTCTCCATCAACAATGCCTAGTCCGAAAGTACCCGAATAACTCCGTTTTTCTCGAATTATAGGTTTTATTTTCGTTTAGGTTTCGAATCTGTATCGTTCCAGAATGCCTGTTTTGTTGTATGAGATACTGAAGAATTCGTTACTAAAATGGAAGCCATTTCTTTACACCTACAAATCAAACTGATTATTAGTCAAGCTCGATATTCGAAGAATACTGATACCCACTGTTCTCCTGCCTATAGATACCTGCCTGATGATCTAATTTAACTGAACACTAAAAACATCAAGACCCTGCATCCACAGAAAAAGCTTGATTAGAAGAATCTCAGGCCCTTCAAAATCCTAAACCCAATAAACCCCTATACCTATAAACTAAAACTCCTTGTTTCGATAAGGATTCACTCCGTTTTCTATATCAACCTACTATATTCTATATATAATAATCCGATCCCTAAACAATACAATCCACTACCCCCACCTATTGAAATCAATAGCTTAAAACAATTCGAAGTCGCCAAGATTCTAAACTCTCGTTAGAAAAAAAGAGATTATAAAAGATCTCGTCTGAAATACACTATCTGCTGGATCAGCTACAACACACTGACCGAAGAACCCACAAGCTACCTGAAAGATATATAAGAGCTGATTCATAACTTTCACCATAGATACCCTGATAAACCTAGCCCTATCTAACCAAGTTCTGTCTACCTGTAAATCATAAACCATAACATACTGCCTCGATAGAGCTCGGCTTTAGAAAAAGGATAATATTACAAAGTAGAACCATATAATATATTAATCCTATCAAATAAAACCAAAACAAGCATTTACACCGGTATACAAGAGAGTTAGAGTCCGATTGAGCTAGCTTGCTATAAAAACTCTATATATCTTCAATTTAGAAGATCCTATATTATAGCTCTTCAAGCTACATCTTAATCTTCAACCTGAACCTATTATCTAAACCAATATAACTTTGCCAAATTAGGGCAAAGTTACTAGAGCCCTGTTTCTGTCTGCCTGCCCCGTAATATTTATTATATTATTAAATATAAATATATAAGATATATTATATATTTTATAATAAATTGAAAGAATTTCTTGAGATATAATAAGTTATTTAGTAATAGCTAATGTTGTATAAGGAAATATAAAAGGAAGAGGTAATAAAAGAGCTCAAGAAAAAAACGGAAAAGAATATAAAGAATATTATTTTATTTATTTATTTATTTATTTATTATTTTACATCCGGGGGGCAAGCCACAGGGGCTCGCCACAACCTCCCAGGGGGTACTAGGGATGGACTAAACTAACAATTCTATGTACATACAATTGCTGGTATAGCCAAGCGTTCCGTTCTTCTACAGCTGTGATGCTAGTAGCGAGCGGGGCGGCCGCGCTACGAGCACTCTTGCTGCTCCACTCCAACTTGCAAGTTCGGGCTGTTCAACTCACTTCATGCTGAGAAGTCCAGAGGTTGTTCGGGGCCTTTATGAAAAGGCAGGGGTTATCAGCCGATAAGGGCTGGGGTAATCATAGACTAATAAAGGCTGGAGTGATTGGACTATTGAAGACCAAGGCGATTGTAGGCTGCTGTAAGTAGGTGATTATTATTATTGAGAGAGGGAGGTATGTTATAACTGCTCAAATACAAATGGAACCACTTTTCTAGTGGGGAGGTAAAGTAGCGGTGGAGCGGAGGTTCCTCCATGTCGGGGCTAGAGGATCGGGAAGGGGGTATGATGTTCTTTTTTGATTGTATACAGATAATGAGCTGTGGTTTTGTAGGTGACTAGGCTTCGAAAAGACAAATATCGATTGGGATATAGCTCTAAGCAGAAGTGGGTACCAATCACTTTATCACTGAGCCAGCCACTCCTTACGGAGAACAATGGTCTTTTTGTTATAAAGAATATTATGGAAATAGAAGAAAATATACATCTTGAAAAAGATAATAATATTTTACTAAATTCTGATAAAGCTATTAAGACTGGATCTTACACTTATAAATTCTGTAAGAAGAAAGGATATTAACAAGATACTTGTTGAGAGTATAATAAAATCAAAGAAGTTTAGCATTCAAATAAAAATACTGAGAATGATGATTTTGTGCAAGTAGCTATAGCAGATAAATATACTGCTTCCCTATATTTTAATATTGTAATGTATGCTAAAGTCTAAAATGACATATGGATTCTTGATTCGGGAGTTCTTATTACTTTATTGATTTTATTGAAAATCTCTTTAATATTATACAATGGGGTACTCCACGAAGAGTCAAAATTGTAAACAATGTATATTTCTATAAGTACTGTATATGGAATAGCTATTATTGGAAATTCTATATTAAGAGATATTTAGTATATTAAGGACTTTCGGAATAATCAATTTATTTTAGTTGAAATATTTGTTGAAAATAGATTGAAAAATCATCTTTAAAAAGGGTTCAGTATTATACTGGAAAAATGGTTAGCGAGAAATGGCTGCAAAATATATCAATAGTAGTTATATTATTTAATAATTATTTATTCAATAAGTATATATAATAAATATAGATTTAGAATAAAAAAGATTAATACGAATAACGATAAAGCTGAGATTATATATTAATATTTAGATTATCTCAATTATAATCAAATAAACAAGTTAAAGAAAGCTTTAAATGGGTTGCATTATATTAAAAGAAAGAAAAGTGTTGGTTGAAAAGCTTGTGAGTTTTGCTTTGCAGAAAGAATAAATAAATATTTCAACAAATATATAGTTATCTGTATATTTACAAAACTATAATGTTTATATATAAATCTATTAGGATTCAAGAATCTTTTGAAAATGAAAATAGATATTTTATTGTAATTGTTGATAATGTAATAAGAGAAACTTGGCTTAGATTTATAAAAAATAAATCTACAGAGATTATTATACCCATACTAATGAATCTTATTAATCAGATTGAAACAGAGTTTAATTACAAGATTATTATTATTAAAACAGATAATGGGAAAGGTGAATTTGAAATATTCTTTTATTATTATTATTATTATTATTATTATCAGTAATTTTCAACCGGGCCGTATAGGCGAACCTCCCAGGGGGCATTACGGTTGGGCTAACTACGGGATAATCTCTAATTTACATAATCCCCCTTTCTTAAGAGTGGGGGTCTCAATATTCTCAGTAGTTTTCTAAGCGATAGCTAGTGCGCTTACACTTTTGTCTCCAATCCTTTGAGTGCTTCTGTGTATGTTTTTCGATTTTTTATATAATATTTTAATTGAAAGCTGCTTTATTCTATAAGGGTAGCTTTTATATATATTCTAATACAATACAATATATTACATATATCGATTTTGTTCTTTATAGCCTTATTATATTGGTTGTTTTTTATTTTATATTTGTATTTGTTTGGATTGGTTGATTCATTTCCATTTCATTTTTCTATTCTTCTGGTAGTGTTCTAGGGTATATGCTTTTGTAGAAGTTTGTTATAGTAATAAATTCAGCAAACTTGGCTAATATATACATTAGCTATTTCAATAATCATTCTTAAACCACCCAATTGCAAAATAAATATTTGGGCCTAATATCTAAAGGCCAGGTTTTGTAGATCGCAAAGACTTTGTGGTAGTGTATAATATACTCAGGAGATTTGTATACATCATATAAACAATAGATTATTACTTTCTTATATTTAAATCATCAATAATAGCTTTCGAAATCGCCATATACTAAGCAGATCACTAACATACAATAGAAAATAGCTTATAAGAGTTTTAATTTATTAGGGTATTTGTTTATACTCCTTAGATTCCATTTCTAATATTATTTGAAGAATATTGGTTTCTATTTGATTTACTATATTTATACTACCAATTCCATAACAGTTTTTGCTATAAAGTAAATACCACTTATTATAAATCGATTTGTATACCCTAAGACTGATTTTCTTATCCCTTTATCAGCAAGTATATTCGTACGCTATTCCCTTCGATCTCTATATGGCCTAGCAATTATTTGATTTGGATCGAATGCGTTTGCATCAGTTTGTAATATTTAAGGAAAGTCTATTGTAATATAATAAAGACTATACCTCTCATTCCCTATATCACCAATATACTATCAATATATATATAGATTTCCATTTGTTTTATACTAATGATATTTCTAATCACTACTTGAAGGCCTCGATATGCCCCGATCGCTTCCGTATCGAATATATAAAAGTTATAATACAATCCATTGTTCCTTCACATACTACTGTCTGTTCTCTATATACAATATATCCATATCCTACTCGCCTACTATCCTTATCAATCTATTCTAATTCATTAGAGAATATAATAATCTAATCATGTGTACACTTATTCCACTATTCCTAAAACTACTCTACCACTACCTTTTTCGTAAAGCCTCTAATAGAATCCGTTCAACACCCTGATATATAATGAGGCCCTGCTAAAGTCATCTCCTTGATTCGAGAAAGGCACTAACTAATCACCTGAACCTTTATTCTAACTGGCTGCAATTGGCCTTCCCTGCTGCCGACAGAAATGAATTATATTATAACTACTTTCTAGAATATATTATAATATAAAGTAGGTTCGCTATACCTACAAACACTTTCCCAACTCACTTATAATAAAACCATTAGTACTAGACTTCTATAGAATCTTTTGACTATATTAAACTATCTATTATATAATTACCTTCAAAAGTTTCGACTAAAATCAAAACTATTCCTTCACACCTTTATTTCTGTTTACTCCTTAAGCCTATTTGATATCTTCATTATACCCTCTGCCCTATAATATCCGATTATAGACCGACACACATATCCATCCTCTCAAGCCATATAAATAATATCACTATTACTATTATTATATACTATACCTTATAACTAATAGCCATTTCGCATTACCTTGCTAGATTTCTTCTATATAACAAAACTGACTATATCTCACAGACTTACTATTTCAGATCTTTAACTAGGTAGTTCTTTTATAATGTTTTTAATCCACTAATTAAAGCTCTGCTTGTAAAATCTATTCCCCCAATATATAGTTTATAATCAAAAGTAGAGTGCTAAAAGTGTGTTGTATATATATATTATAGGATTGGTCTTTGCCTGAGATCCTCTATGCTGTAATACCAATTGAGCATTATTAAGTATAGCTTGCTAAAAGCGTTTTTCCTATATTAAAGCTTCTTTATTGTCATATTATTTCTGTATACTTAAAGATAAAATACTAAAAACGTCTCTCCTTCTATTTTATATATACTCCTGCTAGTTCTAATAGATATTATTCTAGCCTTTATATATTTTCTATTACTCTCTTTATTATTTATAAATATCCAATCCAATATATCCACAGATCATATATATTATTGAATTATGAAAACTCTATACACTAATATCTCAGAGGTGTTCTATCAATTTTTGTTTATCAAGTTAAGGATATCGGTCTTGTTTTCAATATAGGCTTCAGTTAGACTCAATTATATTATAGAAGTTTCATTATCCGCTATTTCAAAGGCTAGTTCTGTTTTACAAACACTCTATCGCAATATACTCTAATTCTGCTTTTCATATAAATTTATAAAGGCATAATTCCATATCAATTCTGCTCTTATCTTTCTTTTATTGTTAAATGATTTTCATCTCCATTTTGCTAGTAATCCTCTATTCCAAGCATCTTCGCAATCACCCTCTAATGATCAGCTACACATATCTTCGCTCCCAATACGGCCTCCGATTAGTGTACAACCACCACCCGGCTCCAGCTGACTCTACTTAGCTCTCCGAAATATTCTTTTAAATAGAGATTGGAAAGAAAGAATTGATATTTGAATTTTTATTTTTTGAAAAGTATTTTATAAATAGAATAGCTAAAAAGAAGATTCAAGATATTAATACTACAGCGAGATTGCTATTAAGCGAATCAGATATCAAATCTAATATATAAAAACTCATCATCAAATATACTATATATCTCACCGAGGGATAAGAGCCACCTACTCCTCCGGCAGCAGGGAAGGCCAATTGCAGCCAGCCAGAACAAAGGTCCAGGTGATCAACCAATGCCTTCCCCGAATCAAGAAGACGACTTTAGTAGGGCCCCACTATATATTAGGATATCAAACGAATCCTATTAGAGGCTTTACGAAAAGATAATAGCAAAGCAGTTTCAGGAATGGTAAAACAAGTATATATACGATCAGATTACTATATTCTTTAATGGATCAGAACAAATCGATAAGGATAATAAGCGAATAGGATATGGGTATATTGTATATAGAGGATAGATAATAGTATACAAAGGAAACAGTAGATTGTATTATAACTTTTATATATTCAATATAAAAGCGATCGGAGCATATTAAGGCCTTCAAGTAGCAATCAGAAATATCATTGATATAAAACAAATGAAAATCTGTATGTGCATCGATAATACATTAGTGATATAGAGAATGAGAGGTATAGTTTTTATTATATTATAGTGGGCTTTTCTTAAATGTTATAAACTGATACAAATATACTCGATTCAGATCAAATGATTACCAGGCTATATAGGGATTGAAAGAAATGAGTATGCAGATATACTTATTAATAAAGGAATAAGAAAATCAGTCTCAGAATATACGAATCGACCTATAATAAATAGTATTCGTTTTATAGTAAAAACTATTATGGAATTGGTAGTACAAACATGGTGGATCAAATAGATATTAATACTTTTCAAATAGTATTAGAAATGGGACCCAAAAAGCACAAACAAATATCCTAAGGAATTAAAACTCTTATGAGCAATTCTTTATTATATACTAGCGATCCGCTTAGTATATAGCGATTTCGAAAACTATTATTAATGATTTAAATATGAAGAAGCAACAATCCATTGTTTATGTGGAGTATTCAAATCCTTCAAGTATATTATATATTGTTATAAAGTCCTCGCAATCTATAAAATCTGACCTCCAGATATCAAGCCCAAATACCTATTCTATAATTAAGCAGTTTAAGAACGATTATTGAAATAGTTAATATATATATTAATCAAATTTACTAAATTCATTATTATAATAGATTTTTATAAAAGTATATGCTCTAAAACACTATTAGAAGAATAAAAGAAAAAAGGAAAGGAATCGATTAATCTAGACGAATATAAGTAGAGAATAAAAGGGGATAGATCTAGAAAAGCTATGTGAAAGAAAATTGAAGTATATAATATATTATATTATAATAAAATATATACAAAAACTATTCTTATAGAATAAAGCAGCTTTCAAACAAATATTATATAGAAGATCGGAAAGTGTGTATGGAGGTGCTCAGAGGATTGGAAACAAAGGTGCAAGTATATTAATTATTGCTTGGAAAGCTATTAAGAGTATTGAAACCCTATCCCTAGAAAAGGGGGATCATGTAAATTAGAAGATCATCCCGCAGTTAGCCCAACCGTAATGCCCCCTGGGAGGCTCGTCTATATGGCCCGGTTGAAAATTACTAATAATAATAATAATAATAATAATAATAATAATAATACTATATATCTGAATTATTATTATTATTATTATTAGTAATTTTCAACCGGGCTGTATAGGCAAGCCTCTCAGGGGGCATTACGATTGAACTAACTACGGGATGATCTTCTAATTTATATGATCCCCCTTTTCTAGGGATAGGGTCTCAATACCCTCAATAGCCTTTCAAATGATGGCTAATGTATTTGTACTTTTATCTCTAATCCTCTAAACACCTCTGTGTACATTTTCCGATCTCCTATAGTATTTATTTGAAAGCTGTTTTATTTTATAAAAATAGCTTTTATATATATTCTATTATAATATAATATACTGTATACTTCAATTTTCTTTTATATAGCTTTTCTAAATCTATTTCCTCTTATTTTTTGCTTATGTTTGCCTGGATTAATCGATTCCTTTCCTTTTCTTCTTTTATTCTTCTAATAGTATTTTAGGGTATATACTTTTATAGAAATCTGTTATAATAATAAATTTCGCAATTTGATTAGTATATATATTAGCTATTTCAGTAATCGTTTTTGAACTACTTGATTACAGAATAGATATTTGAACTTGATATCTGGAAACCAGGTTTTATAGATCACAAGGACTTTATAACAATATACAATATACTTAAAGGATTTGAATACTCCATATAAACAATAGATTATTACTTTCTTATATTTAAATTGTTGATGATAGTTTTCGAAATTGCTATATATTAAGCGGATCGCTAGTATATAATAGAAAGTTATTTATAAGAGTTCTAATTCCTTAGAATATTTATTTATATTCTTTGGATTTTATTTCTAGTATTATTTGAAGAGTATTAATATCTATTTGATTTATTATATTTATATTACTAATTCTATAACGATTTTTGCTATAAAGCGGATACTGCTTATTATAAATTGATTTGTATATTTTAAGGCTGATTTTCTTATCCCTTTATTAATAAGTATATCTGCTTGTTCATTTTCCTTGATCCCTATATAGCTTAGCGATCATTTGATCTAGATCAGATATGTTTGCATTAGTTTGTAGTATTTAAGGAAGGCTCATTGTAATGTAGTAGAGGCTATATCTCTTATTCCTTATATTATTAATATGCTATTGATATACATATAGATTTCTATCCGTTTTATATTGATAATATTTCTAATCACTACTTGAAGGCCTCGATATACCCCGATTGCTTTTATATCGAATATATAAAAGTTGTAATACAATCTACTATTTCCTTTATATACTATCATCTATCCTTTATATACAATATATTTATATCCTATTTGCCTATTATCCTTATTGATCTATTCCGATTTATCAGAAAATATAATAATCTAATCGTATATATATTTGTTCTACTATTCTTAGAACTATTCTGCTGCTATCTCTTTTGTAAAGCCTCTAGTAGAATCCGTTCGATATCCTAATGTATAATAGGGCCCTGCTAAAGTTGTTCCTTGATTCAAGGAAAGTACTAGCTAATCATCTAGATCTTTGTTCTAGCTAGCTGTAATTAGCCTTCCCTGCTACCAGAGAAGTAGGTAACTCTTATCCCTCGATAATAAAGAGAGTGTTTTGGATTAATAGTTTAAATATGAAGGGCTGCTCTTCATTTTACCTATTCTAATATTACTTTTGCTAATAGAAGAACACTATCCCTCATCATCACTATATTCAAGGTCGTTCACTAGACTAGGAGAACTCCTCTAATCGCTATTCGTAGAACCTTATTGATAGCTAGAATCGCTCCTCCTAATCGGGCGCTCACTACCACTGGTGTCCCGTCTCGGTGCTGTCCAGTGGTTACTATATATCTGAAGAACAGATTATTTATCAAAATATTACTTTTTAAAGAGATAGGAATATTCTCTATAGTAATAATATTATACAAAACTATATACAATAAATAGCCCGATTTTAAAAAGTTTAGAATATTTAATTATAAAGTATAGACCAGGAACCTCCAGTAATCAGATCTAATAACTAAGAAATTCAAGTTTAGAATATTCAAAGGAAAGTATATTATAATTAGAATAAATGGAAATAATATTTATTGTCTCCTTAATCTTTATATCAAATTATTATTAGAATAATAAATACTAACTTCAATAAATATAGATATTCATTTAAAGAACTTAAAAAAGAGAATATTCCAAAATCATTTAGAATAAAGAGGAAAAGGAAACTTTATTTATATGATAAATAAAAGACTATAAAAAGAAAAGTGTAATTGATAATACAAGAAAATATACAAGAAAATGTATATATTAATAAGTAAAAGGAAGCTTAAATCCAAAATGAGCAAAAGAAAGCTTGAATCTATTCTTTGCGAATATTATAGTAATAATAATTATAGAGAACTAGATATTTAATACAAAATATATAAATACCTTTATCTTTAAGATAAAGAATACAAGTAGTTATAAAGATTCCAAAAGTTAGATCTGTTCCAATAACTATTCTAATTTAAAATGCTTTAAATGAAAGTTGTAAGAAATAATTAAGAAAAATCTTTAATAATTAGATTGTTCAGTATATAGTTATATTATATACTATCTCTATATATTCTGAAGATCTTTTAGTTAATAATTATAATTCAATACTTGAGAAATCAATAGAGCTCGAAGATATTATACAAAGGAATGCTCAAATATGAATAAAAGCAATCAAAAATGAATTATAGAGTTTTAAGAATAATAATATTTTCGAAATTATAAATAAAGCTATATCTGCAAACCAAAAGTTATTAAATAATAAATACATTTTGAGAAATAAACTAGATTGTTTTAACAAATTGGTTAAAAGAAAAGTAAGATTAGTAATCAAGAAATATCTTCAAGAATATGGAATAGATTATTAAGAAACTTTTGCTAATATAATAAGATATTCAATATTATGTATTTTATTAGTAAAAGCTACCGCTGGGGAGCTAGGAACAAAATAATCTTCGCATCCGAAAAGATGGAGATGATCCATATAATATGGCATAAGCATTCCATCAACCCGGTATGCGAAATAAATCGCGATTGCATTATCTCTTTGATTATATCAGGATCGGCTTTATAATGGCTAGATGTGTGATTTGATTGCAAGCTTATATTCAAACAGCATGTCGAAACGCAAGCAGCCAAAGGCCGGAAATTGGCTTATCACATTTAAGGGCTAGTTTGGATTACAAACGGACCCCTAGTAGTATCCTTATGGAAAGTAGTGATCACTTGCTTATATTCAGCCCTATTCTATGGGGCAGAGGTATGGTATACAGGATAAACAAAAACTACTGGATAGTATTGAGACGGGATACTAGTAGTAATAAGCACCCGATTAGAAGAAGCAATTCTAGCTATCAATAAGATCCTACAAATAGCAATTAGAGGAATCCTTTTAATCTGATGAACAATCCTGAATATAGTGATAATAAGGGATAGCGCTTTCCCATTAATAAAAGTAGTATTAGAATAAATAAAATAAAGAGCAGTTCTTTATGTTTAAATTATTAATCCAAAATACTCTCTTTATTATTGAGGAATAAAAACCATCTACTTTTCCGGTAATAGGGAAGGCTAATTGCAGCTAATCAAAATAAAGGTTCAAGTGATTAGTCAGTGCCTTTTCTGAATCAAAAAGACGATTTTAATAAAACCTTATTATATATTAGGGTATCGAACGGATCCTATTAGAAGTCTTATAAAAGAAGTAGTGGTAAAGCAGTTTCAAGAATAATAAAACAAGTATACATACGATCAGATTATTATATTCTTTAATAGATCGAAACAAATCGATAAGAATAATAGATAAATAGAATATAGATATATTATATATAGAGGATAAATAATAATATATAAAGGAAATAATAAATTATATTATAATTCTTATATATTCAATACAAAAGCAATCGAGGCATATCAAGACCTTCAAACAGTAATCAGAAATATTATTAATATAAAACAATGGAAATCTGTATATATATCAATAGCATATTAATAATATAAGAAATAAAAAGCACAGCCTCTATCATATTGTAATAGGCTTTCCTCAAATATTACAAATTGATATAAATATACTCGATCCAGATCAAATAATCATTAGGCTATATAGAAATCGAAGGAAATGAGTGTATAGATATATTTGCTAATAAAAGAACAAGAAAATCAGTTTCAGAATATGCGAATCGATTTATAGCAAGCGATATCTGTTTTATAACAAAAACTGTTATGGAATCGGTAGTACAAATATAATAAATCAAACAGAAACCAATACTCTTCAAATAGTATTAGAAATGAAATTCAAGAAGTACAAACAAATACCTTAATAAACTAAAACTCTTACAAACTATTCTCTACTATATATTAGCAATCCATTCAGTATATAGTGATTTCGAAAACTACCATTAATAATTTAAACACAAGAAAGCAATAATCTATTGCTTATATAATATATACAAATCCTCTAAGCACATCGTATACTATTACAAAGTCCTCACAATCTACAAAACCTAGTCTTTAGATATCAGACCCAAATACCCATCCCGCAATTAGGCAGTTCAAGAATAACTATTGAAATAGTGGGCGCTATACCCAGTATTTGTTTTCACTTCCCCCATTATTTCATTCCCATTGTGTATTTCAAAAGTTATCCGCTAGCGCCCTTATGGCCTAGCCGTCTTATATAGTCATGGACTGAAGCGGGACGTTAAATTAAATCAATCAATCAATCAATAACTATTGAAATAGTTAATATATATACTAGCCAAATTCGCTGAATTTATTGTTATAACAGATTTCTATAGGAATATATGCCCTAGAATGTTATCAGAAGAATAAAAAGAGGAAATAGAAATAGATTAATCGATCTGGGTGAACATAAATATAGAATAGGAGGTAACTAATATAGTAAGGCTATAAAGAACAAAATCGATATATATAATACATTATGCTACACTAGAATATATACAAAAGCTACCCTTACAGGATAAAGCAGCTTTCAATCAAAACATTATATAAAAGATCGGAAAGCATGCACAGAGGCACTCAGAAGATCGGAGACAAAAGCACAAGCGTGTTAACTATCGCTTGGGAGGCTACTGAGAGTATTAAGACCCCACTCTTAAAAGAGGGGGATCATGTAAATTAGAGATCATCCCGCAGTTAGCCCAACCGTAATGCCCCCTGGGAGGTTCGCCTATACGGCCCGGTTGAAAATTACTAATAATAATAATAATAATAATAATAATAATTAGTAAAAGCTATAGTAAAAGATCTAGAAATCGATAATATGGATATTAATATTACTTTCTTAAATGATAAACTAATGGATACAGAAATCCTTATAGAAGTATTAGAATTTTTTAAAGAAATCTTTTTTGAAATTAAATTCAAAAGCAAATTATATTTCAAATTGAAAAAGTTATTTTATGGTTTAAAACAAATATCAAGAGTTTGGTAGATTGTAATTCGAAAATTCTTTAAAGAGATTGGATTTAAAGAATCAATAGTAGATTCGAATCTCTTTATAAAAAGGGAGTATATATTTTATTATATATAGATAATCTGCTAATAATAGAAAATTATATCAATATAATTCAATGAAAAAAACAATCGAAAGTTGATAGAAATGTAAAGACTTAGACAAAACTAATATATTCCTAGGTATTCAAATAAAACAATATTAATGAGATTGATTATTTAAGATATATTAATTGAATTATACAAAAAAGATTTTATAAAGATTTGGAATTGATCTTATTAATATAAAAGATTTGCCCTTATTTCCTAATATAATTATACAAAATATAAATGAAAATGAATTCTTTTATTAAAATAATATAATATTATATCTTTAGATTGTTAATAATATTATTTATTTTTTAAATTGCATTTGATTTGATATAATATATATCATTAGCCAGCTTGCTTATATTATATATACATTAAAGGAAAGTTATTTAGTACTTACAAAATACTTACTTTAATATCTTATTGGTATATACTTAATAAATATAATCTATTCAAATCAATTAAATATATTATATATAAATATCGAGCTTATATAAATTCAACTTAGGGATCTATAGTCAATAGAAATCTATTTAAGGAGTAGCTTTTATCAGATATAGAGGAGCTATAGTATAATCTTTAATAAAACAGAAATCGATATTTCTTTATATAATGAAAGCTGAGATTATAATAACAAATGATGGTATAAAAGAATTAGTTTAGATAGAAAAGCTAGTAAAAGATTTAGGAGAACGCTTTGAGAAAAAGCTCTTTATCCTAAATAAATAAATAAATAACATTAGTAGAGTTGATTGGATATAAGAGAATAAGTTCTATAATAAGACAAAGCATATTGATATTCAATAGTATTATATTTGAAAAGATATAGTTGATATTAAAAGATTATATATTATATAAATTCCAGGAATTGAATAAATAGCTAATATCCTTATAAAACAGTTTATATACTCTGGCTTTATAATTTATAGAAAAGGTTTAGAATTGAATCTGGAATGCTGAATACAAATATGTTAAAGAGAGTCAATAGTTATATTTAATCAAATCAGTCACTTTAGTTGATTTGATTGATTTAATCCAAATTGATCAAATTGATCAAATTGACCAAATTGACCAAATTAACTAAATTAACTAAATTGATAAAAATCACTAAATACATCTATTTCAATAATTTCATTAGGTTTATTAGATTCACTATATTCACTAGATCTATCGAATTTATCAAAAATTGTTCAAATTGATCGAATTGATTAATTTATTATGAATTAACCAAATTAATTAAATTAACCATTTTAAAAAAACCATATGGGGTAACAGATAAACTGAAGATCTATTCACATAAAATTGGATTTGGATTGTTTACTATATTAAAAAGATAACCCTACAATCTGAAGATAATAAATCCAAAGCAATCTGTTGATATATATATGAAGAGGATTTTATAAAAACAGATTGATATTTGAACTACTAGATGGATTAGATTCGATCTGATATAAACAGGGAAAACAGAATTCAGATAAAGAGTACTTTTGTATTACAATATAATATTAAATCATAGGGTTGTCGAATTCTATTAGAGATGTAAACACTACAAGCAACTCTGGAATGTTAGTATTATTATAAAAATTAATAAGACTCTTCACAAATATATATATATATAGAGAGTTTATATGATTTAGATAGTAGATTCCTATTATAAGAGGGATATTGGAAATCACATATGTAATACATATATGATACATACATATTATTATAAAACTCCTTCTTTGAACTTTCCGGATATATAGATTCGATATACATATTTCAATATATCACTCCTTATGCATAACTTGCTATCTATTTCTGACATTTATAATGACTTCAAGATATTATAGCTAATCAATTTGCAAAGATCTATTAGATAAATATACGAAAACTATATATAATATTATATATCCGAAAGATATCGATGCTAAAAACAGGTGTTGAAGTATCTATAGCTTTATACAATCAATCTTATAGATCTATTACAAATATATAAACAAAGAAATAAGTTCAGAAAGTTTTGAAAAATTGCAATCTTAAAGAATCTAAGTTTAAATTCGGGATAATCAATAGATTCATTGATAATAACTTTGAATACAAAAATAATAATCAAAAAGATAATAAAAAGGCAATGAGAAAAGAGATCCTAATAATAATAATAATAATGATAACAATAACGAAAAGAATTATAGAGAACGATATGATAGAGATAAGAAATCATCGATATATTTCAATACACAATATTTTGTTAGTTTATCAAAATTCTATATTAATGAGGAGAAATATAATAAGGATTATCGTAGGTCATGAGCTAGTATATGAGTATATAGTATATAAGAGGGAATAGACTAATATTAGTCTATTATGGGAAGCTGGCTCGTATTAACAACTAAATAGCTATGAAACACGTGATTTTCATGAAACAGTATATAATATTCTTTTTTTCTTTTTCTATATTCGAGGGGAAAAGGCCTTATTTATGCTTTTTCCTACTAATCTAGCTTTCCACTTTCGTTTATTTCTCGTAGATCTCTTCCTAATCCGGCCATTCCATCAAATAAAGCTTTTCTTTCTTATTCCTTATTCGATTTCGCTAGTACTATGTCGATCTTACTACGAATGGATTGAAAGAACTAATAAAGAGCTAATAAAGAATTGATTTTCAGGCTGTTCTAGGCTAAGAGCTCTCTTAAGTGACGATCATGTGATCTGATTATGTGATATTGTGATTTGCTCTTAGTATACTATATGAATATAGAACTATATATATATATATATAAAAAGATATATTATTAAATTATTTTTTATATAAAAACAATAGTATGATTAGAGATTATAGTGGTTATATTATCTCACCAAAATGGCTCAGTTGAATGTAATATATGTACTACAGAAACCGATATAAGAATAATATTGAAAGAAGCTTATTTATTATTAGAGTTTTAGAATAAAACTGTCGAATACAATATATACATTCGAAACCACACTAGTATTAGCCCAAATATAAATAGAATTGATTAAAATCTATTTGAAGCATTTACAGGCACATTACCAGATATTGATATATATAAAATCTAGGTATCACGATGCAAGGGATAGGTACTAGATTGGATATATGATATTCTACAAAGAGGTTGAAAGTGGTACGATGTAACTTTGCCATATAATGGCAAAGATGACTAAGCATCCACTACGCTAATATACTACGCTAGTGAACCCGTGACACTAGGGGAATTGATATTATACTTATATTAATTCCAAAACTATTCCAATAGAACAAAAGCATAATAAATTTTGTGATATAATAAAAATTAGGATATTCTTAGGATATTCAAAAGATATCATCAAGCATATAAAGGTTTATTTATTAGAATTATTTTTATTTATTTATAGTAATTAACATCTTGTAGAGGACCTCCCTAGGGGTATGAAAGATGTGGCTAGATCTAGAATTACAAATACAGAAAGGCGCTAATACGCACGCTAATAAAACCTTATAGGATAAATCCAGTTCCTTTTATATATTCTAAACAAGCTAATGTAATGTTTGCAAATAGGGCTGTTTGATTAGTCCTATATTCCTAATGCTTTCTGTTACTCGTAAAGAAAAGTGTTTTGATTATACGATTACTTTTGTTATAAAATTATATATGGGCAGGAGCAGTGTGTACAGGTGTATTGTTTCAAAAAAGCAAATGTATATATGATAATGCTCCATAGGAACAAAAGATTTGGCTATTGGGCTACTCGAGAGGAGTAACCGAAACGATAATTCCGCTGAATAGCGAAATAGCGTATAGGCGTAGTGGTAATAACTGGAAGGGAGATCAGTTTCCCCTCAGCATTCGATTGATCGCTTTTACAGCCCATAATAGAAAAGCTCTATTAGGATTAGCAATAGATTGTCAGAGCTTAATGGAGTTATATCAAAAGATCCACACTAAGGTAACCTATAAGGTGGCATATAGGATGAATTTATATGGATCAGATCGCTATAGCCTTAAGTTGTAGAACAGTGGGAGAGTAACCCGATCACTTTATCACTGAACCAGCCGGGCTCCTTGCGGAGGACAATGGTCTTTTTGTCGTATTTATTAGAATTAGATTATACTTATTGCTCTTATCGTGTTACAATCAACGAAAGCTATAAAGGAGGGGATCTAGATCTCAAATTCAGAAACTGTATAGCCAGATTATAAAGTACCAAGAATATAAAACCTGATTGCAGGCCTTGCAATAGATCTAAGAATATCCCTAAATCATTATTTACTCTAATCAATCTATCAATATTATCAAATGAAATAATTATAGACTCAATAAAAGTATACTTACCAGTATTAGAACAAATAAAGACTGGAATATTACACTTTAATAAAAACGAATATGAAAATATTTAATAAATGATTAATGATTTATTAAAACTAATAAAGGAAAACAATAAAGAAATAGAGATTATCTTACTTGAGATTATTTCAACTTCTGATTTTATATTACTAGATTCGACTATATTATTTTATAAAACTTTATTACCTATAGTATCTATATCTATATCTATTTCAATATTATCAAATTCAAGATATAATCTCAGAAAAAGAAAGAGAGATAATGATGATAATATGGAAAAATATATCTCCAAGATTATTCAATTTCTATTTGCCTCTTTGAATAAGCTAGTATCAAAATCAATTGAGTATACTATAATTGCAATTCCAAATATTCATTAATTTGAGATAAAAACAAATAATGGAATTGCTTCCAAAATCTTAACTCTTTTAAAGAATATATTAACGGAAATTGAAACCACTTTATCAATAATAGAAATACTAAAAATCAAGATATCAAATATATATAAAGATATAATAATAAATAAAAGATATACAAAAGATTAACAAATTGCAATTCAAAAAGAAATAAATTTATTGGTCAAGAATAGCATTTGGGAAAAATTTATTTTATTATAAAAAAGTAATCTAATTTTAACAAAATGAGTATTTACTATTAAAACAAAAGATAATAAGATAGAACAATTCAAAGCCAGATTGATAACTAAAGGATTTAATCAAGTTTTAGATAAAGATTATAACAAAACCTTTATTCCCACAATTCGACTCAATACTCTTCGCTTTTTCCTTGTAATTATTATAAAAAAAGATCTTGAATATTCTCATTTCGATATCAAAAATGTATTTACTGAATTATACTTAAAAGAAGAAATCTATTTAATGCCTCTTTAAGATATTCAAATTTGTTATAATTGTATTCTATATACACTTCGAAGTCTTTATAGATTAAAGCAAGCTGGTAAAGATTAGAGTCTTTTTTTAAAGGGAGAGTTAATGTCACGGTCAATCCGCGTAAGGGCTAGCGAGGACATATAAGTAGCCCTGCAGGCTTACCCTGGGCCGACGCCAACCCGCGCACAATTATAAATTGTAGAATTTTCATAGTTTAGAGAAATTAATGAAAAGTCTTTATACTACATTACACCTAATTGATTTATTGCTATTATCTACTCTAACAATTCTTTTCATTCTATATATAGAGTAATCCGTCAACTATTCTTAGTCGAGTAATCATCGGTATCACTATAGTTTCAATAAGAAGAACATCTGTCCCAAGGAGAGAGCGGGACGTTCGTAATACGATTCAAAACCAATCCAATAAAATTGTCAATCAATTTCTGCAGGGTATCGATAGCAACACTTATTCGGTTCTATTACGCCCCCCTAGTAACAGTGAGGATACATTGTTAACCTAACAACTTCGAGAAATGAAAGAAGAAATGGCAGCTATAAGAGAAGCTTATAGAGTGGCTATGAACTGCATTTTATATGTAATTATTCTGGTCGAGTATAACCGACCCACAGTCGTACTGAATGCAACCCATCAGGTTGCCAACCTCAATTCGAGAAAACCACCGAAATTGTAGAGATTAAAACAATATGAAGGAAAGAATATCGAGGAAGCTAAGAACTTCTTTTTCCAGGCAGAAATTATATTTCGAAGCGATAGTGGATACTATTTCCTTATCGATATAAAGAAGATAGAATATGTCATCCAATACTTCGAAAAACAGCCTCTGGCGATTTGGTATCGATATATAAGCGAATCGAGTTACAAAGAGATAAACTGGGAAAACTTCAGGGAGTATATATATAATGCTATTATGGATAAAGGGATTAGGTAGCAACAAGCAATCCAAAAGATTGTATATGCAAGGCAAAGGGAAGGAGAAACTGTGAATGCATTTGTAATCTATTTAGAAGGCCTTGAAGAAGATATCGAATAGGAAGTGGAGAGTGTTCGGGTCGAGAGGCTCTTAGCGGGTCTATTACCCAATATAACCAGAAAAATCTCGGAATTCCCACAATAATCTGAATCGCGCAGTGAGCTTATAAGACAAGCCTGTAGATTGGAAAGTGTAGAGAAATTGTTTTGAGGAAAAGATATAGGGGAGCTATAGCAACCCTGCAAACACAACCAATCACCCTTTCGATATCGAAACTCTTTTAAACGCTCTTATCTAGAAAATAACCCAACTCTAATTATTAAACCAGAGGCTCAAGAATTCAATCAACTCTTTCAAAGGGAATCCCCTAAGGCCCTGAAATATCCCGTTGAGGTATTGTATACGGATCGTGTTCGGAATGCTATATGCTATAAATGCTAACAAAAGAGGCACTACACTACAACCTATCAGAACAATATTGTGTACAGATATTATAAAGAAAGGCATAGAGAATCCGATTATCAAAATAATCTATCTAAAACTACTTGTATGGGAAACGCCTAAACCCAGTAATTATAATGAGTGTCCTATTGACACTGGGTCTATACAAGGAAGGGCAGACAATCTTTACAATCATAGCAATCTTTAATAATAACAGCAAACTGATAGCACTTCGGTACCTCATCGACTCGGGAGTGCAAGCCAATATTATACAGCAAAGCAAGTATATTGAGTGGGACTGGATTCCTATCAAGAAAAGCACTTCCTTTGTGTCAGTGAATAGTATCGCAATTGTATTGTATAGAGACCACAAATTCCCTATCAAAATAAAAGATGAAAAAGGGGAAAAGAGAATCTATACCCATAGTTTTATATCAGTGGTGCTGGACCTACCACGAATAGATACTATCCTAGGTCTTCCGTAATTACAAATAGTTAATCCCAATATCGATTGAAAATCGACATCATTCTGATACCGCTACACCTTGAGCAAGCTTGAAATCATTTTTATAAAAGAATTTTATTGGGAAATGAAAGAAAACAAAGCGATCTTCGTAATCTTCCCAAACAAGATAACATCGTGTTTAAAGATAAAAGGGGACCGCCTGGTACTCGCATTAACCTTATATGAAATACTAAAGGAATTCCAAGAATACAAAAAAGCTTTCTCTAAAGAAAAAAGTAGCCTTTTGCCCGAACACTACTCTATAGAGCATCACATTGATCTCGAGCCCGATTCAATCCCCTTGTAAGGCCCAATCTATTCCTTATTAGAGGAAGAGTCAGTAATACTACAAAACTATTTAGATGAGTATCAAAAGAAAGGGTGGATAAGAAGATCCATCAGCTTAGCAGGAGCTCCTATCATATTTGTTCCAAAGAAAGGGGAAGGCTATTGATTATATATCGATTATCGAGGGCTTAATCGGATCACAAAAAAGGATCGAACTCCCTTACCCCTTATTAGTGAATCCCTAGACCGACTCCGACAAGGTGCTATATTCACTAAATTAGATCTGAGAGATACATACCATCACATCTGTATAAAAGCGGGCAACAAATGGAAGACAGCGTTTCGCACGCGATACAACCAGTATGAGTATAAGGTGATGCTTTTCAGTCTTACTAATACCCCTGCAACATTTCAGACATATATCAATCAAGCACTAGCAGGGTTAGTGGATAATATATGTATAGTATACCTCGATGACATTCTAATCTATTCCAAAGATAGAACCATATATATAGCGGATGTCCGACAGGTGCTCGCACGTCTCATTGAATATAAGCTCTTTGCGAAATTAAAGAAATGTATCTTCTATACCAACAAAATCGAATTCCTAGGATTCGTTGTCTCAGCTGAGGGGGTTACAATGGAACCTGGGCGTATTCAAACTATTATGAAATGGTTAACACCTAGTAGCTTAAGGGATATACAAGTATTCCTTGGCTTCGCGAACTTTTATCGACGATTTATCAGGGTCTATTTGGCGGTGGCCTACGGTATAATCGTGTTTGATGAAAGGAATGCAGAAAGGGAAAACGGTAATCGAGTTCAAGTAAACTAACAAAGTACAAAAGACGTTTGAAGTATTGAAAAGAGCTTTCACATCGGTACTTATTCTCCAGCATTTCGATTCCTTACTCCGTATAATGATTGAAACCGATGTTTCGATCTTTGCATTAGGTTGTGTATTGTTACAGCTTTTCTCGAAAGGGACTAAAGATGCATTGGTCTAATAGTGGCACCTTATCGTATTCTATTCGAGGAAGCTAAACCCAGTGGAGCAGCGATATCTCACTCACGATCAAGAATTATTAGCGATATATACCGCTTTTGTATAGTGACGCCACTATGTGATAGGGAGTCGATATATTATTATAGTTAAGTCGGATTATAACAGTCTCCAGCACTTCATAACAAAGAAAAGCCTGAATGATCGACAAGTAAGATGAGCGGAGGTTTTGGCTGTATACGATTTCGAGATAGTATATAGAGCGGGAAAATTGAATCCTGCAGATGGGCTGTTGTGCCGCCCTGATTATGCTATCGATATAGAGGGTATTAATAATATGCTTCCGATCTTTCAGAATAAACTAAGGAATAGATCAATGATTATGAAATTATTTCAAAGTTTCCCTGTCAAGAAAACGGAGCCCCTGTATAACGTTATAGACCTTTTATAAAGGGAAGGGTATAGCCTACCATTCTGTGGACAATCAAGTTTACTGGTTAAAGCTGATTGCAAATAGTCAATATCATATCGAATAGCTTGCGTTTTAGTAAAAGATGAAACAACATTTGAGCTAGTATTGGAGATAATGAGAAATGCTTTATTGTAGCTTCAAGTGAATAACGATTTTATAAAGAATAAAGAATATCTGAATCAAAGACTACATTCCGCTGAAGTCGCCTCATTTTAGCAGGTGGGTGCTGATAGGCTTTTTAGATACAATGGGAATGCCTATGTACCGCCAGATTCTGCTTTGAGAGCAGAGATTCTGGAAGCCCATTACAATAATCCTATAGGTAAATATTAGAATGTTTCTAAAACTCTAGAAATCTTGAGATCTAAATATTTCTGGTTTTCAATGAGGAAAGATATGAAAACACATATTAAAACATACACGATATGCCAGCAGACTGCTATCAAAAAGCATAAACTCTATAGCGAGTTGCAAACCCTCCCCATACCCCGTGGACCTTGGAAAAAGATAACTATGGATTTTATTACAGATCTACCCCTATCGAAATTAGACAAGAACGTCTATAATGCGGTTCTAGTAATTGTCGATAGATTCACGAAAATTGCTTGATATATACCTATTAACAAAACGATCACTTTGCCGAAGCTTGTACAAACATTGATGCAAAATGTATTCAAAGACTTCGGAATATTAGAGGATATTATTTCGAATAGGGAACTACAATTCACAAGTAAGTTCTGGAGTAGCTTTTTATTTTACCTCAGAATATAACACAAGCTCTCTATCGTGTTCTACCCTCAGACTGACGGGCAAATAGAGTGGCAAAACCAAAATCTGATTCACTATATCAATTGTTATTTTAATTACCGGTAGAATAATTAGGCTTCACTATTACTATTCACAAAGTTTACTTATAATGCTATATGGCATAGTATAATAAATACAAATCCATTTCAAATGATATACGGATTCCTACCAACATTTCACTATATCAGCGAGGACATTGATATTACAGGAAGGGCATTAACTGCACACAAGCGAATTGTTTCTTTCAATGAAGAAAGGGATAAATTGAGAAAACTATGGTAAGCAGTTATAAACCGAAAATCGAAGAATATAGAGAGTACGGTATCCTAGCGATACAATATCAGGGATAAAGTGATACTAAGCACCCGAAATATCAAGCAACTTCGACCCAAGAAGAAGTTTTCGGATAGATTTATAAGCCCCTTTCGAGTAATAAATATAAAAACCAGTGGTTAAGTATATAAATTTAAGCTATTATTTACCTATAAGATTTACAATATCTTCTACATTTCCTTATTAGAATTATGGTATGAACGATAGGGTACCGCTAACCCACTGCTACTAGAGGAGATAGATGATCATTTGGAATACGAAATGGAGAAAATCATAGTACATAGAAAGAAGGGTAGAGGTGTTCAGTATCTAGTTCGATGAAAGGGCTATCAGCCAGCGGAAGATATATGGGAAGCCTTCTGCGATCTGGATAACGCAAAAGAAGTATTAAAGGAATACAATAAAAAGGGGGAACTACCAATACAGAATTCGAAAGAAAAAAGAAAAAAAGCTACAAAACAATAGGGTTACGCTGTGTACCCATAAGCGAACCACCAGCAAGTCGAAGCTGTTTACAATATTCCTCCCTCCACTGTTTCCTATCCTGACAAGAATAAAAACGCAACTTTTCACTTGCCGGTATACTGTATGTTATTGTTAAGTGTACTAACTCATCCTGACGTTTTTTGAATGCTTCAGGCTTCAACTCATAAGTATCAGAGTCAATATTAACTGAATCCTTGTTGGTATTCGGCATGTAGAATTATTGCCATTCTTTCTATAAAGCCTTATTCCTTGCAAGGGTACATCTTTGATTAGTATAGGGATGCCGTTATGAAGGCGTCATCACATTAGTGTGTTGAGAGGGTTCTATAGCAAGAATTAACCCTCTCACCCTATGTATCGAAAAGATCTGGTACAGGAAGAAAAATACTAAAGATAGTATTACCTATATCACTATCGTTATACTCATCCTCCTCCGCTGAAGGCATATCAACTTTATCCTTATTCTCACTCTCCTTCTCCTTTACTTCTACAAGGGCTTTGCTAAACAATCGACCCTCCGTCGGCTGGTTGTTGGCAACCCGCTGGCGTTTACGGGATTGAATATTTTCAGGAGAACCTGTATAGGCATCAGACTCTTCAGTATAGATGTTACAATTCATAAAAGAAACCTTAGACTTTTATAGAATGCTATAACCCCGATATCGAGAATCAGATAGAGAATCGGCAGTAGCTAATGCTGTCTTTTACTTTGGAACTATTTAGAAAGCTTTACAAGAAGGAAGGATATTAGCTTGAGGGATCGATCTCCCAGTTGCAGATTGACAGATAGAAACTATCGAATCTTTAGAAACATGTTTTTTTATCTGAAAGATGGTAATATTGATGTTGCCTTGGGAGATATAGAGAATGTTGAAGTATCGAAGAGTACCGATAGTCTGGTGAAGAAAAGCAGTGCTATTACTATTACTGATATCATCCTCATCGTTCTCATTAAAACCGGAAAGGGAATCCTCGAGGTACCTAATTCGATCTTTCTTGTACATCGAGGAACAAATGCGGGAACGGGGATGATATAACAATTTAGTATCGGTATGAGGGGGTTGATAACCTTCCGAACCAACTATTATGTTCACAGTACCCAAAGCCTTACCCCCCGCGAGAGTAGGAGACGGGGTAGAAGCGATGAGAGTGCAGGGGTGAACAACCGGGGCAAGGAACTTGCCCTTATCATCCAAATCCACTGTGGACACTAGTTTCAGAATGGAATCCGGAATAGCAGTATTCAATGTAGACAAATTATTCTAGAATCCAGAATATTAGTAAAAAACAACTCTATAACGGAACAAGGGATAACCAATAATAGTTCGATAGGAATTCACAAAACGCTCTATAAGATTATTTATTCAATCCAGCTTTTTTACAATAAATAAAGATAATGCCTTTACTAACTCTGGCTTTTTAATACTACCCTGCTTATCTTCTTTCCACAAAAAGGCCTTTATACTCTTGATATAGTGTTCACTCCAGCACCTCAGCACATTTTCAGTATTCTGTTTCTCTTGATTATCAGCAAAAGTAATTAATCAAAAAGCTTGAGTCTAATATATAAGATTGACATTGGGAATGTATCGCAAAGGTATCGGCTGGCAGACTTTCTTCTGAACACAGCAATAACTATAAAGGGAGTTAGGACTCTTATCATAGTAACAGAAATCTTTAGGGGCAGAGATTGCAATGCGTTTAGAGCAATAAAGATATATGGGAATAATTAGATCAACAGGGCCTGCTACAGACCGAACTGCAATCGCCTGGGGATCGATAGGTTGAGGAATGGTCATAATGAAACAAGGACTGGAAAGATAACGGGTAAAGAATAACCTACTGAAAGGGAAAATGCATTCGGAAAAGTAAAGGGAACTTATAGGGCCTCTAATGATCTATCAATAAAAGCGATAAACGCGTTGGAATATTGTTTATTGATTATTTGTGACTTCATAGCGTTCTTATTTTCTTTTGAAATGCATCCCGGACACAATCACACAGCATCTCATTTTCTTGTGTTACACAAACCGATTTCGGGAGGTAAACATACATATCTCGGGGCGCGACATGCAAAATGAAAGGCTCTGTCACAATCAATCCGCGTAAAGGCTGGCGAGGACACATGAGTAGCCTTGCGGGTCTACCCCGGGCCAACGCTAACCCACGCACAATTATAAATTGTAGAATTTTCATAGTTTAGAGAAATTAATGAAAAGTCTTTGTGCTACATTACACCTAGTTGATTCATTGCTATTATCTACTCTAACAGTTAATCAAAATGAGTTTTGTATAAGGTCTTTCAGATCTGTATTTATATATTAATTATCTATAATAGTTATTTCTCCTAATTTATATAAATGATATTGTTATTATTACTATACAAAAACAAAATATTAAATAGTTTTATTATAATCTTTCGGCTTAATTCAATACCAAAAACCTAGGGGAAATTAATAAGATCTTAGAAGTATATATCATTTATAATAGATTTGAAAAAGTGTTAACTATAAATCAAAAAGAATATCTGAATACAATACTTACCCGTTTCGGAATCTCCTATATTCAATACATTCTAAGAAAAATATTAATCTTGGATTACAACTAATTGTAACTAATACTTCCAGATAATAAGCTTATTGATATAAACAAATATTAATAAGCAATCGGTAGCACAATCTATTCTATAATTTACACTAAACCAGATATCGCATTTAATCTCAGAAAATTAATATAAGCTATATCGAATCCTACCAAACATTACAATATTGCATTCAAAAACCTTATAAGATATTTGAAATCGATTATCAAACAGAAACTATATTTTAGGTCTAAGGGAGTTTAATCAGATATTTATAAAGAATATAATCTTTTATAATAAACTATCAAAATATATACCAATATAAACTAGACAAGCAATAAAACCAATCGAAAAAGTATCTCTAATAAAGTAATAATATTCTATAATGGATTAATCTTATAAACAAGCAAAAAGCAAACATCTATAACTACATCTAGTACAAAAACTGAATACATTTTTATAACAATATTCATTAAACAAAAACAATAAATAGCTTAACTCTTGAAAAACTTAAAGTAACTACAATATATTGAAAGCAACAGCGAAGTTCAAATACTTAGAGATAATCAAGAAATACTAATACTAATTAAAAACCTATATCTACATAAACAATCAAAGTATATTGATATATATCATTACTTTATTCAGAATTTTATAGAAAAACATTTAGTTAATATCAGCTATATCAATATAAATAATATAGTTATAAATAGATTAACAAAACTATATATAAGGATAATATTTGAGAGATTCAAGAATATATTAGGGCTTCAAAACTAACTACAGAAATTAAGAGAATATACTCTTTAAAGGAGTATTGGAAGTTGTAGCATATATACTATATTATTATATATATATCACTTTCATTTCATAATTAGATTTTACCTTAATACTATTAATCTACATAGTCAATATTACATGCATTCCATTGGCCTGCTCCTTTATTGTGAATATAATTGTATATTTATTAAAATACTTATTCATCCTTTCTGCAAAATAAGGCTCACAAGCTTTTCAACCAACACTTTTTTTTCTTTTAGTATAATATAATCTATTTGAAGCTTTCTTTAGCTTATCCATTTGGTTATAATTGAGATAATCTAAATATCAATATATAATCTCAGCTTTATCGTTATTCACATTAATCTCTTCTATTTCTGAATCTATATCCATTATATATATTTATTAAATAAATGATTATCGAATAATATAACTACTATTAATACATCTTACAGCTATTTCTAGCTAACCATTTTTCCAGTATAATACAGAAAGCAGGCTAAACGTATTAGGCGTATTACGTAATCATCTTGATTGATATAGTCAACTGGATTGTACATAGCTTTCAATAGAATACACACTACACTTAATACTAAAACCTTACCTACGATATATATCTTTTCTGATGACCTACATAGGGATTCAAGATATGTTCAATATCTTATCTCCATTCTCTTCACAGTTAAGTCTTTTAATTAAGAATATTCAGAAATCCTTTTTATCTTTAAGTTCGTTGTACGGCAGTGTCTGTACGATGATCAATATATTGATATCAAAAGAGCTTTTAAAAGAACTATAGATATTATATAGTCTTATTGATTTGGAGGATTGTCATATAGTTACGGAAATCCAGTGTTTGAATAACTTCTTCTGATTCTTCTTTTTATCTCTCAAATACCTCTCTTTTCAGAAATACTCTATATATTCATTTCTACAGCATTTCCCGTAAAGACTCAGTATTACTTTACTATCAAAATATAAACTCCTTTCGACTTTTAAGATACCTTTTTAATATTACTTTTGATTTCGGAAATCTGCAGTACAGGTTTTCAATCTTACTTTGAACAATACCAGCACTATCCTCTTCGAGCGAATCCAAACTATTATTCGATTCTTTCGATATTACTTTCATTTTAGTTTTGAAAAACGAAACCTTTACTTTTTATTTGCTTAGTAGTTGTTAGAGGATATACGAAACCCCTCTGAAGATCTAATTCTATTATTTATCAAATTACAACTTCGACTTTTCATTCTCCAAATTCAAGAAATCCTTTCGATATATTATTTGCCAAATCCTCCTACAATATCGAATAACTTCATTGTCTTGATAGCTTGTGCTGAATAAGCTAAAGTCAAGGTTGACAATATATTATCTTTTTTGGGAGAAAAGAATACTATTAAGTTATAGGTTCGGAAAGTTAAGTAAGCTATATATTTTGCTATTGACAATGACACTTATAAGCTGTATACCTTTTTTAATCTCGTTTTGTTTAAGTTCATTAATAGAGCTAGCGAATGGCTAAACAAAGACAGAGAGTTTTCTGAGATTATAAATGATATTAACTTAGTAAGCAAGGCTTTGTAAGACAAGTTTATTACTATTCTTATTAATTACTTTTTGAATAAGGAAGATGAAGATTCGGTATAAATAGTTTTCAATACTATAAGCTCTTTAGCTTAAGAGAAAAACGAATCTATTCAAAAATACTATCAATATACTAAAGATTTATAGTCGAAAATAGACTATAAAGATATATCTTCCTCTAAGTGTAATACCGATATTCTTCAAGCTAATATTCAAGAAATCTTGATTAAAGTATTCGTTACCAGTTTTATCGATTTTAATTTTTGCTTAGAATCCATCAAGCTAAATACTATCTATAGATTCCTAAATGAGAGTTATTCTATAGTATATAATATTCAGAAGAATATGGAAATAGAAAAGATACTCGTTCAAAACAATATTGTCGATTACATCACTAACACTTTAAAGAAACAAAATCTCAAGGATTTATTTAAAGAGAAGATTGAATCTTTTTTAGGACAAATATCTCAATCCCAATCCTCCAATCGACAGAATCGGAATACTTCTAACAACAATTATAATTTTAATAATGGGGGAAACAATAGTTCGAGTTCGAGACTATCAAATCCAATACCCCAATCTGCTTATATTCAAGCTTCTGTATCGATAGGTATACAAGTAAAAGAGGTTGAACTAGATCTAAAGAACTTTCGGAATAATATTATCAATGGAATGGAATAATACAATTATTCAAAAAAGCCTTTGTATTTTAAGTACAGAATCTATAATCATATCAAGCTGGACTGTATAAATCAATCTTTTCAATACTGGGAACAAGCTGTTTTAAAAAATATGGTTTTCCTAAACCATTTTATTATAGCTATATCAATAGTTTATATACATTCTCAATCATCTAATACTAATAATCAAGTCGACCTAAACAACTACCAGAAACTTAAGCCTCCCATCAGTCCGGACTCAATCCCTTTTAGATCAGATTCCATTTTCTCTTTGGTACAAATCAACAATGATTCAGATTATTCAGATAATGAAATGCTTACATCTGAAATACATTTCTTTGGTATAGAATTTGATATGAATACAGATAACAAACAAGAAGATCAAATTCAAGCTTTTAATATAATATCTTGTAAAAAAAGCTAAACCTAATAATATATTTAGTGTTATTGGAGATCAATATATTATATCTTGTATAAAGGATATTCATACAAAGGATACTCTCCACAACAGATATCCCGATATTTTCGCTCCTCACTCTCGTAAAAAACCCAAGTCAATTCTTAAAAATTCGCTTTAATCTCCATTTCGTGATTTATACCTCAATCTCAACCAATTCGAGCTCTTTCAAGTCTTTTTATAATATACAAACATAAAGAACACATTTCAAAACTTACATTCCATCCAGTCCCAATAAAGAGATCTATTAAGCCTCCTAAGCCTTTATCCAATATTATAGTAAGAACAGGAGAAACCCCTATTGACTACAAGAACTTGTTTTCCACTTTTAAGTCGGAAACCTCTGGAATTGATATATTAACTCTTTATCAAATCTCATTTGATATATCTAAAAACCTACAACATCTTATAATTCGAGAGAATGCTATTAAAAAGAAGAAGAAGGATATGCAATCTATCATTAAGACTGTAAATAAATCTATCTTGCATATTATAATATAACCTAGATCCAATAATAACTTAACTAAAGTTTATTATACTCGTATTGCGAATATTATCTTGAATCAAAATCAAATGAAATAATATTTTCTATACCTATCAGATAATATAAACTATATACTAAAGTTCCGAACCGTACAAATCGATCTTATCAAGTTTATAAATCTGCAGGCAAACTAAAATCCCGGTTTCACCTATTATTATTAAGACCTCCGATTAGAACAGAGCTTTTCGAGTTCAGGAAATCGTTTCAATCCCAGAAAAGGAATATACTACTGAAGTCGTTTTAAGCAGATCTCATTGTATTGTTGAACGCATAAAATTTTCTCACTCCGAACTATTAGAATAAGAATAAGATCCTTAATATAAGCTCTTTTAACAATTCATCAATATTTAGGGTATACCTTTTTCTATCATATTCCAACAAACAAGGGACAATTCACATATACTCCTTATTTATTTCCCCTGCCCCGGCAGGCTTAATCCTATCAAACCTTATAACCACAGGAGGCTCCCATCATGCCGATGGCGATACGCGCCCTTGGCGCGCTGAGTGGTTCCTTAACCCAGGGGGCGCTCCCCCCCCAAGCAGTTACCAATACCTCAGGGGCTGGTATACAGCCCCCACCAATTATAAGATTGCCTATAGGCTCTATCTTTGATGCAATCAAGGAACAATTCGAAAGGATCGATAAGATAGAGAGGAAGAGATGGGAGGTAATTGAGATATTCGCGATGCTAGTAGATAAGTTTATATAAGGGTTCTAAGACCAACAATGCAAACTCGCTGCGAAGTTTAAGAGTACGATTATCTCTGCTCTACTAGGAGTAATGAAGACTACCCTTGATCAAGGGAGAAAGTCTGTAATGGAGCAACTATAGCTAGAAAGCAATATGCAGAAAATCTACACTGATGCACTGAAAAACTCAGATAAGGCCTGAGACAGCAAGCCCCATTACAGGCTCCACTAATACAATGCGCTCTGCTTCTAATGGAAGCACAAACACTGATCACTCGGGAATACGCAGACTCAAAAGGGAGAATGATTGGATCGAGAAAACGATTCTTATAATAGTTAGCGGGAAAGCTTTGTTTTCAGGAGACTAGCCCATTCCTGTTAAGACTCAGAATAAAAGAGGCAATTGCTGGGATCCACTAGCAGAGATCCCCTTTCTTTAGAGGAACAATACAAGCTGGATATTAAAGTACAGCTCTGGTGCTAGTCGGGAGGAGATTATGAAAACAGAAAAATATCGAGTGGGTATTTAAAACCCTTTATACAATAAGTATGTATAGATTAAAAAAATGGTTTATATATACAGTCCCACAAGTACTATACGATTTCTATTATATCGAAAGTGCTTCTGCTCCTATATTTACTAAGCTTATTAAGAGGAGGAGATTACAGCTCAAACCAGCAAGCAGCCAATCAACTACAGATTGGCACGTAAACGGGGTCAATCCGATCACTAAAAGAGCCATCTGGATCATTGGCTTCAATACTGCAGTACTGCGGTTTCGACTATTCAATAACAGCTCCTACTCGATTCTCCTAACAAACCCCGGGAAATTCAACTTCACAGTATTGACTATCTAGAGTACTGTAATCCCTTCACCTGCAATAAAGCCCCAAGATACTCGATATACGATAAACTAAACACTAAGTATAAGGGCACACTTATACATCAGTAATATATTAAAACAGCTTAATACACTAATTGTTATAAGCCCTTTCACACTGGCCATTCCAATTGGTCCAGTTGTTTCTAGGGTTTATGCTAAACAACGGATTGTTCTAACCGCAAAAAAACTGACTGCAGTTAGAGCTGTTAGTAGAAAAGACTATGAGATATTATACAGAGCAGATACAGACGAAGCAAATCACACCCCTGAACCACCTTTGTCTCCTAGAATAACAATCACAGAAACCCTGGTCATTCCGAGAGTGAGGATCATAATATATAAGAATAAACATCTCAGCAAACGCCCGTATAGGTTTAATACAAGTCTGCCGATTATATTAACCATGCTACACATACATTCAGCTTGTAGCCAAAACTAGCGGAATCTCAATATAAAAGCCTTAGCAGAAAAAGCCTTCACTCCAATAGATCTGAAAATGAACAATATAGAGACCTTTATAACAGTAAATACTATATCTAAATCCTCTCTATAAATAATACAATCGACAAGTATACTTAAAGGAATAAAGATCTCACTATCGCTTAGGCGAATATAGGCCGGGGATATACAAATCATATTATATTATTACAGCTAGCAGCTGAAGCTCAGCTGAATGTGATCTGTTTACAGGAGCCAAGACTATACTGAAATTCAACTATACAAAATCACAATGCATACGATCGATATTAGCCGATCGATAACTGGAATCTCCAGGAAGACTTGGAGAAGAACGAACAAGGCCCTCGGGTTATGATATATATATGAAAAGGTGCGCACTTGAAAGTAAAGCAAATAGGTCGACTCGAAAATAAAGACCTACTCTGGATACGAGTCAAATGGATACTCGATCCTGAATGTTTATAGAGCTTTGTGCATTTTGGATATTATTAATTATATTACACACTTAATCCCAAATGAGTATATAATTATAGGAGGGGACTTTAATATAAAGCACAAGCTGTGGGAACCGGGGGTGATCATAGCCAATCAAGGGGCACAGCTCGCAATATGGGTAAACAAGCAGGGTATGGAGTTTATAGGTACTCCAGGTATACCCACCTATGCAAGAGGGCATATACTAGACCTAACCTTTTCCAATATACTATTCGCTTACACAAAGGTACTAGAAGAACTCCACTATGAATCTAATCATATTACTCAGGTTACCAATCTAGCGAATTGCGGAACAACAGAGTGGAATCAATACCACTACCGGATAAAGAAGACGGATCTGCTGAGATTAGATAAACTAATGGCCAATCAGCTAGTCCACCTCAATAATATAGATATCCAAACCACAACCGAAATCGAGACCTACATAGTAAGCTTGCGAAAGCGCTAGACAAGTCGATCCAAGTAATTAGCAAGATCAATCGAAAGGCAGGGAAAGCCTTGCTATGGTAAACGGATAAGTGTAGAGAAGTTCATCGAGCATATATAGAAAACACGGAGGGAAACGGACTTGAAAAGGAAGACTCATATTATATACTTTTTACAAAAAGTAGTGCGACAAGCCAAGAGATCCTATTAAGCTATACGTCTAGATGGGGTTAAGGACAATAAAGAACTCTATCGAATTATGGGATGGCATAAGTTGATCCCCGAAAGTAATGCGAAATCCCCCTCCCTAATAATCGGTGAGCGGGAGATCTGCGATACAAGAGAGAAAGCGGACGCCCTATTTACAGCGATTCTGGATCGATTTAAGGCGGACGATAATCTTCCAAATGATCCACTACGTAATCAAACATACAAGGAGACTCTCCCCTGGAAAAAAACGATCTCGGCTGAAGAGATAGAAAAGTATATCATAGGAGTCTTGTATATTGCACCAGGAGTGGATCGAGTCACTATGCGCCTCCTTAAGGTATACTGACCGAGTGTCAAATCATTGATCTGGGAGATATTTGTATTATATCTAGCTCTAAACTATTATCTAGAAGGATGGAAGCTAGCAAAGATAGTAATAATTCTCAAGGTAGGCAAGAAAAACAAAACGTCATTGCGGTTGTAGCAACCAATAGCCCTGATCTCCTATATCGGAAAGGGTCTCGAACAGTATATAACCAGCCAAATATCTTAGATAGCTTTGAGATATAAAGTAATCAGCCCACAACACTGCGGAGCGCTCCCCAGAAGATTAAAGACAGATCTAGCAGTTGCCTTCACTCACAACACGGAGCTTGTATTAGCAACTAGCAATATAGTTTCGATTATTACTATAAATATACAGAGAGCTTTTGATGCTCTCTTGAAGCGTCGACTCTTGAGCCGAATAATCAAACAAGGGTGGCTAACTTCGTTACTCAAGTTGATAGACTTATTCCTTACAAACAGAAAAGTCAGAATAAGACTCGAAAGTATTACAACTAAGGAGTATCTAGTGGCATGTGGTATTCCTTAGGGATCCCCACTATCATCTATATTCTATATGCTCTATCTTACTGAGCTTCTCAATCGAGATACGAAATTCCGTTTCGGCTATGCAGATGACATTGCGATCTACTACTTTTCCAAGTATCTCTTTATAAATACTAGGATCCTGTAATAACAAGTATAGCAGATCATCAAATAGAATAAGAAGAACAGAATTCTATTTACCTTTAAGAAATTCAAACTACTTTATATTACCAAACAACATAATACCACTAATTCATTATTAATAATGAATCCAGATCTGATAATCACTCCAATACTAATTGCAACGAGTGGAAACGCTCAGTTTACTCTAAGATGGCTAGGTATCTTTTTCGATCGCCGGCTTTCGTTCTTACAACACATCAAAACATATATAGCGAAAGCTATGAAAGTAGTTTTGTATATCAGATCGATCGCCTGCACTATACATAGGCCGCCAGCTTTCTCTCTAAGAAAAGCAGTAATCACCTGTATTCTCCCAATAGCACTATTCGGCACGGAAGTATAATACGCTGATAAACATAAGCCTAGCCTAGACTAAAGCGATCCAAGTATAAGTATAGGCATAAAAGATTATCTCTATTGCATTAATAGAGTGATTAATACTACTACAAGAAGAGCGATTTCAATATACAAAACTACACTGATCACAGCTCTTATCAAAGAAGCAGGCCTGCCATCGGGGATAATCGTGCTAGAACATGCCAAACTGCGATTCGCACTCCGGTTAAAAACGATTGATAATTAACACTTACTAATAAATCATTTGAAGCCAGTAATACAAAAACGTAGATAAAGAGCAAGTACAGCAAAAGGGCCTCTTACAAGAATCCAGCGGCTTAGCCGTCTCATCCCAGAGATGTAATACTCGAAGCTACTCCACCCACATTTCTCGAGTAGCTATAGAACAAATTCAACAGAAGGATTAACCAAAAAAGAAGTAGCTTAAACCTTTAAAGAGTGGTGGTGACAATTCCTACCCGAAGACTACACAATCTTCTCTGATAGATCAGAACAAATCATTAATTGCAAACATTGTATTGACTACAGATATACAATATATCGCAATAGCATTCAAATAGTCTTCGGATTTAAGTAGATCCGAAGCGACTCACATATATTCGATATAGAAGCGATAGGAGCATGGCACGGATTGGAGTATCTAATCACTATGCTTGAAGATCCCTTGAACAGTCGGATCTGGATGTGTATTGATAGTACATCGGTCATCTAGGGTATACGCGGAAACGCACCGCCTACAACACAATGAGCCTTCCACAAGTGTTACAAAGCAATAAAACAACTCGATATCAGAATAAAATGATCACCTGGACATATGGAGATTGAAGGCAATGAGAAAGCAGATTGCTTAGCAAACGCAGACGCAATTAGGCTTATGGACCAGGCAATCGACAAGTTACCAACAATCAGTGGGGTCCGAACGATCGTCCGTCAGAAGCGCCTACACGCAGAATCTATCTGGTGGGAAGAGATGAACTCCTTTTTCTCCGCTGGCTACAAGGAGTGATCTCCTAGATACAATATAAAGGAGCTAAAGGAAACTAACTTTACCAAGAGCAGTCTTACATCGATTGATAGCTATGAAAACAGGCCACAACAACTACGCCGCTTACCATCAGCGATTTGGTCATCAAAACAACAAGCTGGACTGCTCATGCAGCAGCGCTAAGGAACCATATCACTTCTTTAAATGCATTATAAACAATCTAAAGTATTCAGACTGGCCCTTTGCCCCTGTAGAAATGCAATCTAACAAGCAGGCGATCATATATATCAAGAAATTCTTACATACATCTAACAAGCTCACTCAGCTGATCACCGACTCAGAGTTCTACACTCAGATCTGTCCTAACTACTAAAGGATCTTTAGAAAGTAACAATCTTTTCAACAAAGCTTGCTGCCCATCTCTTATAAACTCATCACTCAACTGATTACTCGAATATACTATACCCTAAAAAACCGCAAACCCAATATATAACACAAGAGCCCTACTGCTCGGCTAAACAAATAGCAATTCATTCTTGTTTTTTCTCCTTTACCATAGGGATCGAAGCCCACAATGAGTCTATCCACCCGGGAATCAAGTTCTGCCTCAATAACAACCCGGATTAGATATTCCCTTCTGGAAACAGAAGCGGATTGCACCCGCAGAGAAGCGAATAGCCCCTGGTATTGAAGTTAAATTGCTAAATTCGGTCGCGACGATCACGCCGCTCAAATAGTTCCTTATCTTAGCACGTCTAAATACCCTTAGGGAGGTCCAAAACAGACGTTAATTAATATAAATAAAAAAAATAAATAAATAAATTGTATTGTTGATCAAGGATCTGATAATAATATAATCTCCCCAGCACTTGTCAATCATTTAGATCTACTATAATACCAGATTGCCTCGAAAAACACCATTTCTATGGGAACAGCCAATAGCGGGAATACTGGATTGAGATAATATATTACTTTTAGCTTTATAATTGAAGGTATTCAACGTATTGTATATACTTTTATTCAACCCGATAATGAGAATCACCCCAATAAGAATAAAAAGAATCTACTTCTCGGTTTATTATGACTTTATATTGTTAAAGGCTATATTGATATTTTCAATTGTACTATTTCCATTAATAATAAGGATCTTTCGGAATCTCGTATTCTTATTCAAACTTCACAACTAGTGCAATCATTTTCTCATTAATTAGTTCTTTATTTGGCAAACTCTAAATATTAGATTGCTAAACAAAAAGTTAAGATTTCCATAAAGAGTGAACTGTTGAAATCAAGCTATTTCGATATAAATACAGTATATCCTGAGGAAAAGGTTTCCTTGTCCGATTATAACAATATCAAAACTGTTGAAAAGATCTTTGAAACTGAATCCGATTTCACAGAATCCTTAACTTCATTTAATTCTTTAAACTTTTAAATCCTAAATATAACTTTAAACTACAGAAAAAGACTATTTCCCAATTACCCGAATCCTCTTTGCATACAAGAACTAGAATACTATATTCTTTAAAGAATATTATATAGATATATAAATCCGATATTCCTATTGATATACTTGAATCTATGAATTTTTCATATAAATCTTCCACTCCCCAACTCAAATTGAAATCTCTTCCCGGAAATCAGTTTCTTGCACTTTCCTCTCAAATTAAACCAAAACACCCTATTCCATCCGACCACATATATCCTACTGAGAGATAACCTATTCCTCGACCATTATCCACGGATTCGATTGAATTAGTGCAAGAATGGTTTAATATTAGCAATATACATATTGGCCCTTTAACTACAGAAAAGCTATGATAACACGTCAAGCGTCTTTTATATACTTATAGGGATTTAAATACAACCGAATTAAGATATATTCCCCCAACTACTCTTTTTACCCATCGGATATATTTAAAGAAGAGCATACTCCTATACAAATGCAAGTTTCAACCTTGATATAGTTCTCAACAAATATATTGATTGAATAAAATCATTCAAGATAATTATAAGTATTTTATATACAAATACACTATAATAGCTAATAGCAAGTTATCCGACTGGTTTGCAATACCTCTCATTATCGAAAAGCCCAGTATTATATATCCCATATTATCTCCTTACGAATCTGGTCCGGAACGATAAGTCGTTTTCGACTATTCGCAAGTGAAAGAAGAGATATCTGATAGCTACTGTATATTAGCTCAAGAAGTTCATGAATATTTATCTTACCCTAGTTATACGGTTTTTATATAATTTGATCTTAAACATATATATTAAGCAATATCTCTCCATCCCGTGGATAGATATATTTTTGCTTTCTCTATAGGAGATTCCGCTCAGATGCAATCTACCTGTATTCCATAAGGTACTCAAACTGTATGTTTTTCAATATTTGAGCTTTTATATACTATTTATAATTACATTCCCTACCTTCCAGAGAAACACTACTATTTAAAGAACGGCGTTCTTCATACTAACAAATATCCTTCTATTCTTGAATCTAACTCCCCAAACAGTTTAGCTTTAATCAAGTTCTATATGAACGATATATTTTCTGGATATAAGATAGTCAAAGATATTTACAATACCCTTACAAACCATCTCCTCTCAAAACTAACTTTCACTTAACTATATCTTTCTTTTAAGAAACTATATATATTTATAAATGAAATAGAAGTTTTAGGTATACTTTATCAAGTGGGCGATATAATAGTTACTAAGCCAGCCCGAGCTATTAAGATTAAAGACTTTTCTACTCTAAGGAATCCTATCGAAGTTTACAGTTTCCTAGTTACTATTCAGATGATCCGTCGGGGTATTAAGAATTTTGCCGAGATATCTTATCCTCTCTTCCGTTTTACCAGCAATATTAACTAGCAATAGGAACTATATAAGCAGCTTGCTTTTGAGTTTCTACAAACCAAGTGTTTTGAAATAATCGAATCATATAATATCGATTATTCCCTTTCCATTAAGATATATACGAATTCTAATGCTTTTACGTTAGATTGCTATATTATACAGAAACGATACCCCCCAAAAATTACCTTAGGACCTTTAATTACATACCCCATCTTATATAACTCATTTCTTCTTACTAAGACTTAAAGAACCTATAATATTTATAAATGTAAGCTTTTAGCAATCATTAAGTTCGTATACAAATATCACTATTACTTCCATTACCCAAGATCTTACAAGATTTTTATTGATCATATATTATTAACAAGATTTTTGTTCCCTAAAACCGAAACTCATGAAATCTATATCCACTGGGCTATAAAACTATCTGCTCTGAATATCATTATTGAATATATTAAAGGATTCCGCAACAAGGTTGCAAATATACTTTCCCGTATTATTTTCCCCGATTCGGATTACAAGCTAGATCCACTTTTAGATTCTCTCAGCTCATTCCAAGAAAACGATGGAAACCCTAAATAAATCTGGAAAAACGAAATTGATGGTTATGAAGAATTCCTTTGTTTGTATGAGACTGAATGACTTCAAGCTATTATAGATCATAATATATTATAATCTTTTGGAGATGATCTGGATATTGTAGTATTAGATCAACTTATGATTGTTGCTAACAATGTTTCTTTTGGATTAGTTTTAAGCAAGTATAAGAATGATTTCTGGTATTATGATATATTTAATTATATTTTTATTAATATATTCCTCGACAGGATTTCTACTTTCGAAAAAGTATCTTTTCTATACTATACTAAGGATTTTTTCTTGTTCGAGGGCAAACTTTTTTATATGTTCTATAGAGTTGATAAGTGTTGTGTATAAAGACATAAGGTATCTGATATTCTATTATATATATATAATTAAGAAGGACACTTCGCTACAGAATTGACTGTCAAAAAGCTTAGAAACCATTATTGGCCTTATCTAGTTTCAGATATTAAGTAATATATTTTAGATTATTTGAAGTGTATCAAATATAATATTCGATAGTATATCTTTCACTTAATATCTTTTAAGATTGATCATCCACTCACTTTTATCAGATTTGATTTTATAGAACTACTTCTATCTATATTAGTTAACAAAGCTCAGATTCTAAATATGACTTAGCCTGTAGTACAAAAACTAATAAATATGGGATTTATCACTGAAAATATAGATTATGATGATAGCATATTCGATAAAGAAGGATATCTCAATTTCACTTATATTTTATTAATTATCGACTACTTCTCTCATTATATTTGGGTATTCCCGATAGTTGGTATTATAGGAATAGAGACTATTAAATATCTAAACTGATTTTTTAATATAATTGGAATCCCTATTGAAGGAATACACAATTCCAATACATATTTTGAAAACAAGACTCTATGCAATTTTTCTAAAAAATCCGGTATACTTCTCATTTCTATAGTTGTCGGAGCGAAAAAGTTGTCCGGAATGGCCGAAAAAGGAAACGATCTACTTCAAAGAATACTTAAAAAGATCGAATCTGGTATTACTGATTAACCATTTGAGATTTAAGCTAATATTAATTCTTTTAATATACAAGAAATATCTCATTTAGGTTATTTCTCTTACAAGATCATATTCGGCTTTCAATTAGTTAACCCTTTAAAAATCGAATACCCTTTTTATAAACAAAAGGAAGTATAGAGTTACCTTTTTACTATTAAGAATGTTAACAAGAAATTCCCTCTTGAGATACACCATACTAAAGTTTTCGAATTTATGTATAATCAGGAGCTAATTAGATAGGAAGCTTTGGAACAATCTGACTGGAAGAAAGCTATTAATAAGGAAAAACACGATATGGGCATATGAGGTAATTTTACATATCAACCAGGAGATATGGTAATGCTGTATGACGGCGTCTCAGCTAAAAAGAAACTATATCCCTTTTATTATAATCCCTTTATCATTGTCGGTTTTGCAGGAGATTATCAGAAATCCTATAAATTGCAACAAATCAATGGAAAAGCTATTTGCAGATCATTTTATATTAACTATTTAAAGTTTTTCAAGTCTCGAATCGGATATCTACACATACCATTCGAGGACGATATACCGGAATATCAGAATCTACAAGCTAGCACTTATAAGTCCACTCTTCCATCTAACCTACAAGAAGGAGTTGATGCATGGCAAGTTGTACCATCTGTCTTGTAGGATCAGTCTTTTCTCTTTTCCCTTTTTAGGAAAGGATAGAATCTACATTCTAACTTTGCCCAAAATAAGTAAAGTTATATTAGAATAATAAACTATAAATACTTTAGCTATTAATTCAGCGAATTCTATTGTCTATTTAATTTAAATACAATGATAAGCTGGTATATGAGTGGATTTCCATAATGATTGTTGATTGATCAACAGAACAAAAGGACTAAGTATACTATATGGTTATTATGATATATATAAAAGGAATACGGAAATAGGACTTATTTTAGCTTAACTAGAGCATGCATGCGAGAACGCATATCTTGTAGGATCGGTCTAGAAAGCAGGCTAAACGTATTAGGCGTATTATGTAATCATCTTGATTGATATAGTCAACTGGATTGTACATAGCTTTCAATAAAATACGCACTACACTTAATACTAAAACCTTACCTACGATACACGTCTTTTCTAATACTGAACCCCCTTTGAAGATAACTTTTCGATTTGTTTCGATAAGTATTCCAATTAAAATAAATTGATTATTTCGAAAGTTCTTAATATATCAGATATCTCTTAATATAGAGTTTCTAATAGTGGCTGTTCTATATATAATGCTTATAGAATATATATTATTCATAGTTTTGACTCTTTGTAGAGTATCTCATTATACAACATTAGAGAGATTTTTAATAGAACTAGTAAAGTTGTCAGAAATAGACAGCAAGTTACACATAAAGAGTGATATATTGAAATATGTATATCAAATCTATATATCCGGGAAGTCCGAAGAAGGAGTTTTATAGTAGTGTTTATATGCTATATATATACTATACATATGATTTCCAATATCCCCCCTATAATAGGAATCTACTATCTAAATTATATAAACTCTTTATATATATATATTTGTAAAGAGCCTTATTAACTCCTACGACAGTGCCAACATTCTAGAGTTGTTTGTAGTATTTATATTTCTAATAGAATTCGATAGTTTTATAATTTAATATTGTATTGTAGTATAAGAGTATTCTTTGTCTGAATCCTATTTTCCCTGCCTATATCAGATTGGATCCAATTCATTTAATAGTTCGAATATCAATTTGCTTTTGTAAAATCCTTTTTGTATATATCAATAGATTACTTCGGATTTGTTATCTTCAAATCGTAGGGTTACCTTTTTAGTATAATAAATAACCCAAATCCAATCTCATATGAATAGATCTCCAGCTTATCTGTTATCTTATATAGTTTTCTTAAAATAATCAATTTGATCAATTTGGTCAATTTGGTTAATTTATAATAAATTGATTAATTCGATTAATTTGAACAATTTTTGATAAATTCGATAGATCTGGTGAATATAGTGAATCTGATGAATCTAATGAAATTGTTGAAATAAGTATATTTGGTGATTTTTATTAATTTGATCAATTTGGTCAATTTGGTTAATTTGGTCAATTTGGTTAATTTGGTTAATTTGGTTAATTTGAGTTAAATCAATTAAATCGATTAGGATGACTAATTTGACTAAATGTAACTATTGATTTTCTTTGATGTATTTGTATTCAATATTCCAAATCCAATTCTAGACCTTTTTTATAAATTATAAAGCCAGGGTATATAAGCTGTTTTATAAGAATATCGGCTATCTGTTTAGTTTCTGGAATCTATATAACATATAGTCTTTTGATATTAATCATATCTTTTCAAATATAGTATTATCAAATATCAATATACTTTGCTTTACTATAGAATTTATTCTTTTGTATTCAATCAACTTTATTAGTATTATTATAATATAAAGTTAGGATAAAGGATTTTTCCTTAAAGTATTTTCCTAAATCTTTCACTAGCTTTTTTATTCAAGCTAATTCTTTTGTATCTTTGTTTACTATTATAATCTTAGTTTTTATTATACAGAAAAATATCGATTTCTGTTTTGTTAAAGATTATACTATAGCTTTTCTATATCTAATAAAAGCTATTCCTTAAATAGATTTTCTGTTAACTATAAATCCCCAAATCGAATCTATATAAGCTCAATATTTATATATAAATATATTTAATTGATTTGAATAGATTGTGCTTATTGAGTATATGTTAATAAAATATTAAAACAAGTATTTTACAAGTATTAGATAATTTTCCCCTAGTATATATATAATACAAATAAGCTAACTAATAGCATATACTATATCAAATCAAATATAATTCGAGAGATAAATAATACTATTAACAATCTAAAGATATAATATTATATTATCTTAATAAAAAAATTCATTTTTGTTTACATCTTATATAGCTATATTAGAAGGTAAGGGCAAATTTTTTGTATTAATGAGATCGATCCCAAATTTTTGTAAGATCTTTTTTGTATAATTCAATTGATGTATCTTAAATAATCGATCTCGTTGATATTGTTTTATTTAAATGCCTAGGAATATATTGATTTCATCTAAGTCTTTGTATTTCCATTAACTTCCAATTATCTTTTTCATCGAATTCATATTAATGCGATTTCCTATTATTAGCAGATTATTTATATATAATAGGATATACACTCCCTTTCCTATAAAAAGATTCGGATCTGCTATCGATTCTTTAAGTCCAATCTCTTTAAGAATTTTCAAATTACAATCCATCAAACTCTTGGCACTTGTTTTAGACTATAAAATGACCTTTTCAGTTTGAAATATAGTTTGCTTTTGAGTTTGATTTTAGGGAAGATTTCTTCGAAAAATTCTAATACTTCTATAAGGATTTCTGTATCCATTAGCTTACCATTCAAGAAAGCAATATCAACATCTATATTATCAATCTCTAGATCTTTTATTACAACTTTTACCAATAAAGTGTATAATATCGAGTATCTTATTATATTAACAAAAGTCTTTTGATAATTTATTCTATATTCTTGAAGATATTCCTTAATTATTAATCTTACTTTTCTTTTAGCCAACTTATCAAAACAATCTAGTTTATTTCTCAAAATATATTTACTATTTAATAGCTTTCGGCCTGTGGGTATAGCTTTATTCATGATTTCAAAGATATTATTATTCTTAAAACTCTACAATTCATTTTTGATTGCTTTTATTTATATTTAAGCATCCCCTTGTATAATATCTTCGAACTCTATTGATTTCTCAAGTATTGAATTATAATTATTAATTGGAAGATCTTTAGAATATGCGGAGGCAGTGTGCAATATAACTATATATTGAATAATCTGATTACTAAAGATCTTTCTCAGCTATTTCTTGTAACTTTCATTTAGAGTATTTCGAACTAAAGTAGTTGTCGGAATAGGCCTAGCTCTTGAAATCTCTACAACTACTTGTACTCTTTATTTTGAAGATAGAGATATTTGCACATTTTGTGCTGAATGTTTAGTTCCCTATAATTATTGCTATTATAATATTCGTAAAGAATAGATTTGAGTTTTTTTTTGCTTATTTTGGATCTAAACTTCCTTTTGCTCATTAATATATACATTTTCTTATATATCTTTTTGTACTGCTAATTGTATTCTTCTTTTTATAGCTTTTTGCTTATCATATAAATAAGATTTCCTTTTCCTCTTTATTCCAGGTAATTCTAAAATACTTTTTTCTTTGAATTTTTTAAATAGATATCTATATTTATTAAAGTCAGTATCTACTATTCTAATAATAATTTTGGTATAAAGATTGAAAAGGCAATAAATATTATTTTTATTTATTCCAATTATAATATACTCTCCTTTAAGTATTCTAAATTTGAATTTCTTAGTTATCAAATCTGATTGCTAGGGATTTCTGGCCCACACTTTATAACCAAATATCCTAAGCTTCTTAAAATCAGATTGTCTACTATATATAGCCTCATATAACATTATCAATATAAAGAATATTTCTACCTCTCCAAAAAGTAATGTTTTAATAAATAATCTATTTTTTAAATACACAGCATATTTAATAATAAGTTTTTATATATTAGGCTTGATATTTGATTTGCTTAACAACAATTTTGCTATAATATTAATATCTTGAATCTTCTTTTCGGTTATTCTATTTATAGAATACTTTCCAGGGGATAAGGATTTGAATATCAGTTCTCTCTTTCCAATCTTTATTTGAAAGAATATCCCAAATTCATTTTTCCTATTATCTGCTTTAATAATAGTAACCTTGTAATTGAATTCTTTCTCAATCTAATTGATAAGATTTATTAATATAAATACAATAATCTCTATAGATTTATCTTTTATAAATCTAAATCAAATTCCTTTTATTACATTATCAACAATTGTAATAAAATATCTGTTTCCATTTTCAGAAGGTTCTTGAATCCCTAATAGATCCATATATAAGCATTATAGTTTTATAGATATACAAATAGCTATATGTTTGTTAAAATACTCATTCATTCTCTTTGTAAGATAAGGCTTATAAGCTTTTCGATTAGCACTTTTCTTTTTTTTAGTATAATATAATCCATTTGAAGCTTTTTTTAGCTTATTCATTTGATTATAGTTGAGATGATTTAAGTGTCGATATATAATCTCAGCTTTATTATTATTTGCATTAATCTTTTTTGTTTCTAAATCTGTATCCGCCATATATACTTATTAAATAAATAGTTATTGAATGATATAACTGCTATTGATATGTTTTACAGTTATTTCTAACTAACTATTTTTCTAGTATAATACTGAATCCCCTTTGAAGATAACTTTTCGATCTGTTTCGATAAGTGTTCCAATTGAAATGAATTGATTATTCCGAAAGTTCTTGATATACCAGATATCTCTTAGTATAAAGTTTCCAATAATAGCTATTCTATATATAGTGCTTATAGAATATATATTATTCATAGTTTTAATTCTTTATGGAATATCTTATTATATAATATTAAAAAGATTTTCAATAAAACCAATAAAGTAATGAGAGGCTTTCGAATCAAGAATCCATATATCATTTTGGATTTTGGCATATATTGCAATATTAGGATATAGGGAATTAATATATTTGTTTGCTATAACTATTTATATAAAATTATTATTCTTAATATTTTTATTTGAATATTAGACTTCTCTAACTTTATTATATTTCCAATAAGTATCTTATTAATATCCTTTCTTCTTATAGAATTTGTAAGTATAAAATCCAGTCTTAATAGTTTTACTAGAATTTGGTAAAGTATTGTTGTCTTTCTTAAATATATATTTTCTTTCATTCCTATAATATTCTTTATATCCTTTTTTGCCCCTTCTTTAAACTTTCTTATTATCTCTTTCTCTTATATTTCCTTATATAATATTAGTTATTACTAAATAACTTATTGTATTTTAAGGAATTCTCTCAGCTTGTTATAGAATATATAATACATCTTATATATTTATATTTGATAATATAATAAAGTTTCGCTATGTCTGTCAGATTTCTGTATCTAGTAATATATTTAAAAGATGAGAGTAGATCTTTATTTCGGATAGAGATTATATTGTTATAAATAATTTATATTGATAGTTGAGAAGTCGATTGAAGAAGAATTGAATTGTTTCTATTTTAGGATCGAATTACTTGCAGATAAATTGTTACCAGAGATTCTGAATATATTGAAGATTCACATTATTATTGAATATTAAGAGTTTTATCCAGATTCCTACAATATCTTCTGTATTGATTATATATATGAGTTGAAAATAATATATAAAAATAATATAGGAATTGATAATAGAGAATATAATTCCTACTTTTTTATTCTATTTAGTGATATCGGCTTGACTGCTTGCTGATTTTACACTTCTCCCTATATACAAGGATAGTGTAGATACTGTTATTATAGTAATTCGAATAGCTTTATAGAAGTTTATCTAGTTATGATTATTAAAAGTAACTAGTGTTCCCTATTTTGTTTGAATTATATTAACAATAGTCTTATTTGTTATAATATCAAGAGTGAGAATAGCTATAAAGGAATAAGAACTTGAGACTCAGAGGATATAGAGGTATAAAATGAAGCTTATAATAATATGACGCTCATAACCTATCAGAAATAAATAGTAAGTTATATATAAGGAGTTATCACGCTAAAAGTGATATCACCAAGAGCATTAAGCTAATTGGGTTTATATAGGCATATTCTCTCGTGACACACCCCCGAGATTGCTGACTAGCTGGTTGTGGGCAGTAATCTCTGTACTAGCCTCATTGAGTCATACGCAGATCTCCTTCTATTTCCATATGATGCCAAATCTAGGTTCTCTTCTGATTGGATACAACTAGTATTAGGTTCTCCCTGGATACATCTAATAGGCTGAGCGGAAAATAGTGGGGCAACAGAGCAGAGTCCTCACATTAGCTCTAATAGGCCAAGATCAGATGACTAATGTGGTTCTGTTGAAATACCCTCTTATAAGTGGGCCCACGGAAAACCACTACAAGAGAGTACGGTAAAGTGAAGAATTATGCCACTGCGCTATAAACGCATACCGGGCTCATAACTATCACGCTAAAAGTGATATCACCAAGAGCATTAAGCTAATTGGGTTTATATAGGCATATTCTCTCGTGACAGGAGTAATATATTGAAATATGTATATCAGATCTATATATCCGGGAAGTCCGAAAAAGGAGTTTTATAGTAGTGTGCATGTGCTACACACGTGCTACACATGTGATTTCCAACAAAAGTAATGAAAAACTCCCGAATCAAGAATTCATATATTATTTTGGACTTTGATATATATTATAATATTAGAATATAGAAAACCAGTATATTCGTTTGTTATAGCTACTTGCACAAAATCATTATTCTTAGTATTTTTATTTGAATACTAGGTTTTTCTAACTTTATTATACTCTCAATAAATATCTTATCAATATCCTTTCTTCTTATAGAATTTGTAAATATAAGATTCAATCTTAATAGCTTTATTAGAATTTAGTAAAGTATTGTTACCTTTTTCAGATATATATTTTCTTTCATTTTTATGATATTCTCTATATCCTTTTTTATCCCTTCCTCGAACTTTTTTATTGCCTTTTCCTTTTATATTTCCTTATACAATATTAACTATTACTAAATAACTTATTATACCTTGAGGAATTCTCTTAACTTGTTATAAAGCATATAATGTGTTTTGTGTATTCATATTTGATTGATTGATTGATTGATTGATTGATTTAGTTTAACGTCCCGTTCCAGTTCATGATTATATAAAACGGCTAGGCTCTAAAAGCTTAACAATACTAGTGAATATCTATAGTAAATATAATCAATTTTGGGGGAGTAAAAACAAATATTGGGGTGCTCTGCCCAATCTCTATTCGAAGTGCAAATAAAGATATAATGTTTTCATTCACTAGGATCTTTTCCTCTTCCTTCTTTTCCTATCCCTAATTCTATTAAAGTATTCCGATATCTAATCCTTTTTCAAACTTGGAATTCAATTTGTTATCCTTTCCTTTTATAAAAAATAAAAGTTATCCCCTCCCGAATTGTTTTAAATATAATAAAAGGTCCTCTTGCTAATAAAATGAAAATAGAAAACACCACTTTTCTTTTAACTCTATCTCTTTTAAACTAGTCCTTTATATATCTTTATAAGCTTAATATCCTTTAGTCCTTATTAGATGTATATAATCAAAACTGTTGAAAATAATGGGGTAAAATCAAACCCTAAGTCTTATAACCTATACACAAATCAATTCGAAAAATTCGAAAATTCGAAAATCGAAGGAAAAACGTTATATTATATTGATGCCTAGAGTATAGAATTAATTAAAAAGCAATAGTATTTTCTATATCGTAAAGTCGTATTCGAATAGCTGAAAGCCAAAAAGAAAGAAAGGGTTATAATTCGAAGAGAACAGCGACAAGCTCTATATTGAAAAGACTTTTTCAAAAAAAAGAAAAGGCTAACTTTCCATATTATACCTATAGAGATAATAATAAAAGGCAGATGTTGAATCTGACTAAGGCTTTTATAATCTTTATATCTATATTGTTTTGCTAGTATTTATTTTTTTGTAAGGATTGCTATTATAAAATCGTAATATAATCCTTTCTTTCCTATATCTTCTAAAACTCTTTTTCTTCTAATTCTTCCAATTCCATCTATAACTCAATCTTAGCTCTACAGACTCTTGAAAAAGAACTAGAGGTTTGTAGAATACATTGCGTACAGGTGTTAAGTCTTCGCATCCCGTGTATTCATATTTAATAATATAATAAAGTTTCATTATATCTATTAGATTTCTATATCTAATAATATTGTTGGAAATCACATGTGTAGCACATATGTAGCACATGCACACTACTATAAAACTCCTTCTTTGGACTTTCTGAATATATAGATCTGATATATATACTTCAATATATCACTCTTTATATATAACTTGCTATTTATTTCTAATAGATTATAAACACCATATTATTATAAGCTTTATTTTATATCTCTATATTCCCTGAGTCTCGAGTTCTCATTTTTCTATAGCTATTTTCACTCTTGATATTATGGTAAGCAAGATCATTATTGATATAATTCAAATAAAATGGGGAACACTAGTCACTTTTAATGGTTATAATTGGATAGACTTCTATAAAGCTATTCGAATTGCTATAATAGCAATATCTGTACTGTTCTTATACATAGGGAGAAGTGTAAGATTAGTGAGCGATCGAGCTGATATCGCTAAATGGAATAGAAAAGTAGGAATTGTATTCTCTATTATCAATTCCTATATTATTCCTATATACCACTTTCAACTTATATATATAATCGATGCAAAAAATATTATAAAAATTTGGACGAAACTTTTAACATTTAATAATAATGCAAACCTTCAATATGCTTAAAATCTCTAGCAATAATTTATTTGTAAACAATTCAATTCTAAAACAAAAACAATTCAATTCTTCTTCAATTGACTCCTCGACTATCAATATAAATTATCTATAATAATACAATTTCTATTTGAAATAAAAGTCTATTTTTATTTTTTGAATATACTACCAAATATAGAAGTCTGGCAAACATAGTGAAACTTTATTATATTATCAAATATGAATATACGAGATACACTATATACCCTATAACAAATTGAAAGAATTCCTTAAGATATAATAAGTCATTCAGTAATAGCTAATATTATATAAGGAAATATAAGAAGAAAAGGCAATAAGAAAACTCAAGAAAGGGGTAAAAAAGGATATAAAGAATATTATAGGAATGGAAGAAAATATACATTTGAAAAAAGCAATAATACTTTATTAAATTTTAGCAAAACTATTAAGGCTAGATCTTACACTTGTAAATTCTGTAAGAAGAAAGGATACTAACAAGATGCTTATTGGAAATACAATAAAATCAGAAAAGCCTAATATTCAAATAAAAATACTAAGAATGATGGTTTTATATAAATAGTTATAGCAAACAAATATATTGATTCCCTATATCCTAATATTACAATACATGCCAAAATCCAAAATGATATATAGATTCTTGATTTGAGAGCCTTTTATTACTTTATTGATTTTATTAAAAATCTCTCTAATATTATATAATGGGATATTTCATGAAAAGTCAAAACTATGAATAATATATATTCTATAAGCACTATATATAGAATAGTTATTATTAGAAACTTTATACTAAGAGATATCTAATATATTAAGGACTTTCGGAATAATCAATTCATTTCAATTGAAACACTTATTGAAACAGGTCGAAAAGTTATCTTCAAAGGGGGTTCAGTATTATACTGGAAAAATGGTTAGTTAGAGATGGCTGTAAGATACGTTAATAGTAGTTATATTATTTAATAACTATTTATTCAATAAACATATATAGTAAATACAGACTTAAAAACAGAAGAGATTAATGTGAATAATAATAAAGCTGAGATTATATATCAATATTTAGATTATTTTAATTATAATTAGATGAACAAGCTAAAGAAAGCTTCAAATAGATTGTACTACACTAAAAGAAAGAAAAATGCTAATTGAAAAGCTTGTAAACCTTGTTTTGTAAAAAGGATAAATGAGTATTTCAATAAATACATAGTTATTTATATATCTACAAAATTATAATGCTTATATATAAATCTATTAGGAATTCAAAAAACCTTCTAAAAATGGAAATAAATACTTTATTGTAATTATTGATAATGTAATAAAAGGAATTTGGCTTAGATTTATAAAAGATAAATCTATAGAAACTATTATATTTATATTAATAGATTTTATTAATTAGATTGAAAAAGAGTTTAATTGTAAGATTGCTATTATTAGAGTAAATAATAGAAAAGGTGAATTTGGGATATCTTTTTAAACAAAGATTAGAAAAAGAGAATTGATATTCGAACCTTTATCTTCTAAAAAATACTCTATAAATAAAGTAGTCAAAAAGAAAATTCAAAATATTAATATTATAGCAAGATTGCTATTAAGTGAATCAGATATTAAGTCTAATATATAGAAATTCATTATTAAATATACTATATATTTAAAAAACAGATTATCTACCAAAGTATTATCTTTTAAAAAAATAGAAACGCTTTTTATATCGATAATACTATATAAGGCTATATACAATAGATAGTCTGACTTTAAAAAGCTTAGGATATTCGATTATAAAGTATAGGCTAGAAACCTTTAGTAATTAGATTTGATAACTAAGAAATTCGAGTTTAGAATACTCAAAGAAGAGTATATTATAATTAGAATAAATGTTCATAATAAAGAAGCAGGCCAGTGGAATGCATGTAATATTGACTATGTAGATTAATAGTACTAAGGTAAAATCTAACTATGAAGTGGAAGTGATATATGCATAGTAGTATAGCACATATGCTACAACTTCCAATACTTCTTCAGAAAGCGTATTCTCTTAGTTTCTATAATTAGTTTTGAAACCCTAATATATTCTTGAATTTCTCAAATATTATTCTTGCACATAGTTTTGTTAATCCATCTGTAACCATATTACTTGTATTAACATATCTAGTATTGATTAGGCGTTTTTCTGTGAGATTTCAAATAAAATAATGATATATATCAATATACTTTGATTGCTTATATAGATATGGGTTCTTGATTAATACTAATACTCCTTGATTATCTCCAAGCATTTGAACTTCGCTATTGCTTTCGATATATTATAATCGTTTTAAATTTCTCAAAAGTTGAATTATCTATTATTCTTGTTTGGTGAATATTGTTATAGAAATATACTCAATTTTTATATTAGATATAGTTACAGATATTTGCTTTTTGTTTGTCTATAAGATTAGTTCACTATAAAATATTATTATTCTATTAGAAATACTTTTCGATTGGTTCTATTACTTGCCTAATCTGTATCGATATATATTTTGATAATTCGTTATAGAAGGTTATATTCTTTACAAATATCTAATTAAACTCCCCCAGATCCAAAACATAGTTTCTATTTGATAATCAACCTCAAATATCTCATAAGGTTTTTGAATGCAATACTGTGATATTTGACAGGATTCGACATAGCTTATGCTAATCTCCCGAAACTGAATGCAATATCCGGTTTAATATAAACCATAAGATGAATTGTATTGCCGATTGCTTATTGATATTTGTTTATATCAGTAAGCTTATTATCTGGAAGTATTGATTGCAATTAATTGTAATTCAAGATTAATATCTTCTTTGAAATATATTGACTATAGGAGATCCCGAAACAAATAAGTATTACATCCAGATACTCTTCTTGATTTATAATTAACATTCTCTTAGATCTATTATGAATAATATACACTCCTAAGATCTTATTAATCTCCCCCAGATCTTTGATATTGAATTAAACCGAAAGGTTGTAATAAAACCATTTAATATCTCGTTTTTATATAACAGCAATAACAATATCATCTATATAAACTAGAAGAAATAGCTATCACAAATGATTGGTATATAAATATAGGTCTGAAAGACTTTATACAAAATCTATTTTGATTAATTTTCCTTTTAGAAGAAGACTCCAATTTTTATTAGCTTGTTTTAGTTTATAAAGACTCCGAAATATATATAGAATATAATCGTAACAAACTTGAATATTTTGAGAAAGTGCTAAATAGATTTCTTCTTTTAAATATAATTTGATAAATATATTTTTGATATCAAAATAAGAACATTCAAGATCTTCTTTTATAATAATAACAAGGAAAAGATAAAGAATATTAAATCGAACTGTAAAAGCAAAGGTTTTATTATAATCTTTACCTAAAACTTAACTAAATTCTTTAGCCATTAATTTGGCTTTAAATCGCTTTATCTTATTATCTTTTGTTTTGATAATAAATACCCATTTTGTTGAAACTAGATTGCTTTTTTTATAATAAAATAAATTCTTCTCAAGTATCATTCTTGATCAATAAGTTTACTTCTTTTTGAATTACAGTTTACCAATCTTTTACATACCTTTTATTTATTATTACATCTTTATATATATTTGATATCCTGATCCCTAGTATTTCTATTACTAGCAAAATGGTTTCAATCTTTATTAGTATATTCTTCAAAAGAGTTAAGATCTTGGAAGCAATTCCATTATTCGTTTTCATCTTGACTTAATGAATATTTGGAATTGCAATTATAATATGCTCGATTGATTCTAACACTAGCTCATTCAAGAAGACAAGCAAAGATTAAATAATTTTGAAGATATATCCTTTTATATTGTTATCGTTATTTCTTTTTCTTTTTCTGAAATCATATCTCGAATTTGATAATGTTGAAGTAGATATAGATATAGATACTATAGATAATAAAGTTTCATAAGGTAATATAATCAAATCCAATAATATAGAATTAGAAATTGAAGTAACTTTAAATAAAATAATCTTTATTTTTTTATCGTTTTCCTCTATTAATTTTAATAAATCATTAATTACTTATCGGATATTTTCATATTCATCTTTATCAAAGTATAATATTTCAATCTTTATTTATTCTGATATTATTATTATTATTATTATTATTAGTAATTTTCAACCGGGCCGTATAGGCGAGCCTCCCAGGGGGCATTACGGTTAGGCTAACTACGGGATAATCTCTAATTTACATAATTCCCCTTTTCTAAAAATAAGGTCTCAATATTTTCAATAGTTTCCCAAGTAATAGCTAGTGCGTTTGTGCTTTTGTCTCCAATTCTCTAAACGCCTCCGTGCGCGCTTTCCGATCTTTTATATAATGTTTTGATTAAGAGCTACTTTATCCTGTAAGGGTAGTTTTTGTATATATTCTAGTGCAGCATAGTGTATTGCATATATCGATTTTGTTCTTTATAGCCTTATTATATCGATTGCTTTTTATTTTATATTTGTGTTTACCCGGATTGGTTAATCCATTTTTATTTCCTTTTTCTATTCTTCTAGTAGTATTCTAGGGTATATATTTCTGTAGAAGTCTGTTATAGCAATAAATTCAGTGAACTTGGCTAATGTGTGTATTAGCTATTTCAATAGTTATTCTTGAGCTGCTTGGTTGTAGGGTGGGTATTTAGGCCTAATATCTGGGGATCAGATTTTGTAAATCGTAAGGACTTTGTGGCAATGCATAATATACTTGGGGGATTTGTATACACCATATAAGCAATGGATTGTTGTTTCTTCATATTTAAATTGTCGGTGATAGCTTTCGAAATTATTGTGTGTTGAGCGGATTGTTAGTATGCGGTGGAAAGTAGCTTGTAAAAGTTCTAATTCATTAGGGTATTTGTTTATGCTCTTTAAATTCTATTTCTGATATTATTTGGAGAGTATTAGTTTCTATTTGATCTATTATATCTATACTATCGATTCCATAGTAGTTTTTGTTATAGAGCTAATATCACTTATTATAAATCGATTTGTATATCCTAAAACTGATTTTCTTGTTTCTTTATCAGTAAGTGTATTTGCATGTTTATTCTTTTCGATCTCTATGTGGCCTGGCGACCATTTGATTTGGATTGAGTGTATTTACATCAATTTGTAACATTTAAGAAAAGCCCATTGTGATATAATAAAGGCTGTGCCTCTCATTCCCTATATTACCAATATATTATTGATACATATATAGATTTCCATTTATTTTATACTAATGATATTTCTGATTACTACTTGAAGACCTCGGTATACCCCGATTGCTTCCGCATCGAATATATAAGAGTTATAATGCAATTCATTGTTTCTTTTGTATACTATTATTTGTTCTTTATATACAACATATCTATATCCTATTCGCTTATTATTCTTGTTAATCTATTCCGATCCATTAGAGAATATAGTAATCTGATTGTATATATACTTATTCCACCATTCCTGAAACTGCTTTGTTACTCTTTTTTTTGTAAAGCCTTTAATAGAATCTATTCAATATTCTGATGTATAGTAAGGTTTTATTAAAATCATTTCCTTAATTCAGGGAAGGCACTGACTAATTACCTAAACCTTTATTCTGACTAGCTGTAATTAGTCTTCCCTACTGCCAAAAGAGTAGGTGGCTTTTATTCCTCAATAATAAAGAGAGTGTTTTGGATTAATAGTTTAGACACAAAGAACTGCTTTTCATTTTATTTATTCTAATACTACTTCTGCTAATAGAAGAGTGCTATCCCTCATTATTATTATATTCAGGATTGTTCGCCAAACTGGGAGGACTCCTCTGATTGCTATTTATAGAATCTTGTTGATAGTTAGAATTGCTTTTTCTAATTGGGTGTTTATTATTATTAATATTCCATCTCAATACTATCTAGTGATTTTTGTTTGTTTTGTATACTATACCTTTGTCCTATAGAATAGGGCTGGGTATAAATAAGTGATTACTGTTTTTTGTAAAAATACTACTAGAGATCCGTTTATGATCCAGGCTAGCCCTTAAATATAATAAGCCAATTTCTAGCCTTTAACTACTTGTATTTCGATATACTGTTTGAATATAAATTTGTGATCAAATTATATGCCTAGCTATTATAAAGCCAATCCTAATATAATCGGAGAGATAATGCAATTGCGGTTTATTTCGTATGTCGGATTGATAGAATACTTGTGCCGTATTATATAGATCATCTTTATCTTTTTGGGTATAAAGATTATTTTGTTTCTAACTCCCCAACGGAATATACTTTTTACATTTTTTGCTAGTATTGTAATGTTTTGTTGAACATTTGCTGATAATTAGTATAAACAAATGTTATCTGCATACCCGAATCGGAGTTTAGGGTCTTACTGGAATAGCTTTGTAAGATAAAGTATATACAGGACTAACAAAAGAAATAAGCCTTATAGAATATTATATTCCATTATACTATAGCCAGTTATTGCTTTATTAAATCTAATTTTGAATTGTCTTTAGATTAAAAAGGAATTGATCAGAGTGATTAGATTTTATAGAAACCCCTGTCCCCTCATTCGTCTCAGAAGTTTGTTTTTAAATAGAATATCGAATGCTTTTTGTATATCTAATATAACCATTATAATCTTGTGATCTTTATTAAACATTACTTCTATATTATAAACAAACAATATTACTAAATCTATAGCTAATTATTTCGAAAAGGTACTATAATATTATAGATTAAGTATTTCTTATATTAAAACTATTCACACTAAATATTTTACTATAATCCTTTTAAGGCTCTTCCTAATACAAAAAAGAAGAATGATAGACTATTATAATTATAGGGATGTTCAGTCTATCTTCCCCACTTTTGATAATATAATTACCTTTACTTGCTTCTATACTATAAAGAAATAATTAAATTATAGATATTTATTGAAAATGATATATAGAACTGAATCTATTTTTGTTTAGATAGCTTTTAGTAATTTCATTGTAATCCAGTTTGTTTTTGGGAATGTATTCGAAACCCCTATAATATTACATTCCATTTCCTTTATAAAGATAGACTCCCTCCAAAATAGTTTTTTTCTATTTTGATTGTATTTGGAGTTCAAAAGATCATCAATAACTTTAAAGTATTATAGAATCTCTAAGCATAACAACTCAGCCTTTTCTTCATCCAATATAGTAATATGTTGATTGATTGATTGATTTAATTTAACGTCCCGCTTCAGTCCATGACTATATAAGACGGCTAGGCCATAAGGGCACTAGCGAGTAACTTTTGAAATACACAATGGGGATGGAATATTGGGGGAAGTGAAAACAAATACTGGGGCATATTGCCCACTATTGTATGTAGTTCATACAATAGGTTTTGAAGAGGGTTTTACTCTTCTCTTTCTTCTCTTTCATCTCTTTCCTCTCTCTCCTCTTTCCTCTTTTGTATCTCTTCTTCTATTTCTATAGTAATATGTTCACCTACTATAATTAGTAAAGAATAATATATAAGGCTTAGATTATACCATCCGATTATTTTATATAGATTTCGATCTGATTTTATTTTATTAAGGAATTTCCTTTAGTACCCTCTTTTGACCTATTATATATACAATAAGAATACTCTATATTTTATAAAGTAATTGCTATTAATTATACAGCTCCAAAAATATATATCTCAAACAATCATACAGTCAGGTATTTATTAGAAGATCAATTTTCCTGTCTTCCAATCTAATCTTCCTGTCGTTTTGATTATTTATTATAATACCTTCTATATATTTTCGATAACTCGATCCAGAGCTATACTTGTAACTACTATCTATACCTCCCGTTTGATTCCCATTATATTAGCTGATATTATTCTTTGAAATAGAAATAGATCTTCTTTCCTAATGCGATATGTATATTGAAATCTCAATACTAAGTTCATTCTTTATATAATGATAAGGAAAGTATTATAATCAGATTCACAATATATATCAGCCCTTATTTCTATATATATTCCTAGGATATTGAAAAAGACTAGATCGATCACATATCCTATTCTATATATTACTTAACCCGAGATATTCGTAAACTTGAGATCTCTGTTATTAGACTATTCTACAAGCCGATTACTATTATATACTATATTTATATCTAGCTCGAATAATATATAATAAGTATTGAAGTTTCTCCCAATAATTGTATTTCTAGTTGGTATTAGATCAAGAATTATTTTCAGAATTCTTAAGATATTCGATTTCCTATATAGATTTAGTAGTTTAATTCTATTTATAGAAAGTTATATATAGTCTTTATATTTCTCTCCTATTAATTATAGTATTTATAATCTAGTTTCAATTCTGATATATATTATTACTTATGGGTATTCCTACTCTTTCTTATATATTCCATTCTTCTTTCAGGAGGTTATTAGGGATAGATATTAATATTCATTATATATTTGAGTATGTATGTTAGATATTCAGAGCTTTTATATATATATTACATCGATCTTTTCCTCAAATGCTTATTGTAATGCTGCTACATGTAATATAAGGTTTTTCCGTATATTTATCCAGATAATAAATAGCAAATTCAATCTATTCATATAGATCTTTCATTGTTGTATTATGTTCCCTAGTTATAATCTGATTACTTAGAGTTTCAAGATTGAGATTCTTATTAATCTTTATTGCCCTACTATAGATAATATATTAACCTTGCATATCCCGCTTTTCATCTATTAAGCTCCTTGAGATATTATTCGCTTACTCTCTTCCAATATTGCTTTTCGAATTACTATTATCTTTATATCAGGAGACTATATTTATTCTAGATTTCCTTTTTCTTCTTTATATTATTACTAATATTTGAACTATTATTGTTAGTACTAAGGCAATAATAATACTAATCTCCTCTACTTATTAGATAATCTAGATCTATTTTTGATCTAGATGTATTATCTTGTTATTTACCTACTAAGGCTTAATAAGGCAGTTATCATAATCCATTAGGAAGGGCTTGCGGTATTCTGTGTATTGTATTAGGTAATTATAATTCCTAATTGGCTTATAAATAGATAGTGGGTATGCGTACTTTCTATATACTACTTTTTTTTTGTATTTTCAGCTTTTATAATATTGCTAACACCCTGGGTTATATCTTCCCAAAGCTTGTTTTCTATTTGCTAGAAATATTCGAATCTTATTAAATAGATTATAACAAAATAACTACTCCTAAAAGAATAATATCCAGGTGATCCGATTCTGCTCATCTACTCCAAACTTGAATCTCACTACCCATACTAAACATAATCCCATCTAATACCAGATTTCTTCCCTTATTTGTTTTTCCCCAATCTCTATAGGCATTCCCAGAATCCAGGTGATCCGATTCTGCTTATCTGCTCCGAGCTTGGATCTCGCTATTTGTATTGGATATAGTTCCATTTGATACCAGATTTCTTTTCTTATTTGTTTTTCCTCAATCTTTGTGGGCATTTTTAGGAGATTGGTAATAATTATTAGGATCTTTAGTGCTATATATGTATACTATAGTTTATTGATTGCAAGATCTATAGTTTTAGTAGCTGCTATAGCCTGTTGTTTGTTTGCAAAAAGGATTATACAGGCTTCTAGAGAAGCTGTAACTGCCCACCTAGTTCGAATGAATGTTATTGTCGCAATAGCTCTAGCCCTTAGAGTAGCAATCTCTGGGATTGCTTTTACTAATACCTATCTGATTCCTTATAAGGATGACTTTATCTTGATTCGTTTGTTGAGTTGGAGGAAAAGTCTTTTGTCTATGTGTTTTAATCTTAGTGCTTTATTGATCATTTGTTTGGGCCCATTTGCAGCCCCTGTTTTTACAGTTGAACTAAAGGGAGTAGCGATTGTGGTTTGGGGGTTCGAAGTATTTTTATATATATTTATATAGTTGGCTTTATACTTTCTATTGTTAGCTTCGAGTTGAAGGTTTTTTTTGTATTATTTGTAATAACTATTAATGCTTTATATACTAGTTTTCTTATTACTTGGTTTAGATTCTATTCTGCAAATTGCGCTATGAATTGTATAAGGATTGTCTCGAAGCTGGTGAGTACTAAAGCCTTGTCTGTAGTGTGCTTCCGTTGTATATCGATTTTCTTCTGAATAGCTGTTTTTATAGTTGTTTTAATGGTGTTCTGGCCGCTCTCGAATGAGCTTGAAAGGGGATCAGTGTTTTTGTTGCTAATCTGTGTTTTCTTCGGAGCGGTGGTTGAAGAACGATCATCGAGATCGATTGGGGAGTCTGCTGTCCCTGTAGGTGACAGCTGGCTCGCCGGCCCTCTTTGATTCTGCTGCGATAGCATTCTCGAGCCAAGCAGCTCGGAGCGCTATAGCGATCGTATTCTGATATTAGTAAGTATATTTCTATTGAGTTTATGATTATTCCATTTAATGATATTAATGGATCGACTAAAATAAACAATGATTCAAGGATATTCTTAAATCTGCTACAAGATCTATAATCAGATTCTATATTCTTGATATCTTATAATCCGATTATATAATTTCTGAATTTGAAATCCAGATCTCTTTTTTTATAGCTTTTGTTAATTATAATATAATAAGAGTAATAAGTATAATCTAATTCTAATAAATAAATCTTTATATGCTTGATAATATCTTTTGAGTATTTTAAGAATATCCCAACCTTTATTGTATCGCGAAATTTATTATGCCTTTATTCTATTGAAATAATTTTGGGATTGATATAAGTATAATATCGATTCCCTCAGATTTTGTATATATCGATATCTGGTAATATACTTGTAAATACTTCAAGTAGGCTTTAATCGATTTCATTTGTATTTAGATCAATACTAGTACAATTTCGAATGTATATATTGTATTCAACAATTTCATTCCAAAATTCTAATAGTAAATGAGTTTCTTTCAATATTATTCTTATATCTGTTTCTATAGTGTATATATTATATTTGGCTAGATCATTTTAATAAGACAATACAATTACTATAACCTCTAATTACATACTAATTTTCCATTCTCAAATAGCTTGAAGAAGCTCTAATATATTATCGGTTCTGATAGCAATTACAGCTATTTCTATAGTAAGTTCAATCTTTTGTTTCCAGACTTTCAATAAGGATATTGTATTGCTTTTCTATTTCAATAGAATAACCCAATTTATCCTTATAGCGTTATCTATAATAAAAAGGAAATATCTATGTTCTTGAATAGTCTTTAGGAAAGGGCTAGCAATATCGAAATAGATTAATTCCAGTCTTTTAGATTTTTGTATATTTAATTAGCTTAGAATTCTATTAATCATCTTTGTAAGAATATATACTTTACAAATATTAAGAATTAAAGGAACCTTGATTGATCTTTAGAATATAATAATTTTATATAGATTTCTGATTTTATCAGAACCGAAATAATTGAAGTATTTATATTAAAGAAGATATCTTTTTTTTCTGTTATAATTAATTCTTTAACTTCCCCTTTTGTTTTATTAATAATCTCTACAAAAAATATAAAGAATACAGAATCCTTGTATCCTGGTTTTATATATGAAATAATATATATCTTATCTTTCATTATGATTTTGATAATCTTATTATTCTTATTATTTTCTAATATGAAATATATCTCTTTGAGACTGAATATACCCTTAAGCTTTGTTTTACAAATTCTCTTAGCTGAGAATAGGTTGACCCTCAATCCTGATATATATAGTACTCTAGCTAATAATATCCTTATCCCATTCTTATATATTATATTCACTATTCCTTGTTCATCCAAATACATAATTCCCTTACTAACCATTATCCTTTGTCACAAAGTATAGATTAAACTTCTAAAGAAAGAATGTTGGTTAGATATATGTAAGGTAGCGTCGGTATTAATATACCACTATAATAGGGATATCTTATTAATGCTTTTTTTGGTAAAATAATAATACTTAGAATCAAACTTGTTATTAATAATACTCTTAATAGTATTAGAGCTTGATTCAATGATATAAATCTTATACTCTCTATGCTTTTTGTCTCTTTACAATGAAGAGGTAGATTGTTTTTTCTTTTGTTTATACTTTGAATTGGATTTCAAAAGATATTTGATGTATTAGAGCTGAAAGCATTTTAGAACTGAATAATTAGGTTTGTTATAGAGTTTGTAAATGACAATGGATATATCGGACTCCAAGCTTATACTAGTCTTGTACTAACAATGAGATGAAACATATTTCCTTCTTTTTACAAAATATACTAAATCTTTAGAGTTCTATATCTCGACTTCTTTAACCTATAAATGCTTGATCTTATTATTAATACTTAAAATAGAACTAATAATACGAATTATATTAATAATAACTTTATACTCATTAGAAAGAAATAAAATCAAGCTTTAAAAAAGTGATTTATCTATATACAAAGCACCAACTAAAGTGTTTACAGATAAAAGCTTTCTTCGAAGATTCTTAAGCTTATTCTATACACCTATAATAGTTATATCAAAGATATTATCGAAAGAAAAGATCTTAATCTTAAGGAGATACTCGTCTACTGTTATATTATCGATTCTGGAGTATTTGATAGCTAGATAATCCTAAAGTTTCTTTATTATATCATATTTGTTTATTAAAGCCTTATCATTATTAGATAATGAACAATAGATATAAGATAATACACTAGTATTATCCTTAAGAAAGATAGCCTTTTTATCGATATTGAATCGAATCTTTATTATAGTATTATTATTACCACTAAAGACTTAGAGTTTTTCAAAATCTTTGGCTAATCTATTAGCATTTACAATCTGTATATATTTCTATAATATTTTCTTGTATATATAAAACCAGCCTTTTTCTTAAAATTGAATTCTTATTTGACAAATCCAGTATTCGTGATTTTCTTAAATAAGGGAAAGGATATACTTGAAGTAATCCTTAGATTTAGTGTTTTTATTTATTTTGAGATTCTGTAAATAGGAAATTTGCATTAATAATCTAAGTATATTTTGATAATGAAATAAAAAAGTGAAAGAGGAAAGGAATTGTTTAGATTGCACTATTCCAGTTTTGGATATACTAGTATTTGTAAAGAGAAATTCTCTTCAAGGCAGAATAATTGAAAACAATGAATTTTGATTTATAAATAATGATTTTTAAAGTAATATCGAATACTATATAGTTGATAAGCTTTTTAATATCAAATTGGAATAAATAATCCTTTCAATAGTAACTCATAGTTTTCTTATTTAAAAAAAAGGCGCGATATAAATGATTACTTTGTTATCGTATTTGAGAAAAAGAATACAATATAAATAGTTATTTTGCTATCACTATTCAATAATCTGTTTACTATATACATCTCGTATATTGACATTGTATTATATAAAAGCTTTTTGTTATTAATCTTTACTTTGATAATGTAAGCTATTCAAAAGCTTTCAATCTTAATCTTATTATAAAGCTACCGGGCTTATAATCTGTTTATAATAAAGAAGCAGACTAGTGGGAATACATATAATATTGACTATATAGATTAATAATACTAAGGTAAAATCTAACTATAAAGTGAAAGTGATATATGCACAGTAACGTAGCGTATATGCCACAACTTCAACAATAAATGGAAATAAAATCTATTGTTTTCTCAATCTTTATATCAAAACTATTATTAGAACAACAAATACTGACTTTAATAAATATAAATATCTATTTAAAGAATTCAAAGAAGAAAGTATTCTAGAACTATCCGGAATAAAGAGGAAAAAGAAACCTCATTTATATAATAAGCAAAAAGCTATAAAAAGAAGTGTATAATTGATAATACAAAAAGATATACAAGAAAATATACATATTAATAAGCAAAAGAAAGCTTAGATCCAAAATGAATAAAAGAAAGCTTGAATTTATCCTTTGTGAATATTACGATAATAATAACTATAAGGAACTGGATATCCAATATAAAATATGTAAATATCTTTATCTTCAAGATAAAGAATATAAGTAGTTATAGAGATTCCAAGAGTTAGGCTTATTCTGATAGCTATTCTAATCCGAGATGCTCTAAATAAAAGTTATAAGAAATGACTAAAAAAGATCTTTAATAATCAGATTATTCAGTATATAGTTATATTACATACTGCCTTCATACACTCTGAAAATCTTCTAATTAATAATTATAATTCAATACTTAAGGAATCAATAAAGCTCGAAGATATTATATAAGAGAATACCCAAATATGAATAGAAACAATCAGAAATAAATTATAGAGTCTTAAGGATAATAATATCTTCGAAATCATAAATAAAGCTATACCTATAGACTGAAAGCTATTAAGTAGTAGATATATTCTAAGAAATAAACTAGATCGCTTTAATAAGTTAGTTAGGAGAAAAACAAGACTAATAATCAAAGGGTATTTTTAAGAATATAGAATAGATTATTAAAAGACTTTTGTTAATATAATAAAATACTCGATATTGCACATTTTACTAGCAAAAGCTATAGTAAAAGATTTAGAGATTGACAATATGGATATTGATATTGCTTTCTTAAATAGTAAGCTAATGAATATAGAAATCCTTATAGAAATACCAGAATTTTTCGAAGAAATCTTCTCTAAAATCAAACTCAAAAGTAAACTATATCTCAAATTAAAAAAATCATTTTATAGTTTAAAACAAATACTAAGAGTTTGATAAACTGTAATTCGAAAATTCTTTAAAAAAATTGAACTTGAAGAATCGATAGTAAATCCGAATCTCTTTATAGGAAAAGGAGTATATATCCTATTATATATAAATGATCTACTGATAATAGAAAATCACATCAATATAAATTTAATGAAAAAGATAATCAGAAGTCGATGGAAATACAAAGACTTAGGCGAAACCAATATGTTTTTAAATATTCAAATAAAACAATATCAACAAGATCGATTATTTAAGATATATCAATCGAATTATACAAAAAAGATCTTATAAAGATTTGGGATCAATCTTATCAATATAAAGATTTGCTCTTACCTTTTGATATAGTTGTACAAAATACAAACGAAAATGAACTCCTTTGTTAAAACGATATGATATTATATTTTTAGATTGTTGATAGTATTATTTATCTCTCGAATTATACTCGATCTGATATAGTATATACTATTAGCCAGTTTGCTCGTATTATATATACATTAGGGGAAAGTCATTTAGTGCTTGCAAAACACTTGCTTCAATATTTTGTTGGCATATATTCAGTAGGTATAGTCTATTCAAATCGATTAAATATGCTTATATATGAATATCAAGCTTATACAGATTCGACTTGGGGATCTGTAGCTAATAGGAAATCTGTTCAAGGAATAGCTCTTATCAGATATGAAAGAGCTATAGTATGGTTTTCAATAAAACAGAAATCGATATCTTTCTATATAATAAAAGCTGAGATTATAATAGCAAACAAGGATATAAAAGAATTAGCTTGAATAGAAAGCTAGTAAAAGATTTAGAAGAATACTTTAAGGAAAAGCCCTTTATCCTAACTTTATATTGCAATAACACTAGTGGAATTGATTAAATATAAAAGAATAAATTCTATAATAAGATAAAGCATATTAATATTTAATAGTATTATATTCGAAAAGATATAATTGATATCAAAAAACTATATATCATATGAATTCCAGGAACTGAATAGACAGTCAATATCCTTACAAAACAGTTCATATACTCTAGCTTTATAATTCATAAAAAAGATCTAGAATTGAATTTAGAATACTGAATACGAATATGTTAAAGAGAGTCAATAATTACATTTGATCAAATCAGTCATCTTAGTCGATTTGGTTAATTTAATTCAAATTGATCAAATTGACTAAATTGATTAAATTAACTAAATTGACCAAATTGATAAAAATCATCAAATACACCTATTTCAATAATTTCATTAGATTCATCAAATTCACTATATTCATCAGATCTATCGAATTTATCAAAAATTATTCAAATTGATCGAATTGGTCAATTTATTATGAATTGATCAAATTAACCAAATTGATCATTTTAAGAAAACTATATGGGGTAATAGATAAGCTGGAGGTCTGTTTATATGAGATTGGATTTGGGTTGTTTATTATACTAAAAGGTGACTCTATAATCCAAAAATAATGAATCCGAAGCAATCCGTTAGTATATATACGAAGAGGATTGTACAAAAGCAGATTGATATTCGAACTACTAGATAGATTGGATCCGATCTGATATGAACAGGGAAAACAGGATTCAGATAAAGAGTACTTTTATACTGCGATATAATATTAAATTGTAAAGCTATCGAACTTTAATAGAGATATAAACACTATAGGCAACTCTGGAATATTAGTATTGTTACAAGAGTTAATGAGGCTTTTCACAAATATATATATAAAGAATTTATATGATTTAGATAGTAGATTCCTATTATAAGAGGGATATTGGAAATCATATATGTAGTATATATATGGCATATGCATACCACTATAAAACTCCTTCTTCGGATTTCCCGGATATATAGATCTGATATACATACTTCAATATATCACTCCTTATGCGTAACTTGCTGTTTATTTCTGACAAATATATTCAAAAGATAAAAGTAGATCTTTATTTTAAATAAAGGTTATATTGTTATAGATAATTTATATTAATAATCGAGGAGTCAATCAAAAAAGAATTGAATTGTTTCTGTTTTAGGGTCGAATCGCTTGCAGATAAACTGTTGCCGGAGATTCTGAATATGTTGAAGGTTTGCATTATTATTGAATGTTAAGAGTTTCGCCCAGATTCCTGCAATGTTTTTTGTATTGATTATATATATAAGTTGAGAGCAGTATATAGGAATAATACAGGAATTGATGATAAAGAATGCAATTCCTACTTTTCTATTCTATTCAGCGATATTAGCTCGATCACTCACTGGTCTTACACTTCTCTTTATATATAGGGATAGTATAGATATTGTTATTATAATAGTTCGAATAGTTTTATAAAAGTCTATCCAGTTATAATTATTAAAAGTAACTAGTGTTTTCTATTTTGTTTGAATTGTATTGATAGTAATCTTGCTTGTCATAATATCAAGAGTGAGAGTAGCTATAGGGGAATGAGAACTCGAAACTCAGGGAATATAAAGATATAAAATGAAGCTTATAATAATACAACGCTTATAATCTATTAGAAATAGATAGCAAGTTATATATAAGGAGTGATATATTGAAGTATATATATCAGATTGATTGATTGATTGATTTAATTAACATCTACCTTCAGTCTATGACTATATAGGACAACTAGGCCAAATGGTCTAGCGGATAACTTTTAAAGTACAAAATTAGGAATTTTAACAATAGGGTAAATGAAAACTAATACTGGAAACTCGTTCCCGCTTACTATACGAAATGCATATAGTAAGATATAAAATAGAAAGAGTTAAACCCTTTCTTCTCTATCTTTTCTCTCCTCCTCCTCCTTCTCTTTCCATTTCCAAAATAGCTCTCTCTCCTTCTCTTATTGTCTCTTCTTCTTCCACAATTTCGTTTTATATCTCAACTCTTGATAAATACCAAATTCGAATAGCGATTTTAATAATATTGATAAATTTGATTGCTAATTCGATACCTATTTTCATATATAGCAGAAATTGTAGATTGATTTTAGAGATTAATATTTCTTTAAAGATTTCCTTTCTTTCTTTTTTATATATTAGGCAACCAATAAAGAGATATACAGCTATTTCGATATTGTTACAGATACACTTATTGTTTGAAAGTTTAAATCGATATAAATAAAACTTAATATAATCATAGCTGATTTTAAATTGAAAGAAGGTGCTAGTAGTATTTCGCTTAATACCTTTTAATAACTTGATTTTGAAGCTGATTTTCTATAGGAAGAGTTTCGAATAGGTTGTATTTGATTGATTTGATCTGGATTTGTATTGATTAAGAGTCTCTAGTTATTGATTGGAATCGTATTCCTTTATTATTATATCAAGTAGCCCTATATTAGTTTCACTTGAAGTGGCCCATATTGAAATTACTTCTTTTGCTAATTTATCAACTATTTTATTTTCTTGTATCGAAGTGTGACCTGGAACCTAATTTAAAGAAACTTCAGCTCCTTTTGCTCTAATATCCTCTGCTGCCTTGATTGCTTGTATTTGATAGGCTTACCCGGAGTAATTGGAGGGGGTTTTTAGATGATAGAGTTCAGCTTGGTTATCCGAATAGATCTTGAATTTCTATTCTTTATATACTACAATACTAATATATTCAATAGCTTTTATAACTCCCAATAATTCTCTATTATATACTAATTGATTGATATTAATATTCGAATATTTTCGATAAAAGATTGATCCATTTAATTGTATTGCAATTATCCCTACTTCTATTCCAATTCCTTTTTTGGTAGAAGATGCATCAGTATATATATAAACTGTATTTTGATCTCTGTATTTAAATATAATATTGTGAAGAGTAGCTGTATCTTCTTTCGAGGCATATATATCAGATCTATATATCCGGAAAGTCCGAAAAAGGAGTTTTATAGTAGTGTATACGTGCCACACACGTGCTATACATGTGATTTCCAACAAATTTATTAGTCTTTTTCAGTTTGGTATAATATGTAGATACTGATTGAAGGTATTAATATTAAATCTGAGGGTTCTTTGATATAAAAGTATTAAATTCTGAAAAATCCCCAGGCCAGTTAAATGGGTATAAAGCAATTATTGTGAAAGCAATATTTTAATAAGTAAAAACTATATATATCATAAAGCAAGTAGATAGGATAGAATTCTAATAATTTTATTCTAATCTGGTAAGGTTAACGTGTTTTATCACCGAGTGGATCATATCATCGAATGGATCATTTGAAAATACACCAAAATCAACTATTTTTAAATATTCTTATTTTAATAACCAATCATTATTTCTGAAAATTGAAAGATTTAAAATAATGATAATAATTTAGCTTTTTAGAAATTTAGTTTTTATATAAACATCTTTATTAAATTCGACAAAAATTCGAAAATGTCACGATTTCGTTACAAAAAAACTATTTCTATAATAATTCTTATAGTGTTTTGAATATTCAAAAAAAATTAGATTTTCATAGTACAATTTTAATTAGATTTCATATATTAAATTTTTAAAAAATTCTATCGATAAATAAAGAAAGTGCACGGTTACGCACAGACGAATTTTGTATGTAAATTGAGTGATCCATTCGGTGATATGATCCACTCGATGATAAAACACGTTATATTAATTCGAATAATAGATTCAAATTAAGGATTAAGATATAGTTCAAAGAGCTATGATACAGAATCTTCTAAGTTAAAGATATACAGGATTTTGCTAAGCGAGCTAGCCCGATCGGGCTCTAGCTCACTTGCGCTCCAGCGCGAGCGCCCAATTCGGTCCCCTCCGAGGGGACCAATATGTCACGTGATATCACACCGTGACAAATCTTATAGATTTTATATCAATATTCTATATAAAGGGTTAAACTATTTATTCTATATTGAATCGTTATATATAAAACATTATATAGTTTAGTAGCTTTTCGAATACTTAATTTTTTGTTTTTTGAATAGCTTGAATAGTTAGAATGATTTGTGCTTCTTTATTAGTCATTTTTATAATAGATTATTAATAAATTGCATATTAAAATGAAGAGATAATAATTAAGGTGAAAATGGCCCATATAATGATATAGCTCATATGATGATAAACTACGTTATAGTATATGTATACTACTACAAAACTCCTCCTTTCGAGCCTTCTACTCTAAGGAGATAATTATATATATAATATATTCTCCATATTACTCTATAGATTATATGTAACTTACTGTCTATTTCTGATAATATTAAATATAATAGTTATCAAATGATTTGGAAAAATCGAAAATCATTAATAAGGTAGTATTTGCTTTTCAGGATTTATCATTATTAATATCAAAAAAGTACAAGTTTTTTGAAAAAAGTTTCTTATTATATTTTTCTCTACTCTTTTTGTAAACTCTTCTTATTATAAAAGTATAATATATATATACTACTCAAGGGTATTTATAATGAATAACAAGATAATAAATTACATCGAATAATCAGCTTCTAATTTGATAAAGAAAAAAAAGGGAAAATAAATAGTATACCTTAAAAATAATAAACAATATTCTATATTATAACTAAATAATTTATACAATTATAATAACCCCCTGTAACAAGTATACGACACCCCAATCGATATTTCTGATAATGAAAAGAACGATAACAATAAAGAAAAAAAGAATAAGCCACCAACTGTGTGAACAAGGGAATTCACTTCAAAAGAATGACTTCAATACAATGGCTACTGTATCAAAGGTATTTAGGCGAATGCAAAGGAGACTAGCTCTTTCAGTAGTGCTTATATAAGGCCTATTACTTTCCCTTATTAGCTAGCTCTTTAGACAGAATACAATACAGATATTTAGGGGCCTACTAATGATAATGGAAACCATATTTTCTGTATTTCTAATCTCATTATTGAATTAATACTAATTAATGATATTACAAATTACTTAATTTATTTATTCAAAATATCTTCTTACTTTTATTTCTTTTATTTCCTATTATCAATATTATAACATTCCGGAAAAGTGCTAGTACTAGCTTTAAGCAAGTTGGCAAGAAACCCGATGCTAATAAGAAATCTATTCCATCTAATCAATTTACTGATATAGAAGGATTTATCGATACAATAACTAATAATACCGATTCTCTGCAATAGGAGTTCAAGACTTCTCTTTATAAAGATATAATTAATACATCTCCTTATTCTCCTACTTCTTTCAATCCCTATATTTCTAATAAAACAATAGCTAAAGAAAGAAAAACTTAGGAAACTGCTAAGAATTTGAAGTTCAAAAGAAAATCTCAGAACTATTCCTTTCCAAAAGATCTCAATAAAGTTAGACAATTCTATAAAGGATATATATTCAAAATGGGGATAAAATATTAGATTAACAAATACTTTCTTTTTCGAATAACTATATATTCGAATACAAGGATTATTAACATATTTCTTCAGAATACAGTCATATTCGATTTCAAGCTTATTCAATAAGCTTTATTTAGGAGTATTGATAAGTTGATATTATATAACTTTTATAAGATTTTGCAATATTATAGAGTTTATATTAATATAAATACAAATCTCAATAATACTTTAATAAAAATATTTCTTTACAAAGAATATTACAATTGGACTACGGATTAGCTTTTGGAATATCAGATTAATGAGGTACAACTATTCGTATCTACGAAATAGGCCTACCTTTTTATCAGACTCGGTCCGAAACCACAAGTCGAACTTTCTGCCGATCTTCCTACCAAACCTCTGAACAGTAATCCAGCTGATCACCTAACTTTACCAAATACCAGCAAAGCTATTCCATCTGCTCCTCTTGAGGCATATAAACCCCCTCTATTTTATAGCTCTGGGGATATACGAAATGCTCCTGCAGGATTACCTGATGATAATGATAATCCGGATAATGATAATAATTGGAATAGTAATCAAGATAGTAATAATGGTAGAAGCAGCGGTAATGGTAGTAAAGGCAGTGATAGAGGTGATAGGGATAGGGATTATGATATTGATCCCAAAGTAATTTTGCCAAATTCCAGTAAAATTATATTATCTCCTTCAGGAATAGTGATTATATATATAATAAATCCAAAAGAACCTCTCTTGGATTTATCCAAAAATGATTAGATATCTATATTAATATTTTTCCCGTAAGTAATTATATTTCAGATTCAAGTTTATATACAAGATTATTATTCCGAATATTTTACTGCTAATCCCAAGAATCCTATTATATATAAGAAATCTAAAAAGAAAAAGATTAATAATTGATATTATAATATTATATTAATTCTACAAGCAAAAAGAGATTATTGAAGTAATCTGGATTGATAATCCGATTAATCCGATTAATACAATAACGAAAGGAAGCTATATCAAGCTCTTACTAATCTGATTAATACAAATAAGATTGATATTAAGGTAATAAAATAAATAGAATAGAATTAAAGAAAGGGATTAGTTTTGCTAATAAGAGATTAGGGACTTTAGCCAGCAAATAAAGGATTTTTATAATTTTATAAATTTCTTTTTAACTATTATATTTGAAGTTATAAAAAAGAGTTCCGAGTATGTGAATAAGAGAATTCATTTCAAAAAAATGATTTCAATACAATAACTATTATATTAAAGGTATTTAGATGAATATAAAGAAAACTAGCTTTTTTAGTAATGCCTATATAAGGCCTACTATTTTCCCTTATTAGCTAGCTCTTTAGACAGAATACAATACAGACATTTAGGGGCCTACTAATGATAGTGGGAACCACGTCTCCCGTATTCCTGATCTCATTATTGAACCAACACCAACTATATCTTTAAAATAACGAAAAATAATAAGAAAGACAAATTATTATTATTATTATTATTAGTAATTTTCAACCGGGCCGTATAGGCAAGCCTCCCAGGGGGCATTATGGTTGGGCTAACTGTTGGATGATCTTTTAATTTATATGATCCCTTTTTCCTAGGGATAGGATCTCAATACCCTCAGTAATCTTCCAAGCGATAACTAGTGTACTTGTGTCTTTGTCTCTAATCCTCTAAGTGTTTCCGTGCGTGCTTTCCGATCTCCTATATAATATTTATTTAAAAGCTGCTTTATCCTATAAGGATAGCTTTTGTATACATTCTATTGTAACATGATATGCCGCGTGCATATAAGAAAGACAAAGGAAATAGTAATAGTGAAAAAAAAGCCTAAATCTTTAGAAATAAAAAAGCAAAAGAAAGAATAAGAATAAATTTAAAAGCAAACCATTTTTTAAAGGGAAAATGATATAACGATCTAGCCTCAGGCCTAGATTAGTCATCCATTTGCCCCACCTAGTAGGTCAAATCTCGCTTTGCTTTTGGTTTTCTCTTAGTCCCCTTCTGATTCCCTTCGGATCTATAAAAGCCTTTTACAGGTTTACTCTTTGTATAATAGTTTGTTATTCTCTAGTATCGATAATTGATTCATTTTACTATTATGTCGTGAACCTGTTGTCGTCACAAAGAGGGCATTGTATTGTATTAGTGTATATACTAGCGCTAGTACTTCTATTATATTAATTACTAGCTTCCTATAAATAATAATGATCAAGAACGAATACAACCATAATAGACTAAAGTACTTTACACTTATCAACCAAGTTGATACCAACAGTAGGATTAGTCTGATGTCGTTGGGAATTCTGATTACATAATACAATGCATTATATAAGCCTCGAGCTTTTTGTCCCACAAACTTCAAGGTTATTTATTATGCTCACGCAAGGTACTCGAGTATAGAATTTGAATTGTGAAATGATAATAACTTTGCTCATTAATTTTGAGAGAATAAATAGTAACTGTATCTACCTCGTTCTTTACACTTGATATCATACAAATCATTCACCTGCCCCCGTACCACGCCCCCTGCCGCCGCCGATCCCGTCCCTAAATCCACGATTTTGCCATACCTGTATACATTTAACGTAATATATGAATCATATTATAGACAAAATCATCCTCGTTGGGTTTGTTTCTTTTGAGCCTTTCTCATCTCTTTTTCTTTTTCCTTCTCGAGGTACTTCTTCTGTGCCTTGGCGTCAAGACCCTTCAATTCGAGATCCCTCTTCAATTTCTTGGCCTTTTCACGTTCTAGTGCACGCTCCTCGGCCTTTTCCTCTTCATCCGCTTTTTGAAGTCTCTTGATAGTATCTTCACGAGTCATGCGCACTTTACGCATGACTTCCGGTCGGAAATGAGCGCCAGATGCAAGTTGATCCGTGATTCTGATGAAGTGTTCAAAGAGAGGAAGAACCCGGGTGTAATCGTCACCAGAAGGAAGTTTCATGGATAGATAGATGCGTTTCTTTGGGACAGTATCATCAAGTCTGTGAAGATTGTAAGTAAAACGAGCTTTCAAGGTTAGGGTGTAACATGAGGGGTACTTACTTCAAAGGTCGATCAATTGGTTGATCAGTAATGATGAGATGCTCAAGTAGATCTCCAGCCAAGTCCACTGCCTCAATCAATGCGGGAGTAAGCAAAAAGTCGGTGACCTCAGCGCTCTCGCTCATGACGGTAGCCCAATTTGGAAGCTTAGGACTATCCTTAGTGCTAGTGATGGAGACATCATATCTGTCATCGCGAAGTGACTTCATTGTCTCCTTGTTCACAATAGCCCAAACGAAGTTATCATAGGTGCTCTTGGTATCTTTGCGCAGTTCATGTGCACCAGGAGCTTGACCAGGAACAGTAAGGTTCTCTCTGCCATCAAAAGGATAAAGTATAGCTTCCATGCGCTCAACAGGTGCTGCAACGGTGTCAAAGAAGAGACTGAACGCATACTCAATAGCGAGTGCGAAGGGATTGTAACGCTTGAAAAGCTTGATGTTAACATCAAGGAATGCGACATTTTGACGACCAGTCGCATAGGTTGCGTACTCTTGAGGGGATCTCTCCTTCAACAAATCCTCGGGCAATTCGAGTTGCTTAGCCAATGACTTTGCGGTTCCTTCGTCTTCGATTTCTTGAGTCGTTGGAGCGCGGCCACCGAACCCAACTAATGCAAATTCCTTGCGTAAAACTGGCGCGTGTGCAGCCATCCATTTTTTTGCCTTTTTGCGGTTTGTGCCTGTTCCGAACAAGTGGATAGAAACGAGGACAATTAACAGTCCTAAAATGATACCTTCTTGCTTAAACTCGCTCAGAGAATGTCGCTCATGAACATTGTACCATTTGGTGTAAGGAACCGCAGCGCCAGTAGGAGTAGCTACTGGTCCAGTGTAGTCAGCCGCCGAAGGGATTGCGGAGAAAGCTGGAGTTGGATCTGGAGCTCCAGCGAAATCTGCGAAATCTGTTGATAGATGAATTTAGTACATGTTAGGTACGAAGAAGCATTGAGTGCAGATTTACCAGAATCTCCAGCTTGAACGGGAGCTGCAGATGGCTCGGAGCTTCCGAAGAGACCATTCATAATGCCGCCATTGTTGGTGAAAATTGATCTTGAATTGATGGTGAGCTGGAGCTTTCGTTTCGGAGCTTGAGATTGTGGGTAAATTACTTCCGATATCCATGCTAACTGTATCAAGGTTAACGTAATGCGGTGTTGTTCTGCCGTCGAACACATTTTGACCGCCTTTTGCTCGTCTCTTGGACAACCACAATCCCGAAGTTTACCCTTTACCAAATATGGTGATATGAAGTTTTACGCAAAGCACGTTCACTCAGACAGATATTGATCCTAATGCTTCCAAGCACATATGTTGAGTATCCATATTTGAAATCGGTACTAGGGAATAAGAAACTATTGAATTAGTCACTACATTGTAAGTGTATACTATGGGCTGGGATCTAGGAACTTCTCAAGCCAAAGCCATGAACGAACTACAAGATGAGGGGACCTCGCAATGCAAAATTATAAATAGATGGTGTCTGGTAGTTCCTTGAGGCCCTATATATTTCATAAAGCTGTGGGATGTATCGTATATCTGAGAACTATTGTTTGGCGTTCATGTATCATACAGCTTTGAGAGATTTGCTGAAGTTCAAATTCCAAATCATGAACCTCCACTTTCATCAACTTGGTACTCGGCCACACTTTATATACATCTATTCGTGGTACGAAATCACAAGAAACACTCACTAACTCTAAATAGTGTCATGACACGAAAATATGGGAAAAAGCGTCCTGCTGCAAGTGCGGCAGCTGTAGCCATTTTTGGATCCACGACTCAATCAGTTGCTTCAGTAAAGACGGTTTCCACTACAACCTCCAAATCGCAATCTCCACAGAGAGATCTTGCAGAAATCACGAATCTATTAGAAAATACAAATCTCTTAGAAGATACCGACGAGGTGACTGTCCTTCTTGAGAAGACAAGTCTGGAAAGTCGTGTCAATAGTCTTAACAACTCTCTTGACCTCGAAAATATTGATCAAGACTCTTCTCCCAGAGATGCCCTAAATCCCTCAGACGAGACAACTCTGGACAGTACTATCGAAACGATCGTCAGCTTAGAGAAAACTTTAGCACCAATTGAATCTAAAATCGAAGTCTCAATTCCTCAGACACCCGTTTCCAACTCCTCTACGCCACTCCCTATCAATCCACGCCTCACAGCCTCTCTCTCGCCCCTTTTGAACGCCTACGAAAAAGACAACGGCTACCCACTAGCTACTAAAAACTGGGACGATGTTCTGGCACCAGGCTCGAGTATCCAGAAAATTGCCGAAGCATCATATGCAGAAGTGTTTCGCATAACAAACCCAGTCGGGTCCTCAATTCTCAAACTTCTACGCCTCAAAGTTCCTACAGATCCCACGTCAAAGAAATCAGATACCGCAATCAAGGTGGACACTGTCGTATCTGAGATGCGTCTTATGAACGCCCTCACAGAGATCCCCGGGTTTGTAAAGTTCAAGGACGCGCACATAGTAGAAGGTAAACCACCAGCAGCGTTCGTAACAGCATATGAAGGCCATTTAGACGCTTGTGGGGAATCGTATTTTCCACACCCGAACAAGATCTCCAAACACGCGGTTTTCTTAGCTATTGAACTTGGTGATGCGGGACATGTTTTGGAGAGATATCCAATAAAAAATGTCGATCAGCTGTGGGACATATTTTTAGGTGTCGTCATCGCTCTTGCAAGGGCAGAAATAGAACATGAATTTGAACACCGCGATCTTCACGAAAACAATATCTGTATCCTCGAACGCACACCCCCACTGTCTGCTACTAAACCGAATTCAAAATCGAAATCAAAAACCAAGCCCCAAATTCTACCATCACCCCACAAATTTGGCAACTCAGGTCTCGAAATAACAATCCTCGACTATGGTCTGTCCCGCGCCACCATTTATCCTGTTTCCTCCTCTTCAAATCCTTCTCCAGCTCCCGAAACAGTTTTCTACAACCTTGAATCCGACACTGCTGTCTTCTCTTCTTTTGAACCCTCCACTATTGCCGGAGTTCAATTCGATACCTACCGTCGAATGCGAGCCTATCTCTTTTCTGGCGGCGTGTCAAACACTAACGTCAACACACCTTCAAAAGCTATACGTGATGCTATCAAACAAAAGAAACATTCCTGGGAAGAATATATGCCATATAGCAATGTGTTGTTGTTATACTTTTTGATAGAGTATCTGACGGAGGTGGCGCCAAAGGGAGGCAGGGGGAAACCAGGAAGGCAGGCATGGGTGAGGGAGACGGAGCAGTTGAGGTGGCTTTTAGATCCAGATTGGGTACCCGGAAATGGTGGAAATGATGGCAAAGGAGAAGATGAAGGCGAAGGTGAAGAGGAAGAAGAATTAGGATTAGGCTGTGCGGGAGATGTATTACAATATGCATTTGATATGGGGTGGGTTTGTGAGGAAGATTTAGGGGATGCAGACACAAGTCGTTTAAGTTTACGAGAAGATTCGTATGTTGGATTGGAAAAGGAAAAGAAATCTACGTCGCCTCCAGAATAGCCAATTATTCGAAGTCGAGGCTCTATTTTGTTTAGACGGTTATTGTGTTGGGGCGGCGCTTTGGATGTCTAGGTATGGCATGGCTTTTGGTGGGATGGAACTGGGTGGGTGGCGAATTATTTTTGTAGTGTCGATGGCTCCAGATAGGAGGGCTTCTATGGACTGCATGGAATGGGATGGCATGATAGAATAGTTCAGTTTGGCTAGATTTGATTCCCGCTTTTGTTCATGGAAATCTATTGTCATATTGTATACGACGATGCTATTAATTGAATGATTGATGCATAAATATGGAAGCTTTCGCAGTTTTATGGTTGTGTATTGGAGATGTTCATCAAGTAAATAATCCGCGGTGGAGGGAAATTATCACGTGTGAAATATTCGCCCCTAATGCCTTGAATACATGTGTATCCAAAGGAAAGTTATCAACTAGGACTTAAGATGATTTGATGACATAATGAATATTTCACTGTACAATCAAGTTTTAATGCAGATTTCTGGAGAAACACATCAATTGAGAAAAGGCCATAAAAATACAAACCGAGGACTCTCAAGGGGGCTCATGCGGTAATCTTGAAATGTACGGAAATACTAGGCTCCTATACTTTGAATACTGACGGGCTGTCTAAAGGCTTATGCCTGCTATGAGCTACTGTCGGAGGCAATATTTCAACAAATACAGTACTTCATGTTCTGAGAAGGAGAGTTCATTTAAATATAAATTGCCACCAATCTCATCAAACAGCCACGAAACCACCCTCAGACACCTTAGCAGCGCTCGATACTTCCGCACCAGTTCCGCATAGAACAATTTGCTTCCCACCATGATACCTGTCATTCCTTCATACTACAGGGGGGACGATTTCCGTCATGCCACCGCTGGGCGTCCATACACCAGTAGTAGACTCAAGACTATAATCATCAGTAAGAAAATCTCAACACGTCTCATGGTAACCTACAAAGCCTGTTGGTAAACACCCTTTGATTTCCTAGTAGTCACCGAAAGCACGCCAGGTGATTTGATTTCTGCCTTCGGAGATGAAATAGAAGGAGCGCCGACGCATGTCCGTGTAAAAGTTCCAAGCTCATTCCCGGTCAGAGTTGCAGTACTTCGATAAACATAACCATCAAGACCGATTCCAAAGACATCAATTCGGCCAGGAGATACCGAGATGGAGGTGGGCTTCATTCAGTATGAGCTTGAATCTCTCGCTGCACTCAAGGAGACTCACATCGTTTACATAAGAGCCGCCATGATTCTGCCCAGTTCCCCAGCCAACGCCAGCAGCTCGGTGGGTCAATTGCCTCAAAGTGCGATCTGCTGCAAACACGAAGATATCGATACATGATGCTTTGGAACACACAATGGTGGGTTTACTCAAGCAATAGCCAGCTCCAGCCCGCGATTCCCAACTGTTAGCCCAGGCACCTACTATAGTCCATGTGTGCAAAAGCTCTCCTGTAGTGAGTTCAACGCCGACTACCGATATGGATTGGTCGTAGCTTCGATCCAGGGCTGCTAGAGAGTCACTTCTTCTTTGTAATGTTAATGATTTGAAAGCCGCAAAGTCTAGAGAGTTACTCACATCTTCTTAATCCCGTCACCGATGGCTGTCCAGGTGAAATCAGTACTGAAGTAAAGTTTTAGTTTCAAATTTAAATTCTCTACATTTGGTGGATGAAAATCGAGAACATACTCGGAGGTACTTATCCCTCCGTACGGGATATGGTCTAATAATGAGACAAAAAGGACAGCGAATGTATTGGCAGTAGCAGTACCATAATGTGTGACAGTAGGGGAAGAAGCAGTCTTTTTACTGGTGGAGAGCCAGCTTGACCATCCTGTTGATTGACTGTACCATTTGTGGTTCAGAGTAAAATCGGTACCGCTATCAAAGTCAAGATTAATTACTGTCTTATAGCATTCCTGCAGGGTAAGGAGACTTACACGGCAAATGCATGGACCTTGCCGTTTGGCAGAGAGATAATCACAGGATCTAGGTTTGTTAAACCTTACCAGCTACTAGTACGTAGTGTTGACTGGATTACGTTCTTACCATAAATAAAGTCCCACCACTAGTGCAAAAGAATCAGCAAGGAAATCTAGATGTGGTAAGAGACAGAGGGGAATATGCTCCAAACAGATTTCAAAATTTCGACCCATGGAATTGAAATGAAGCTTCTACTACCACCTTCCAAGGCCACAGCATTGAGATGAATGTTTCAAACGGGCATCACTAAATAAATCAACTCACGAAACACCATTAAGGTCAACATCAGACCACTTTTTCGCCTCCCAATCTAGGTTGATTAGCCACGTTAAATCGATTTATGATACAAACCAAAATCTCAGAATAATTTTGCAGGCCACATACTTTGCACCCAAAGAGCTCTGAGAGAGTTCGTTAGCCAGAGGTTTTGACATTAATATGAATGGGGATCCATCGAGATTGAAGGAGGAAAGTGAAAATGAGAGATCAGAAACAAGGAAAGAGATGGAGAGAGGCAATTCTTAATATGAAGAAGAACTCACGAATCGGTGGCGACAGACTCCACCGTATTATTCGTTGTTGCAATAGTGACTCCTTGGATAGATGAAGTAGTAGACATCTTTATCTTGTATATATATTTGGATATCTTTCAGCTTAGAAAAGTTGGAATGTGTCGATACTTTATGTCCTTCCAAGCGTCTGTTAATTGGGGTATGATAAATTAGAGTTTGAAAGGTTGAAAAGCTAAACAAGAGACCACAGAACAAGCAAGAAGTTAAACGGGATTTAACTTATATAAATTTTCTTTTCGAGGGATATTGAGTTTATCCCAACTAAAAAACATGATAAGATATAATTCGTGGAAGAAAACAAGTAATGGTGTGATGATTGACACATCATGCAACTAGTGATCGCAACCACAGATGGCAGATAATGAATCAGCTTCCTCTTTGTACTTGGTCTCATGCAATGTAGCAGATGCGTAATGCTAATGCAAGTAGCTCTTTCAGTCAAGGGATACGGGCCTTGTTCTTGTTGCCGAGTGCAACTGCAATGGTTGCATGATTGACCTGAGAATGAGTCATTTATAGCGGAGTGTAGACGCCCGCTGGAACAAAATTGGCAAAACGATGCACATCATGCCTATCTTTCTGCATGACGACAAATGCAGAGCGCAGCGGGAGAAAAGATACGAGAGCCACATATAGTCATGGGATGTTTACAAATATGCGTCTTGGTACCTATTTTAGCCGACAATTGATGCTTGTACTTAGACTACTTCCCCGCGTTACACCGATCTAGATTCCGGAACTAAGTCTTTTTGCCTTCAAATGACATCTGAGTTGCAAGGGATGTGACAGCATGGGAGTTACTACAGGACGGAAGTGAAAGCACGAAGTAATTAGTGCATGAGCACTCGTTTATGATTATGTTTCGCTTTGTGATCGCTAGGCATTTTGAGATCCTTCAGAAAGTATTGTAAAGGTTGGATTTTACTACCTCAAAAGAGACAATTTAGATTAACATGTTGCAAGAGGTCTGTGAATCATTTTTCGTATCACCAAGTCTCAAAAACCGAGAATTTAATGTATCTTATGACAAAAGTATGAAGTGGCTATTGGAAACTATGACCAAACAATATCAAAATGAAACAAAAAATTCAACGAAAGCACAGAAATAAAGCCACAAATTGAGTAAGATTCAACCCATGAAGAGATTCCCTGAATTGACCCAGGAGTGATCAAGCGTGTGAGACTCCTCGTTTCTCATCAGCCTCTGCTTGAGTAACAGTATAGGGAGTTGGATTTCGGCTGTTCGCTTTCAATTCCAACACCAAAAACGTAGTCGCACGTCCTTGCAGTGGTTTGATTGCCCTAATACCTGTCCAAACTTCATCTAGTTGCACGACATAAAGGCCGGCATTCGATTTTGTATGAACTGGTCCCTTCAGCTTCAAGTGAAAGAGCCATTTGAAGGCACTATAAACTTGGATGGCAAGCCCGTGCCATCGTGTGCAGTATCGAGGACAGTAGGAAAAATGTTTAATTGGAGCCCAGCATCGACAATGCTTGCCTTCAAGTCGAGAGTTTGGGCCATCTTTTCAGTCGCAATTGACCAAGGCTTGACAGACTGACCGCTGGAGTCCTTCACGTTCCAATGTTCCAGTCCCGTGTTAAACAAGCTTTTGCCGTCTAATACTTTCATTTTGAGGCAGACGAGGTCAATAGACTTAAAAGCTATTCCATCATTAGAGCTGTTCGAAGCAGTCAATGTTAGATCGATGGTTTTGCGCGGCGGAGTCATATGCATTAACAAGAGATGTCCAATTTAGACGCGGGTGCAGGGTTGTCACGGAGGTGTCGGTGGTATAAGTTTCTATGACAATATTGTCTCCAGCGCCCTTTGTTTCCAAGGAAGGCCAATCAACTCGACTTTCTTTTGGGCTGCGTAATTCATGACATGTAAGTGACAAATTTACTTATCAAGGGGACTTGTTGAACTTACGAGAAGTTGATAGTTGCAAATGCACTCAGATCTTCGTTGAGCATGGTTGGTCCGAATGTGAATTCGCCGTTCCCTCCATACGTGAGCTTATTGATTCCCTGAAAAATATTCAAATCGCTAGCCAGTTTGGATAAAGCTCTGCCAATGTTGACCTTCATTGCTGACCGTATCAGAACCCATTTTGGATCTGATGTGGTTCCAGTGAGATTCGTAGAGAAGTCATTGGGTATGATTATATCAAGTCCAGTGTATGGGTCTTTCTCTATCTTGCATCCCTCCAAAATAGCTTTAGGGTTGTTTAAGACTGCGAGATTACCCACCATATCCTGAGAGCCGCTGACACCAATAGTGAACGTCCAGGAAGCGATATCGCTAATAATAAGGCTTTTTTTGGTCAGTCTCTATTCGAAACAAAATTGGTGTCATACCTACCTCGAGTATTCGCTCCGACAGGTATAGCCATATTCGCCACTTACCCTCAAAGCGGTCATTTGTGGCCCGGCTTCTATTGTTATCTTCGCCGTAGATGTTGTTCTAGTCTTTCTTCCTGCAATACCCGCTAACATACGGGTACTCGCCCCCGTATTATCTTTTACTTCTTCCCAACGATACGGTTTACCAGCCGTCAAATCTGCCGAGTTACCAACCACACGAAGTCGTCGGCCAGAAGTTAGATAATTTCCACCAATTCTTGCTTCAGGTCCGAATGGTATTGTCTGCATTGCAAGACAAAGATCTTGTAGTGGCGATAACAACTGGAATGCTCCGAAAACAAGGCGGCGGTCGAGTATAAAAGTTCCCAGATACTCACTACTTGTACCTTTACTAGGCCCTGCTAAGTTTCCCTGCACCATAGAGTCAGCTGCATGATCTATTGCACAAAACAGAGAAATTTTGTCTCCAGAATCGGCCGGCCAAAGTCCTCAGGTCATCATCTTACAGTAAATGGTAGGAATTTGGTTATGGGAAGGTCGACTCTGCTTCCCACCACTTCACAAAAGCAGAGACAATTATAAGGGCTTCCATTTACACCCTTCATAACTTGCCTACTGCTTGACAATTGTATCTGTCTCTCTTCATCTATGTAAGGGTAGTTCTGCATTCGCAGCGTCCTGGCAGCTTGATTCAAAGTCAAAACGACAATATCATGAGGCGCTCAGAAGAGACTTACCGAAGGTCACCTTCCCACTACTAACTTCAAAGAGTTAGCGACAGCAACAGTCATTGCCATTGGACTAACCTTTTGCTTTCGGCACCTTCAACAACATTCCTTGTGTAAAACAAGAGGCAAGTTTGTTCTCCAGGGTCCATTCTCTCAAGCATTGCTGGACCTCGTTGTAAAGAGCGTTATTTGCGGGGTCTTTAGCCCACTGCTCGAGAGAGACTTTCTGCCTACTCGGTTGCATCATGTATGAGCGCTCCCATATGATGCTGCCCCATGGGAGATCTATATCAAAATAAATCAACTTTAGCTTCCGCCTATTTTTAGAAGCCCTCACCAGCAATAGCAGCAAATAAGCGATGGATTGAGTATTCTCCAGGACATAGCTTTGTTGGCTTGTCGGATCTAAAGACCACACTCTCTTCCGTGTCTTCCACATCCGCCGCCGCAGTAAGATCTCCGATTGTTGCATTTAGACAATCTGCGAAAGAAAGTGGCGTGAAAGCAATCACCCAGCCATCAATAGTCTGATAGGTATTTTGGCCAAGAAAAATTCTCCCCTGATCAAAGCGAAGTTGGAGCATAAACTTGGAGTTATCGCCAGATTCTACATCAAGCTCTGCAATGTCATAAATTTAGTACTCGAAAAACTGGCTGCAGTAAAAAGCTGATTCTTTGACTAGGAATGACTTTTGAGTTATGTTTTACCTATTTGAGGGGGCAGCATTGTAGCCACCAACTGTCCATCAAAAACATCTTCATTGCTCCAGTGAATTGATCGTGCTGCAAGCGGCTGCTTTTCGAAAAGCTTTACAAAGCCTCTGTTGATGGCAGCTTGAGAAATGGCACAAACTTGATCGTAATGCTGCAACCCGTCGCCATTGCCACTGGTGTCGAGTTTGAAAGGGCCGGAAGAAAGACTCAAAGACATTGTAAGATCTGTAAAGCGAAATGATTCAAAATGCAAAAGAACACTTGACTAGCTAAAAAATTGAAGGTTTTGGCATATTATTGTGTAAGAGATTTCATGACTTTTGAGCATGGAGAGATTTGTGAAATTTTCAGATTATTTCACCAGTAAGCTTGGTGAAGCAATAGCATGAAAGCAAACATAGAAAACACGTGAAAAGCTACTTGCCGACAATCGAGTCGAACAAGCATTACTGGCTTGATTTTGTCGTAAGGGATGCAAACTAGTAACCGATATCCCTACATCGTGCACGTCCCTGTATCGTGCATGTTTTTAAACTCACCCTACAACAACTTCAATATTTAATAATAAATACATTCAATAAGATATAAAGCTATAAGTTGTCTAAGAGTATAATAAGATATAATAGATTAGAAAAGAAGATTTAAAACTTCCTTATTTAAACCTTGTAGGAATCTTGATCTGTCGGTCTCGTTTCGACTGTATAACCCCTTTCCCTTCTTTTATTATTAATTCATTCACTATTATTATATTAGAGGGCTCTATAGCTTTCTTAGATATTAGATCTATAATATATGAACCTTTTTGAAGCTTTAAATCTTTTTTAATAGAAGATCCTATTGATTTATAAGTTCTTTTAATTTTCTTTTTAGTATCTCTTGTAAGTTGATGATCCACCTTCCTTTATGCTATTCTCTTTTTAGCTTCAATCATCTCCTTTTCCTTTTTAGCTTTCTTATTAGCCTTTTCCTGTATCTTAGCTTCCTTTTCCTACTCTATAGCAAGCGTTTTCTCTGATTGGAAGATCTTAGCTCTTTCAATCTGAGAGGGGGAGTATAAAAAAGCATTACTAGTCTTTTCCTCTACGAGGTTTAAATGTTTGGAACGAGTTCTTTTCTTCTTTTCCATCTTTAGAGCCTCTTTTAGACCTTTTGCTTTATATGATTGAATATCAGCTTTAGCTGTATTAGTAAAGGCAGCCTTAAAAAGCTTCGAAGTAATTTCGAGGTTCTGATTTTGTCGAAATTCTAATTTAAGTTGATATAGAGCTTTTGACATATATAGTGTTTTAAATTTATTCTCTATAAACTATATCGATATAAATAGTATAATAGCTTTTTCTGGCTTTATGCTAGGTATAGTAACCTTCTTGTTAAGTGAATAAATGCTTGCTTTTTCGAAGGATTGTAGTATATTATGGGAAGTTGCAGATTGAGCCCAAGTCATTTTAAAGATGGTCCAAAAGTTGCGTTTTGATATGCTAATTAAACTTCTGCTTTTATGTATCCAATTATTAAGTTTTATACTATAATTTGTCAAAAGAGGGAGGAAGTAGCCTATATCGAGTGGTTGTAATCGATATATAAAGTGGGAAGACAGAATCAACAATATAATTTTCAATTTATTGTATTTTGATATAAATTTTATATTGATATAACTAAAATAATTATCTACAATCAATAACTAATATCCTTTGTCTGCTTTTAGATATATATAGTGTTGAAAGACTTTTGTAAGCCAATTAAGCCCAAAAGTATTAGATAACCACCCATTATTTGAGATTCCGAAATAAACTTGATCTTTTATACCCACCTTATCAATCTATATATTTTATAGATTGCCTGATTTCACTTTATAGATTAAAATAGATGATAGAGCTGTATTGTTGGCAGCTATATATGCTAAAAGGATAATAAACTTTTTCGATTTGTTTTGTTTAGCTTTCGTAATTCTACCTCTTTTATATATATTAATATTCATTATCCTTTTTATAACTCTCCCAAGATTAATCAGAAATCCCTTCTTATTCCAATTATATATATTTTTCAATGCAATATCGTATTTTATAATCGCTTTTGTTAACTAAATAAATAAAAAAAAGAAATTAGCAAAAGCTTTTTTAAATAATATAAATCAACAACAATATAAAATAGCACCAACAAGATTATAAAAGTATTCAAACATATCCACATTATCAGCCTTGATATACAAATTATCAATGCAACAGAAATATCAACTTTGAATACAACTTTTATATTACTTAACGAAATTGGCCATCTAGTTCTTCTTTACAGAGCATCCTCTTATCTCTTCTGCTAAATTTCTAACTATAGCACTTGTAGGAGATATAGATCTTTATATTAACTTGTTAATCTGATCTAATAAAGCCTTTTTCTGTTTTAATAAAAAACATTGATATATATTGGTATAGTTTATCTTATGGGAAGTGGTTTTGCCTCTATACCATTTTGAGAGTGTAATACAATCGACTCTATATAAATAAGCTATCTGAATATATTTAGAACATTCTTGGCCTTTAATATGATCTAGCACAAGCTCTATATAGCTTTCTGAAGACATATTATCGCGATATTTAAATAGTGATATTTGTTAGAAAAGGTGCTTATACCGCATATCACGCTATGCTGTATCGGGATTAGCCTGTATGTGACTCTGTCGAGTTTATATATATATATCGTATCTCTATATAGAACTTAATAATATTAAGGCTTTTCCACCAACTCATATATGATTTTCTAATAGGTTATAAGCCCAGGTTTATGTAGCACTAGGATTAGTTTTCCGAAATTACTTGATTAATACTACAATAGATAGTGGCGACTTCATTAAATTTAGAGGCTGTTGTTTTTATAAACATAATCAAATCTAAAAGATATCCAGGTGGTATCTGGCTCAATACGATTAAGCGATTGGGGGAGCATAGCTTTGTTCGGTGAATGAATCTGGCTTCGGTACTGTTGTAAGATTCCGGTATTCTGTATAGTATTATAAAGTACACAATACTATCACAGTGAAGATTGTAATAAATATTTAGATATACAGTATTATAGCGATCTAATCTATAAAGTTGAAGATAGTGGAGACTGTACGAAATATTTAGATACGCAGTATTACAATAATTTAATTTATAGGGTTGAAGATAGTGGAGACTGTACAAAATATTCAGGTACGCAGCATCACAGTAATCCAATTTATAGGGTTAAAGAGGGCAATGAAGTTTTGATAGACAACTGCTATCTATTCTTATCTTCTTTCAACAATTTGAGAATCCTAGTTATAATACAATTCCCTCGATTTCCTATCTTTCGATTCTTTTTTTCATCTCGATCCTTGTAAGCTTTATATTGATGGTAACGATATGGTATAAGCAATCGATAGTGCTTTACAAATCAATTAAACTTTATATAGTTAAGGATTACCTATAGAAAATCTTAAAATTGAGAATATTTTGAATATAGTTTATAAAAGAACTACAAAAACCTATCTGATTTAATAAAGATTTTCTTTGTCTCAGAAATTTTCTTATTATCCCTTTTTATTTTTAACAGTTTTTCGATTATTTATATCTATAATCTAATAAGTATAATAATCATTGGATTATTGTTTTATTTAATACTAGTTTTTATAATATTAATTTGTTTCACTCACCAATTCCACTATTTTACGATATTTCAGCTTTCAATCTCATCTCCTTTCAACTTTGATCTTTTTTCACTTATTTATAGTTTGTGTAATATATTCTATTCTAATAGATTAGTGTATATTATTAAACACAGATCGATTATCTTTTTTTTCGATTATTGTCTTTATACAATTTCGACTTTGATCTTCTATGTTGATAATGGCTATACTAGTGATCAAGGGGAAGGAAGAGTATATAGGGAGCCGGAGAATCTGTAGGGATCTGAAGGTATTGAGTATAGAGAGCCGAAGGTCCCAAAGGGAACCGGAGGCGATCCGAAACTATATGTAGAGGAGGAGTGGATGATTATAATAATGGAAAAACGTATATTACTATACTTGAGGAAATACTCTAATATTTCATTATATAGGAAATAATGGAACTATTTTCTACACTCCTTATAATAAAGGAAAATAAGAATCAAGAGATTCTATATGATTAGAATAATTATATAGAATACTGTATCCCAGCTTCTCTAAGAAGTAGAGTAGGACGATATACTCTGTGAAGGACTGTCATAAAAGGATTCAATTCTACCTTAAAATCTAAAACTAAAAAAGAAAAAAAAGAATAAAAAGAGAACTGTAAGGGCTCCGGACTATATATACCAATGAGTCACATGCTAAGCTAAGATCCTAGAAGCTAAATGACTAAGAAAGGAACCTGAAAGGAACTAAATCGTCACATTACCCCCCTATCTAAAAAAAGCTTGTCTTCAAGCACTTATTCATCTCTTTATCTCCAATAACATTATTATACTCATTATTATTATCTTTATAGTGTTTCAGTCATTAAGGTAGTACCTTAAACAGGCCAGGAAGGTCTTGATTGGCTAGATAATACTCTTTGAATTTGTAAGGAAAGTATTTGAAGTTATCAGTAGTGTATCAGGTAAGGTCAATATTGTAATTATGCCATTATACTCGATAATAAATACTATTACAAGTACTCTTCAAAACTATGATTTATTCGATTTCTTATTCTTTTTTACCAGTAATATTGATTAAAGGGTTAGGATTGTTCATTTGATTAGGAAGAGGGTCATTTATAGTTTTTCGTAGCTTTTCAGTTGGGAATGTATCGAAAATTTTTATTGTATCTGGTAGCGTTAACTTGAAGGAATACCCTACCTTTTCGATAATAAGGAACTTGCTGTTTATTGGAAAATCTAGTTTTTTTTGAAGAGTGCTTGGTTCGGTAGTATTGTATATCAAGTTATACAAAATCGCCTACTTTGAAATCGACAGATTGTTGATATACGTTAGTCTTGAGCTAGACTCTTTCTTGAATATCTGTAAAATGTTTTATAACAAGTTTCCATACATTGTAATATCATTAAGCTATAATATAGGCTTTATTTATACTAAGCTTATCCTTGATTTCAATATTATAAAACTTTTAATTCTAAAAGGTTTATAAGGAATAGCTATATACAACTTCAAATAAAGAAATACTATCAAAAGAATTGTAAGGTAAGATAAGCTATACATAATCTATCATTAATAAAAGCTCTAACCAATTATTTTGATAATAGGAAACAAAGAGTCGGAGTCTCTTTTGAAGATATTAATTATAGAGTTCAGTTTGTTCATTAATTTGAGGGTAATTTGTAGTTGAATAGTTAGTATTAGTATCTAGAATCTTTTGAAATTCTTTTCAAAAACTTGATATGAATTGGGATCCACAATCGGATATTATGGAAAAAGAAGAATCGAAATAGCAATAAATATAATAAATATATAATTTAGCTATTGTAATTGAATCGATTGTTTTTTTGCAAGGAATAAAGATAGTTTGTTTACTAAATTGATTAATAATAACAAATACATTGTTATATCTATATTTGTTTTTGTTAAAATTATAATAGTTTATAGTAATATGTTCCCAGGATCGGTTTGATATTAGCAATAGGTATAGCAAACCAGGGATTTTGTTTTAGAGGATATTTATTCTACAACAAGTATTACAATTTCGATAATATTGAACTACTGTTTGAAAGATTCCTCGCTAATAATAACAATCAATTAATAATTTCAGGGTTTTTCGAATGCCTGGATGTGTGGTAGAGATATTATTGTGGGCTTTTCGGATTAAGAGGGTATGAAGATTATCTGTATCAGGAATTACTAGTTTGTTTTTATATAATAGTAGTCCATCTTCGAGGCTAAAATGATTATTGTTTTTCTACACTTATTTCCGTAAGGCTTTCAAAGAAGGAGTATAGCGATTAGCGAGTAGAATACGATCGATAATCTGTAGAGCTGGGGAAATCGGAGCTAGGTCTAGGGTTCGAATAAAAACTTCTTCGGCAGGATCTGGTCGAAGTTTGCGAGTTAGGATAAGAGGATCGATTTGATCGTCTTTCAGAAATTACTAGCAACGTTACAACTTTTTCTTTTGATTTTGGTTATCGAGTTTGTCGGTACAACGGGTAAGAGCGTTAGCTAATAGATTGTTTTTTCCTGAACAATAGCATATTACAAAATTGTAATCTGTCAGGAATTTGGCCCATTATGCTTGCCAGGAGTTTAAGGCTTTCATAATCATAAAATAGACTAATGCTTTGTGGTCGATATAGATACAAATCTGATATAGTGTATTAGTGAGTTCAGTATATCAATATTCAAAGGACTTCATAATAAAGAATATCTCTTTATTATAGACTTTGTAATTAAGTTTAATAGAAGCTATAGTTTTCGAATAGAATCCTACGGGTAGCTAGTCTTCGTTATATTTTTGTGAGAAAATATTTGCTACTATTCTATCTGAAGCATCTGTTTCCAGTATACATTCAAGGTCTTGTCAATAATATTATAGAATAAGAGAGGAGGTAAGAGAGTCCTTAAGAGTATCAAAAGTGTGTATACAATCGTTATCGAATCAAAAGGGAATATTATTTTTGGTCAGATTGATTAAAGGTTTGGTTAATATATCAAAGTTGTATATGAATTGGTAATAGAAATTATAAAATCCTAAAAGAAACTGGATTTCTTTAATTATAATCGGATACATCTAATTATATATAACAACAACTTTCTTAGGATTTATTTCAATTCCTTTTATAAAGATTATAAAACTAAGATATTTAATATAAGTGATACTAAATTCACTTTTCTTTAGATTAATTTGAAGATTAGTATCTCTTAAACATTATAAGATCTTTTTCATATAAATCTGATATTCCAAAGGATCTGAAAAGTAAATCAAGATATCGTTCAAATAGATTATACAGAAGTTATCAAGGTAATCAAAAAGAATGTCATTTATATAATGTTAATAGGTAACAGGATTATTGGTTAAGCCAAAAGGAAGAATACAGTACTTATAGACTCTATAGTGCATACAGAAAGTTGTATATTCTTCAGATTGAGAGTCCATTCTAATTCAATAGAATGCCTGATGGATATCGAGTTTGATGAAAATCTTAGTATTAGTAAAACGGCCAAGGATTTCGTTAATCAAAAAGAAAGGGTATCGATCCTTTTAGGTAAATGAATTCAATACACAAAAATCGATATAGAGTCAAAGACTTTTATTTGTTTTTTTCACAAAGAGGATAGAAACTGTAAATAGAGTTTAACTAGATTCAATAAAGTCTTTATAAAGGTTATCAGTAATATACTTCTTAACTATTTCAAACTCTTCAAGAGATATCTTATAAAAAAGGCTATATTTGAGAGTTTTTTTATTATTACCTTCAAGGATAATCTTATGATCGTATAATTGATATGGTGGTAGTATATCCAATTCGGCTTTCGAGAATATATCAGCATAATCTTCATATTCTAATGAAATAAAAGATTCTACATTCAGTACAGATAATGAAACTAATAACGAGTGTACAGCTGTACAACATTGTAATAAATTAGAACAAAGGTTTTGCAATGCAGTATCAACTAATTTGATTGATCTTTCCTCTTCAGAGCATTGATCGATTAATTCACTAATTTCGTGGAAAGAATTAATGAATAATTCATCATTTTGTTGACATATACAGATCAAATAAAATACAGGGCCTGTAATGAGAGCAATTCGATTAAACGCTTTAAAGCTATCTGAGGAATGCAGGGTAGAAAAGCACCTTTTACGAAATGTAGATATAGATAAATTATCCTTTAAGATTTCATATAATAAATTCTTCAGAATTTCGTTCATTCACTTGATACTTCTGGTTATTGATTTCTTGAAAGTATTACTAGTAATAATCAGAATCGAGGATATCTCCTTTAAAGTTTTTTCGAAGTTTTCTTTTAAAGATTTCAAGACTTTAAAGTTTTCTTGAAAAGAAACTTCTAATACTTAAATATCAGAGAATATATTGGATTCTATTGAATTATCCGAAAGAATGATTTTATAATCAAAATTAACTTGTGAAATTAGATTCAAAGAATAATGTATTTATTTATTTATTTATTTATAGTGATTAACGTCTTGTAGAGGACCTCCCGAGGGGTATGAAAGACGTGGCTAGATCTAGAGTTACAAATACAGAAAGGCGCTGATGCGCACGCTAGTAAAACCTCACAGGGTAAACCCAGTTCCTTCTATATATCCTAAACAAGCCAGTGTAATGATCGCAAATAGGGCCGTTTTTGATTAGCCCCATATTCCTAGCGCTTCCTTCTGCTCATGGAGAGGAGCGCTCTGATTGTACAATTACTTCTGTCATAGAACCATGTTTTATGGACAGGAGCGGTGTGTACAGGTGTGTCGCTTCAAAGAAGCGGGTGTGTGTGTGATGGTGCTTCAGAGGAGCGGAGGATTCGGCTATTGGGCCGCTCGAGAGGAGCAGCCGGAACGATAGTTCCGCTGAGTAGCGGAATGGCGCATAGGCGTAGTGGTGGCGGCTGGAGGGGGGATCAGTTCCCCCTCAGCATTCGATCGATCGCTTTTGCGGCCCATAATAGAAAAGCTCTATTAGGGTTAGCGGTAGATTGTCGGAGCTCAGTGGAGCTGTGTCAGGAGGTCCACACTAAGGTGGCCTATGAGGCGGCATATAGGGTGGATCCATATGGATCAGATCGCTATAGCCATAAGTCGTAGAACAGTAGGAGAGTGACCCGATCACTCTACCACTGAACCAGCCAGGCTCCTTGCGGAGGACAATGGTCTTTTTGTCAAAGAATAATGTATATTATTAAGAATAAGAGATTTTCGTCTTTTCCAATATTGATCTAACTTTCGATTTCTTCACTCAGCATCTAATTACATCGCTAAATCTAGAGGTTTAGATTTGAAATCTTCCCAAGAGAGAATACAATTAAAAGCAAAAAAAAGAATTGAAGGATAAGAACAGGGCTAAAGCAATTTCTGCTTCTTGTAATCAAAAAAAGGGAATACTCAGCTAGCCATTATTGTTCTAGAATAATATTATTATTCTAAAAAATAATAATCAGAAAAAGAGTATATAATTAAATATATTTATTAATTATAAATATAAAACGAGTATAATAAATAATTTATTTATCTACAATATCATTATACCCTTTAATAAATATCGGAGCGGGTAGTTTAGCAATAAAGATAATAAATATCGAAAAGATTTGTTGTAGAAGGGCTTCATCAATAAATATATAGCTATTAGTTTTGAAATCAATAAGGACTTGAACTTGAAAAACAGTTCCTTATTTCAAAATTGTATAAGAAATAATTATATAAGGACCTCCCATTAGCTTTTGTAGATTAAGATATCTCATATTTCTTAGATACTCTAAAAAAAAACTTTTTCTAAAATTTGTTTTTTAAAGGTTTTGTATTTATTATTTCTTCTTCCTAAGCAAAATCCATTAACTATTAGGTATCGGAAGGATTACCAGTAAGTTCGCCAACAAGTTCATCAATACCGATAATCTCTTGAATTCGAGAATCGGATTGAACTGGAATCGAATTTCTCGCTGAACTATTAGATTTCCAAGATTAGGAATTATAATAAAGATTATTCAAGATAGAAATTATATTAAATCAATAATTCGATGATAAATAGAATAGAATAGTATTCACGAAATGTTATAAGATCTTTTGACTAATCTTAAATATAAAGTATAACTGTTATAAAGCAATCATACAATTACTAGTAGGATTCGATTGGATAGTCGATATGATTGCATATTCCCTAGTTTTAATAAATCAATAATTCATATCATAAATTTAAGAAAAGCTATATAATCATTAACACTTCGAAAACTAACAAACTCCGTAATACAAGTATATACTAATCTGGTATTAATTCAGTTTCGAAAATTATTGAGAAAAGTAAAACTATCTTGAATTCCGGTAGTATTAGCTAATTGTCGAAATTTTTAATAGAATTCCCAAAATAACTGATTTGCACCTTGTCTCAATATTTCATATTGATCTAATACTATTCGTTGTTCAACCAGATCAATAGTAACTTGTACAACAGCTTTAATTAATCCTTGTATATTATATTCGGGAAAGGGATTAAAGAGCAGGGATTACAAATAATCACAAGCTATGCCTTCGATATTAGCGATAATATAAATCCTGTATTGCCTTTTGCTAATAAAAGCATATACATATTATTCCAGATTATATTTAATTAGATATTTCCATAGTTTAGGCTTCAAGGCTTTGCCATTCGAAAGCTTTTCCGTAAAATAAAGGATTTTCTTTATTTTATAGGGAATAGAGAAAGTTGTGTCTTGCTTATCAAATGTAAGTTGTTGAGGAGAGATCGAATCAGAAACAAGATAAGTATTCTTTTTGTACAAAGGATATATAATAGCTTTTGTAGGATCTACAGATTCGATTGTATTAAGGACTAATTGATATAAGATTTCCTGAGAAACAGGAGATCGATTCTGAAAGTTATTTTTAGAAGGGTGAGAAATATGAATATTGTTAATTTCTAATCTCAATTTAGTAATAATAGCATTTTGCTAAATGATAAGATTAAGAAGATTATTGATTCAGGTAGGAAACTCTTCTTTATCTGGTTCTTTGCCTTTTTGTAGTATAATTGTTTTAGAAGTAAGGGAATCCGAATCTTCTTTGTTATTATTGAGAATAATAAACTGATTTGAGATTGAAATAAAAGAGCTAGTTTCCATTTAAAAAAAAGGAATATACAATAATCCTTTGCTTTGAAAAACTATAATCGTACTGGATTTTTCGAAATCGTAAGGAAAAGCTTGGATACACTTCTTTACAACTCTTTTTGATCTTCTTGAAAAATTGATATAAGAATTAGAGGATTATTATTAGTTAATCATTTTTTAGAAATGTTTCCTTATCTTCTGATATAAATTCTTCTAGTCTATATAATATCGATATTTGAATAGTTTAAAAAAAAGTAAGATATTATTTGATATACTATCACCAGCAAAGGCTTATATAAATAAGTTTTAGATAATAGTGATTGATTGATTGATTGATTGATTGATTTAATTAACGTCCTTTTCTCAGTCCAAGACTATTTAGGACGGCTAGGCTTTAAGAACCTAACAACTGCTAGTGGATATCTATAGTAGATATATTCAATTTGGGGGAGTAAAAACGAATGCTGGGGTGCTATGCCCGATCTCTATTCGGAGTGTAAATAGAGATTAAATAGTCTTCATCCTCTGAGACACTTCCTTCCTCACTCTTCCCCTACCCCTAATCCAATTAAAGCATTCCAATATCCAATTTCTCTTTTTAAAATCCTAAATCCAATTTGCTATCCCTCCCTTTCTATAAAAGGCAAGAGTTATCCCCTCTTGAATTGCCTCCAATATAATAAAGGGTCCTCTTGCTAATGAGATAGCAGAAGAAGGTACCACTCTTCTTTGTCTTTATTTTTTTTAAACTAGCCCCTTGTATATCTTCATAAGCTTGATATCCTCCAGCTCTTATTAGATGTGTATAATCGAAACTGTTGAAAATAGTGGGGCAGGGCCGAATCCTAAGCCCTATTGCCCACACACAAATCAATTCGGAAAATTCGAAAATTCGAAAATTAAAAGAAAAACATTGTATTGTATCGATGCCCAGAGTATAGTATTAATTTGAAAGCGATGGCATTCTCTGTATTGTGTTGTCGTAGTATTCGAGTGGCTGAAAGCCAAAGGGTATAAAAAAGGGTTGTAGTATGAGTAGAGCGACAGCAAGCTCTATATCGAAAAGACTCTTCTAAAAGAAAAGACCTACTGCATATCATATTTCTATATTTGAAATAATAATCGATAGTAGATATTGAATCTAACCAGGGCTTCCGTAACCTTCGTATCCACATCTAAAGCTGGTATTCAACTCTTCATAGGTATTGCTGTTGTAAAATCGTAATATAATCCTTCGCTATATCTCTGAATCTCTCTCCTTCCAATTCTTCCAATTCCATTTGCGACTCAATCTTAGCTCTGTAGACTCTCAAGAGAGAGCTGGAGGTTTGTAGGATGCACCGCGTACAGGTGTTGAGTCTTCGCATCCCAGTTTTAGATAATATAAAGAACTATCATAAAAGGATTTAATTCTACCTTAGAATCTAAAACTAAAAAAGAAAGAAAAGAATAAAAAGAGAATTGTAAGGACTCTGGACTATATATACCAATGAGTTATATGCTAGACTAAGGTCCTAGAAGCTAAGTGACTGAGAAAGGAACCTGAAAGGGACTGAATCGTCACATACTCTATAGGGAATGCTTCCAGTACTCCATTATATAGAAATAGATATTTTCTGTACCCTTGAGAAAGAGAATGTGAATTAAGGGATCCTATATAGTCAGGATGATTATGTAGGAGATCGTATCCCAACTCCTATAAGAAATAAAATGATAGAACATACTCTATAGGGGAGTGCTTCCAGCACTCCATTATATAAGAATAGATATCTCCTATACCCTTGAAAAGGAAAATAAGAATAAGGGATTCTATATAACCAGGGTGATTATATAGGAACCTGTATCCTAGCTTTTACAAGAGGGATAAAGCTATAAGAGTATAGACTCTATAGGCCAATAGGGATTGTATCAACAGTACAATACTTACACCCTTAGAGAAATGTCTATACTAAGTATTGAATAATCCTAGGGGAAACGATTTTCTTTAAAAATTGGTTAAAAATATTGATTTCTGGAAAAGGGATTATTAGTAATCAATACTTTTATTATCAAATCACTTGTTGATCCGAGAACACTTTCTAAATACTTATTAGCAGCCCTCAAAATTTACTAAATAAGAGTGATTAAACACTACACACATACCTATACGATATAGATTATACTGCTTAGCTTGATTGAGATCAACTATAGCCCCAACTTACAATATAACACCCCATAGCTTTCGATAGACTATATAGCTTCAGATATGCGATATCAGTATAAGGGAGTGTTAGAAAAGGTACTTATACCGCATATCACATTATACTGTATCGGGATTAGCCCGCATGTGACTCTATCGAGTCCATATATATATATTATATCTCTATATAGAACTTAATAATATTAAGGCTTTTCCACCAACTCATATATGATCTTCTAACAATATTGATGTTTTTGAAAGCTAAAAAAGCGTGTACAATACAGGGACGTGCACAATGTAGGGATATCGGTTAAACCTTGAGGGTACCGATATGCAATATTACCCGTCGACATCAAGATTAATTAATCTGGCACCGATCGGGTATGACTTGCACATCTCTCGTAATGGCTAAATGATATTGATGATCGAATTAAGTGGGAAGTTTTGGCTTACATGCATAAGTCTTACAAAACTGGGATACGGAAAAGGGACCCGAAAATAACCTTATTTTTATTAATCTTACTTGCGGTTGACTGCGGCTAACCGATATCCCTACATCGTGCACGTCCCTGTATCGTGCACGCTTTTTTAGCTTTCAAAAACATCAATATCACCATCTAAATATCGCGATAATATATCTTCAGAAAGCCGTATGGAGCTTGCGCTAGATCATATTAAAGACCAAGAACGTCCTAAATACACCCAGATAGCTCATTTATACGGAGTCGATCGTACTACGCTCTCAAAACGGCATAGAGGCAAAACCACCTCCTGCAAGATAGGCTATGCCAATACATACCAATGTTTTTCATTAGAGTAGGAGGAGGCTTTATTAGATCAGATTAACAAGTTAACACAAAGATTTATGCCTCTTACAAGTATTATAATTAGGAACTTAGTAGAAGAGATAAAAGGGTGCTTTGTAGGGAAGAATTGGACGACTAACTTCGTCAAGCAATATAAAAGTCGTATTCAAAATTGGTATCTCTATTGTATTGATAATTTGTGTGTCAAGGTTGATAATGTGAATATATTTGAATATTTTTATAATCTTATTGGTGTTATTTTATATTGTTATTGATTTATATTATTTAAAAAAACTCTTGCTAATCTTTTTCTTTTATCTATTTAATTAATAAAAATGATTATAAAATACAATATTGTATCGAAAAATATATACAATTGGAACAAAAAGAAGTTCCTAATCAATCTTAAAAGAGCTATAAAAAGGATAATAAGTATTAATACATATAAAAGAAGTAGAGTTACAAAAGCTAAACAAAACAAATCGAGAGAGTTTATCACCCTCTTAGTATATATAGCTGCTGATAATACAGCTCTACCATTTACCTTAATCTATAAAGAGGAATCAGGCGATCTACAAGATACATAGATTGATAAGATGGGCATAAAAGATCAAGCTTATTTCGGAGCCTCAAGCAATGAATGGTCATCTAATGCTTTTAGGCTTAATTAGCTTACAAAAGTCTTTCAACACTATATACGTCTAAAAGCAGGCAAAGGATACCGGCTATTGATCATAGATGGTTATTCTAGCTATGTTAATATGGAATTTATATCAAAATATAACAAATTGAAGATTATATTGTTGATTTTGCCTCCCCACTCTACATATCGATTACAACTATTCAATATGGATTACTTCCTTCTCCTTTTAACGAATTATAGTATAGAACTTAATAATTGGATGCATAAAAGCGGAGGTTTAATTAGCATGTCGAAATGCAACTTTTGGGCTATCTTTAAAATAGCTTGGGCTCAATCTGCGACTTTCTATAATATATTATGATTCTTCAAAAAAGCAGGCATTTATTCACTTAACAAGAAGGCTACTATACCTAGCATAAAGTTAGAAAGAGCTATTATACTATCTATATCAATATAGCTTATAAGAGATAAATTTAAAACACTATATATGTCAAAAGCTCTACATCGACTTAAATTAGAATTTCAATGAAATTAGAATTTCGAGATCACTTCGAAGCTTTTTAAGGCTACCTTTATTAATACAGCTAAAGCTGATATTCAATTGTATAAAGCAAAAAGTCTAGAAAAGCTTTAAAGATGGAAAAGAAGAAAAGGACTTGTTTTAAATATTTAAATCTTGTAGGAAAGAAGACTAGTGATGCTTTTTTATATTCCCTTTTTCAAATTAAAAAAGCTAAGATCTTCTAATTAGAGAAAATGTTTGTTATAGAGTAGGAAAAGGAAGTTAAGATATAGGAGAAGGCTAATAAGAAAGTTAAAAAGGAAAAGGAGGTGATTGAAGTTAAAGAGAGGGTAGTATAAAGGGAGGTGGATTGTTAATTTATAAGAGATATTAAAAAGGAGATTAAAAGAGCTCGTAAATTAATAGGATCTTCTATTAAAAGAGATTTAAAGCTTCAAAAAGGTTTATATATTATAGATCTAATATCTAAAAAAGCTATAGAGCCCTTTAATATAATTGTTGGTATCAATTTGGTGTTGATTAAAGTGTAAAGTACTTCAGTCTTATCAATATAATTGATTGTATTATTCGTCTTGATCATTATTAACTATGGGAAGCTAGTATTTAATATAGTAGAAATGCTAACGCTAGTACATACACTAGTAAATACGCTAGTGCAATACAGTGCCCTCTTAGATCACATGATCGATATCCCGACACTGACAACTCTTAAGTTGAATGGATTATGTACTTTAAGCCTAAGCCCATTATTCAATCTTAAGCACAATATTCTACTCCTACTCCCTTAGCTCCCCTTCCACTATTCTCTTTCCACCCAATGCATCACTTTAATGACTATTTTATTAGTATCAATCAAGTCTTTTAAAGCTTGACATGTACCGTTTTTAGTCATAACGTCCACAGGATTCGACTTCCCGTCAATCCATTTAATCTCCGTGATCTCCCTATTTTCGTAGCATTGTCGTAGAGCTATAATATCGATCAGAAATCGTTTTTCTGTGTTTGTACTGAGCTTAGTTAATAGGTCATATAGTGACTTAGAATCCGTACAAAGTATAAATGATATTCGCTTTTTAGGTTTGAGAATAGTATTGATAGTACCCTTAATAGCAGCTCCGATATCAAAACCTAGAACTAGTGCATATAGCTCAGAAGCTAATACACTCCTAGTGATTCTCTTGCATTTGATTGATGTCTAATAAATAATATTAGCATTGCTGTGCTTATCTATGAGGCATATAACATAACCGATTTGTGATAATAGATTAGTATTGTTAACAAAGGATGTGTCGATAAAGATAACTAAATTGATAGAATCCATATCGAGAGATATAAAGATTAATCCTCTTCTTAGATTGTTCATTTGCCATTTGATAACCTTATTGAACTTAATAGCATCTTCTTCCTTCGGATCTATTATCTGGGTAGCAACTAAAAAATAGTATAATGCTTCTAGTTGATATACTGTTGCGATATACACACCTCTCGCATGTTGAGCGATATATTGATTCTTCGAAGTGATATTCTTTCGAATCTTTCCCCTCGTTCCCTGTATATCAATGCTCCCTAGCATAACCATTCGGAGATTATCGCACTGTTTCTTTTGATTCAGATAGATTCTATTACTTTTAAGAGTGATTAAACCACCATTAAACTTAAGTAGATGATCTTCGATAAGTTGCTCTCTATTTTTAATCATAAATCCGGCTTTCTCCAACTACTCTTATTCTAATTGTGTAAATCTTTTGTCTACAATTATAAGAATATCATCGGTTTGTAATCCTACAATACCGATACCGTCATTAGAGTAAAGTAAACAGGGATCGTATATAGATTACGTTATATTTAGCCTATCCCTATAGTGATTGTAGTAGATTCCAAATTAGTGATTTCCTGTTTCTAATACATCATACAAGGGCTTTATAACGTATAGTATATATTCGAAATCAAATCCGACCTCTTCTAATGCTTCCATATAAATAGATCTGTTCAAAGTTGTGATTGATTAAGTGTATACCTATATGATATCCCATAAATAGATTTGAATATGCTTATTTGACACTCGCAAAATAGCGGCAAGTGTAAGTATAATATACTGGCTAACACATTGAATAGTTGGTGATTACGTCAAAACAATGGTTTTGCCTGCATCTTGATATACCTGAACTACTAATCGTAATTTCGCGTATACTTTATCAATACCTTCTTCTTTTATTTCGTTAATAAATTGTGATTTAAATAATCATATTCCGGGTGGTATACTAGCTTTTGAGACAATTTTAAAGACTCCATTTTCTATTAATCTATCAATTTCCTTGTGTCGTAATTCCTTATATTGTGTAGGTATATCATTTTGTAAGAATACAATTAGTTGTGGTGGTGGTAGCTTAATGTTGATATTCATCAAATTGATTATATTAATCAAATTGCTTTTTATGTGACGATATAATTGCATATTTGATTGTATCACTGGCAGTGGTGTTTGTGGTTGTGGTGTTTCTATTTGTAATATATTAATTATTATAGTATTATTGTTATTGTTATTATTCATATCATTACTATTATTCGATTCGATTTCTTCAGATTCTTTATAAAAAGGTCGTACAAACGTAAATCGAAATTTAGTTAGTCCACTAATGAATTCCACTTTACATATTTCCCCATCCGTTCCAATCAGAGTATATAATCCAGTTCACTTGTTTGATGTATTGCTACCTTTTCCTTTTCTCTATACTAAAACTTGTAAATTAAGCGGTAGAGTAAGGACTGATGTCGTGGATAATCCATTCCTCAGTCTAAGTATTTCTGTAACCTGTCTCTTAGCTCGTATATGATATACTTCTATTATAGCTTTCTTTATAGCTTTTGCATATTAAATGATTATCGGGGTTGGTAGATTAATATCACTCAATCTAGGGTATATCCCATAAACTAGCAGTATGGAAACAAGCCTATTCGGTTCGGCTGTATCATTCACAGCTTTCACTGCCATTTGCAAAATCATTGCTTTCATCAAATTGTCATCTTCAAGCTCTTTAGTTAAGATCTCGTATGTATGGTGTAGGGGGTGATGATATTTCTCCACTATACCTACAAAGTTGTGTACTTCAACTGGTATACTCTTGATAGTGATTGATATAGATTTTGTATTCTGGACAAACTCTTTATTCATAAAATTCTTTCCTGCATCATAAATAATATAATCTGATAATCCTATATATACGTCAATTCAGCACTCTCGAAGAATATCGAATGTATACTTAGCTGAAATGTTTTCAAGGAACCAAGCTGTTTGATAGTGTATTGCCTCGTTAACAATATGCAGAACTGGTTTGTCTATAATATATATAATATCGATATATATAGTATAATTAAATTCAGTATCCTCTGATAGAGTGAACCTGAAAACGTCCGGATAACTTGCTATGTATTTAACAGTGTTTATAGTATTTTGTGAGATGTTTTATAGCGTCATTACTCTCGTTATAGCCTACGTATTGTAATACACTATAAAAACGTTATGCAAATAGGTGGCCAAATCGTTAATATAAACACTATAACTCAATAATCGTTAAATAGCAGTTATTCTAGCGAATAAACTCTTAAATAAGCTAATCTATATTTACCTTCCATATCAAAAATATATGCCCGCATCTTCTAATAACAGAATATTGACCGGTTGGATTGATGAATTTGTTGGTGATATTGTTATAGAATGCTTTAAACTAATCTATATTCTCAAGTTCCAATAAAAATGGAATATCGGCATTCACAATATGAAAAACAACATATCCAAATGGTACATCGACACGAAATGAACCTATTAATGTTGCAATTCCTTTTCCAAAGTGTACATTTGCCGCTCCTGCTGTTTGTGGATTATACATCACTGGGCATACCTATTGCCATACATGATATTGTTTAATCCCAATTGTAGATTTACCTGCACAAACTATATCGATACATATACCAAAAAACTCCTTACTTGTATAACTTGCATAAAAGACATCTATTGTACTTTCTGCTAATAGAATAGCTTCAACAGGGTCTCTAATCAACGTATACAATATTGTATTGACTGATAATTGATTGAATATCTTTTGACTATTTATAGATTCTGAACTAACGAAAAATGCTTCTTCTTTAGTATTATCAATATCAAGATCTGCAAAGAACTATCCCATTTCGGTTTTTGAATCAAATTCTGCATCAATAACTTCTCCCTCATATTCGATCAACCATTAGTCGTAACACTTATTAAACACGTTATTACTACCATCCTTAATCTTTTCCCGGTATTCATATCGGTTTTTATCCTATTCCTCCTAGGAATGCTTTATTGATCGATATCCCTCTTTCTTGTATATCCAGCAACGATTTCGTTGATTCGAAGAATTAGATTGTTATCGAAACCTATTAGTATTGCCCTTGAAGCTGTTACTTCTGAAATTACCGTTTCTGAAATCTCTAGAACTATCTGAACTATTCCGATCATTATTACTACAGAATCTTTTATCAGTGAATAGCACTATATCTTCTTTTTTATACAATCTCTCCCACATATTAATAGATTGTTGCAATTGGTTGATTAAATCAAATACCTCCTTTTTGGAGTCGAAACAAGCTAGGTTGTATGCCTTAACATTTTCATATATCAGTATAAGCTTATTGTATAGATATAACGTTTGCTGTATAACGGGATCAAGTTGATACTATAGCATGTATAGCTACTTGATTATGATGGTAAGATATTTACTAAATAACTTGTTTTTATACTCCTTTTTAATTGATTTGAAAATGATATTGTTTTATTTAGATAGTATATTGTATTGGTATTTTTCTCCCTTAAAGTTACTTTGTATATAAATACAAAGCTCTCTGAATGTAGATGGTAGTACTTCGTAGTTGGCATAAAAGAACTTGAGTGCATTGTCCTTTAGTATGATTGGGAATGCCTTGTATTACATATCCATAGGTATCTCCGCATATCATAAGATTTCATAGAATATCGAGAGTTTGAAGTCGAAATTATTGTTGTCCCCACTATATTTTTTCTTATTAATATAGAATTTCAACAAACTAATAAGAGATTGTATATTAAAATGTATCGATAATTTCTTATCCCTATTGCGTTGACCTCTATTATCCTTCCTATTACCATCACCATCATTGTCATTATTAGGATCTCCTCCTTCATCACCATTTCCATTATTATTTCCATTATCATTTCCATTACCATTTCTATCACCTTCTCGATCATCATTGTATTTGAAGTCGTTTTCGATGAATTTATTAATCATCCCGGATTTAAATTTAGGCTCCTTAATATTGCGATCCTTCAAAACTTCCTGAACCTGGTCCTTCGTTCATACACCTATAGTAGATTTACGAGATTGATCGTATAAAGCTACATGTACTTCAATATCTGTTTTTGGTATTAATATTTCTCGAGTACATAATACTATATATAGCTTTCATACATCCATCTGATGAATCTTTACGAATTGTCCAGCCGTAAATATATTGAAGTCATTATAAAAGATCTCAGCGAGCTTGTTATCATTGATATCCTTATAGTTATATTGTTTGTGTTTGAATTTGATATATTTAATAAACTCTCTAGCATTAAATATAACATTCTTATCATTAATCTGTTATTCCTTTAATAGACTTAACTACTCCTCGCAATGCTCCTCTTCCTTCTCTGTATATAGGTTCTTGTCGACAACCTTAGGGGCGGTCGGGTTAACGGCATTGTCACTGTCCGATATAATAGTATATGAAAATAGGTATTTCGGAAGTTATAGGTATTTCGAAGATTGTAGATATAGGTATAAGTATTTTTGAAAGGGTGAAAGGGTGTTTATAAAGATATTTAAATAAAGGTTTGTGGGTTACCCTGTACAGCATACAGTACAAAGGCTAATACATAATGAATGCAAGCTCGATTTGTTACAATTGACAAGATCGACCTTTTGAATATATCTTCCTAATACAATTATTCGGAGTACACTCTTTAGCACAACAAAAGAGATAGCGTACTATACCAAGTACAATGATATCTTCTTTATAATCTCTTTAGAATTTCTACCAATCTTAAAAACCACCTTAAAACACCTAGTGCTTTATAATAGAATCCAAGGTTCTAATTTATAATATCACTAATTAGTATTAATATTAATTTGGTGTTGATTAAAGTGTAAAGTATTTCAGTCTTATCAATATGATTGATTGTATTATTCGTCTTGATCATTATTAACTATGGGAAGCTAGTATTTAATATAGTAGAAGTGCTAGCGCTAGTGCATACGCTAGTACATACGCTAGTGCAATACAGTGCCCTCTTAGATCACATGATCGATATCCCGACAATAATAGTGGTGGATAAATCAATAATAAAAGAAGGGGAGGGGGTTATATAATCGAAATAAGGCCAACAAATCAAGATTCCTATAAGATTTAAATAAGGAAGTTTTAAATTTTCTTTTTTAATCTATTATATCTTATTATACTCTTAGATAACTTATAGCTTTATATCTTATTGAATATATTTATTATTAAATATTGAAATTGTTATAAAGTGAGTTTAAAAATGTGCATGATACAGGGACGTGCACGATGTAGGGATATCGGTTAATGACTGCGGCTAAAATCGGTAGTCGATACTCCACTTGGAAAATCAAAAGCATTTGCAATCCAAACGAAAATACCTACCTACCCATTACTACATCGTAAATTTTCAGACATGCAATCTTCTGAACGAGTCGAATGTGCCAATTGAATCCGGGTAGCGACGCCTCTTGATCATTCGGAGTAGGACTGTTGGCCACTGGATGCGGAGGTAAGTTCAACGTGTTCTGTTCTCCACCTACCGTAATGCTATCCAGGTCCTCGTCGCTTTTGCAGATCAGTTCATGTACCTTTTTCGCGATGATCAATATCGGGCTTTGATCGTATTGTTCTGCAATGCATCTATTACGGAGCACATGTCTCCGCATACTCTTACGGTTTGCATTGCATACAATCAATTTATGCAAATTGTTTCAAGCTGAACAAATTGAATTAATTTCACTCATCAGACAGCAATGCATTATACCCCTCGTTCTACTGCAGAATGTGATGCGGCGGATGAGGGGACGTGGGGTTCAGATCGGTTATGAGATCCTCGTACGAGATAATATCGGAACAATGATAGAAACCACGAGTGACAAGCATCCAAAATAGTTGGGGAGAATAAACTTCAAAGCCGACACCAATTTGATCATAAACAGCTTCCTTCATTTGGTGTCGTAAAAAAACCTACCGAAAAATCAAGATCAAGATCAAAAGCATACTGCAGTAACTAACAAATCCACCATGCCTTCTTTCATTGAGGCCATTGAAAATGGTCTTCTACCTGGCGACCTAAGAGATAGGTTGAATCATGCCATCAAAATCTGGCCTGGAGATCCTCGATCAGCCATTGATTGGTTCCTCGAGGGAGGAAATGTACCGACGAACACCATTGCCACCATGACCTTCGTAAGATCGCTCTTGTTTTACTTCGACGACGAGGAGTACGTTTGTGGTCAACTTCTGACACTCTTGAGCTCCTATACTCTTGAAGGCCTGGTTTCATTGCTTTTCCCTCGCAATCTGTTGGATCAAAAAGTGACAGCAACGCCAGCCAACTTTCCATACAATTGGACAACCACCAATCTGACAATTACCAAATTGGAAGAAGTACGCGCTGAATTCCTCGACAATCACTCACTTATCGTGTTGCTTATTCTGTTGAGAGAGGGCAAGTTCTCCATCGAAGAGCGCCCTCGACAAATTGCCGATTGCATTCTGACCGCGATGATCGGTGATGAGCTTGAAATCGGATCGCCAGAGCTTTTAGCCTTTGTAAAGAAAGCCTTTCCAGACTTGAAAGACGCAGAATTTTCAGCCGCAATTGAATTCATCAAGACTTTGAAAACCTTCTCGAGTCTAGTTGAAGATCCTGAGGACGTAGTGCATCTCTATAACTCCAACTACCATTCTGTGCGAAGCATCACAGCCCAATCAAAGAGCAACTTTAAAAATACTTTGGTCACAGCTGGTACCAGTGTCGAGAGTTCACTCAAGATATATGACTTCGCAGAACGTGTCGATTGCTGGAACGAGCAACTCTGGCTACATTTGATGAATTCCCGTAGAGCAGATTCAGTCATGATTGACCCTTATTTTGAAGGGGAGATCACAAATGTACCAAGTGATGAAAGTTGGATGGGCAAATCCCATAACAATCTCACCGATATCTTCCGGCTCGAAGATACGAGTTGTGAGGAATGCTGTTCTATCACATCCCTGTCCGCGTATTTCGCCGATCTTCTGAGCCTGCTCAGTAACACGACGCCGACGGGCTCAAACCCAAAATATGATGACCCGCCAGGCACTCGGAATAGTCTGTTGAATATCCTGTCACAACGGCGTCCAGACCTTAGGAACCTTGAACTTACCTGTGCAAATTCGCAGACTTTGATTCCGTACATCAGTCTTGTGAATGAGGTGCTTGAATCTTTCATCCGCCATAAGTGTCTTGGTTCGCCAGATTCTATTCGAGTATTCAATACTCCTATTGATGCCCAAGACAATGAGCATTCTCCTACACCACTCAATTTGCCAGGGAACACAGACTACGAGGTCTATTCTAAGATCATCTCAAAGCAGAGATTCCCCTTTACCTGCTTTCCATACGACCAGGCGCGTAACATGGTACTCTCTTACTTCGACATTTTCCAAGTAGCCCATTTTGACTTCGTTGAGAAATTTCAAGCACCAGAGACTATGCTGCAAACAATAACAGCAACAACTACAGATGAAGTGAAGAGATCGCTGAACTCGGGAGCGAAAGAAGTCTTGGAGAGGCAAAGAGCTGCAGAAGCACTAGGCCTGCACCAGATGGAATTTGCAGCTATTACCGGAGAAAGTTTCTACCCACAATCCTTCAGTGACCTCGTCAAAGGTCTTTCAAGTAACAGCATTATTGATACGAGAATACAGGAGCATGAGTTCTGCCAGATGTGGGGTTATGAGGATGATGAAACCATGCTAAGCGCCGCAAAGGGCTTAAAACAGATCAAAAGTCAATTGATGCAGAGGTCCGGGCTGGAGTTTCAAGATGTCCTCGACCTTGTAAAGACCCAGCTTTTCGACCAACAGCTGGTTATTACCAATGAAGCTGGGTCTAACGAATTCACCGAGTCACTTGCAGAGCTTCGACTGCTATCAAATGCATCGAGTCCACCGTTCCAGCCTCTTACTTCAAGCATATGCCGAAACATTCAATCATTCTTACGTCTCAAGGCCAGGATTGGGTGGTCAACCAAAGTACTCGATGCTGCTATCCACTGCTTACGCAACAGGGAAATGGAGAATTCGCCATCTTTCAGATCGAACACTGTATCCCAAGTCGCTTCGATTTCCGTATACATTATTAAAGGAATTGCCTCCATTGTAAAGCTGAGTGACCTATGCGGATTAGAACCTGCTGCTCTTATTCCCCTATGGGGTCTCATCGATTCATTTGGCGACGAATCTCTCCTTCATCGCAAATTCCTCAGCCCTTCTCTAGGAGAAATATTCGCAGTTCCCAAAGACTGTGCATACTTCCAACCCAAAGGGAAAGCAATTAAAATTCAAGAGTGCGGTGCGAGCATTTGTGCAAGCCTCAACTGGCGTTTTGAGTACTTTAATGATCTACTCGAAGCCACAAATCTTGCAAATGATGACCTGAACATCGAGAACTTTTCTATCTTGTATCGATATGTGACCATATGTCGAATGCTTTCTGTCCCTCCTAAAGAATGTGTGCCATTCTTCAAGATCTTCTTTGACAAGGAAGATCCCTTGACAAATCCCAATAAGACGCTTGCTACTATTACGAATTGGACAACGTTACTGAACTCAGGCTGGACTATTGAAACACTTGTACTAGCTCTTGGGAAATCGACGAGTGGTGAAAGCAGTATTACTGGAGGAAATCCCGGACAAAAACTTGCGAGTGCGATACTAGATGGGACTAAAGACTTGAGAAAATCACTTTCATCACTTTTTAATGGAGCCATGCCCACTCATGAAACTATCGTCGAATGTGCGGGACGTGCCTTTGACTCGATTACGGCCAGTCTGGTCGTTGAATTTGTCGAGGGATCTCAGATTCGAACCAATACTGCAACGCTTGACACACAGCAAATGTTACAGAACCTTATGAATATATCCAAAACTGGCCAACTAAGATTTCTGTAATCCCTTCCTCAACAGCTATTTCGTGGTCTGTCCAACTCAAACTCACAGGCATATTGACGACGAAAGAAAAGCAAAAGATCATAGATGAATCTGCAGGACATCCTAACGTGAAGACCGCACTACAAAATCTCGTTGAGAACTCTCTCTTTCCTCAAGCTGTCATCAAGTCCCGTTTCCAGAGCAACATAAACGGGCTCAAAGATGATATCCTTTTGCAAGACTGGGCCCCATCCCAGCTCTCCGTCAATCCAATCCCCTCTGTGAATGACATTTTGATTGAGACAGAGTCACAAGTACAAGCACGACGAACTGCCTTTGTCAAAATGGCGAAACCTGTGATTGTTCAAGACACTCTCACAACATCTATCCTCAATACCATGAAAGATCTTGTGGAAGGTGTTGATATAACAGTTCTTTCAACTCTTCTCACAGAAACTGTGAAGGTATCAACAAACGATGACAGTGCACCCGAATCAGCTATGGCAGCTCTCAAACAGCTCAGCGAACCAGTTGAGATCATGACTGAGGCGGAGACGCTAGATGCATACTTCACACCCACGACAACAGATGATTTCAATCTGCACTATACTGGTGCGTTGAATAACCCTATCAGTTTAATGATAAATGGGATCGAGGTGCCGTTTGATACCGACTCGAAAACGTGGAACGCATTTCGCATGAATGCCAGACAGCCATATCTTCTACAGAGTAGCATTCGTCCAACCCAAATCTCATGGTCAACATGCAGATCAATGACGACACCCTTCACTGATGAAGAGCTCCAGTCATCAACATCTATCCAGCGGGCAGCATCGATTTTGGAGGCTATCCAAAGAGCAGTGTGCATTTGCCAAACTGTGAAACTCACGACATCAGAGCTCGAATATATCAACAGAACGGGAAAAACAGAAGATGAGATGCTGTCAATGAATCTTAATACACCATCTCTAATAAACTTGGTGCAGCTCCAAGAGTACCGCGAGCTGAGGGATAATATAATGATCGCGGATAGTGGCCTAATCAGCCTTTTCTCGTGGCTATACAACCCTAAAAATCCAGATATGAAGACAATTGCAACCAAAATTGCAGCAAGCACTGGTTGGAAAGACACGTTGGTAGAAAGCGTCCTCAATGCAAAATACCCAAGCCATACTCCTGCGGATCTTGTAGCAGTTTTGCGCAATCACGATGCCTTTATCAACCTTAGAGCCATCCTTGCTCTCTACGAGGGTTTGGGTAGCGCATCTGATGTTACCTCCAAGCCTCTTATGACAGAATTGTTTTACCTTGCAAAACCTCTATCACAGCTCAACAGTGGAGATACATATATGGAAGCCGCCAAGAATTTGCAAAAAAGATTGACACCTTCACAACGAGAAGCATCAGATGAAGGGTTAATGGAGAGCCAGCGCAAGACACTCGTAGCTTATCTTCTGCAACAAAAGTTCATCACCCAAGACCTTGGCATATGGGATGCAGATGGGCTATTTGAGTATTTCTTAGTCGATGTACAGATGGGGCCACAAATTCGAACTTCGCGCATAAAGACAGCCATCTCGGTCGTGCAAATGTTTGTTCAACGATGTCTTCTCGGAATGGAAGAAGGAGTTTCGAAGTCAGTTCTGGGGCATGAAAAATGGGACTGGCTACAACAGTACACTCTCTGGGAGGTGCATAGGAAGATATTTTTGTATCCTGAGAACTGGATTGATCCATCACTCCGAGATGACAAATCTGAGCTTTTCGACCAGTTTGAGGCCACCTTAATGCAGAAAGACTTAAGCATCAAGACGTTTCTTCAAGCTATTCAGAGTTATTTGTATGATCTAGATGGAATTTCGAGTCTCGATATAGTCGCGTATGTTCATGAACCGCAACCAGCAGCATCGGACACTTTTCACTTGTTCGGCCGGACTCGCAGTGGGCCGTATACCTTCTACTACCGTACCCTGACGAGATTGAGGACTGCTGAGGTATTTTGGCAACCATGGTCCAAGGTCGAGGTCGACATTGCGTCAATTGAGACGGAATGGGAGGGCCAAAGACTCGTGGATACAGGTAGTTATCTGCTTCCAATAATGATCAAGGGTAGGCTGTACTTGTTCATGCCATCAATTGTGCCCAAGACGTTAGTGAAGAACATCTCAAGCATGTCCAATGTAAAAACTTTGACGCTCTGCGCGATCAAAATCCAAACATAGCAGAGCCTGTGCGCATCTGGGAAATAACAATGGCGTGGACAGAGTTCGTCAACGACACTTGGGCACCCAAGAGAGTTTCCTCTGGTAGTCTCAGTGTGGGCCTAGAGGCATCCTCATCCCAAATCCGGGTCGATCCCACATTACAAGACAATACTTTGACACTTAAGGTCAGCTATGGTGAGGCTGAAAAAACCACTTCCAAGGCCATTGGTTCATTCATATTCTGCAATGACCAAATAAGCACATCAAACACCGTAGCAACCTCTACTCAGGCGGGTTCGTTTGCAACATACTTTCAAAAAGCATTGAAACAAGGAATGGATCTCGAATCACTCCCCGGAGGTTCCAAATATACTAATTCCGCACCTCTGATTTGGGTGCCACCTGAGCTGGAGAGTACCAATGGGGCTTCAGATGTCTCCTGGACTTTGTCAAAGTTACCACAGAGGGTGACAGGACTAGTTGTCAGCGCAAAAGTTAGTGAGGGCAGAAGAGCAAGTTTCTTCAATATACCAAAAATGGAGCTTCTCAGTTCGACATGGACCAAAGACGTCATCAAGAACAATACGGAACTTGTTTCTATTGACCACATATTTTCGCACGAACTCATGGAAGCAACCTCTGACCGAATTGATCCGCTACGTTGTTTGTATAACAAAATAGCACAGCTACCTGCTGGTGCGATGAGAGAAAGTTTTGGAGCTGGTAGTCATGAGGCATGGTAATATCCCCTAGCTCACTTCACTTCTAATATTAGTATTCCAATATGGGACTGACCGTGGAATAACACAGGTATCATGAGCTAGGACGTCCCACCGCTATCTACAAGTAAGTCTGCATTTTCTTCAAGAAAAAATAAATAAAATAAAAGGGGAAACAGAACGAGGTTATAGTAGCCCGTTCGCAGGTTTTCTAGAGAATCAGTTTTCTTTTTCTTTTTGATGACAAATTGTTTTTGATAATTCATACTTTTCTGGCACGGAAATTGATTGAGAGAAATTGTCTTTCAAAAGGCCCCGATTGTTGTAGAGAGATGCAATGGTTTCAAAAGATTCAATCCACTTGTATATTTTGTTTGGAATGACAGCTAACCACGTTAAAGTTGGGAGGTTGGCCTACACACAGTATTGTTGGCAGTCGATCGATTTTCTGCCACCCAGCAATACGAAGAAGCATTGGAGGTTGCGAGACTGGTCTTTGATCCATCTGCCGATCTTGAATTAAACACGGATGACAAATTGACCTATCGATCATGCTGGCGATTTCCTCCGTTCCAAGAAATGGCCCGACAAATTGCCATCCGGGGTGAGACTTCGTTCGATCCTTTGAACCTTGACCGTTTAAGCAAAGAAATTCAACTTGCCATTAAGGAGCGTCGTTCGTATGGTTCACTTGTGCATGCCGCAGCTAGGGGAAGACCAATTAGTTATATGAAGTGGATAGTGATGAAGTACGCAGAGATCCTCATCGCATTGGGCGATGTTTATTTTCGCCGGGCTTCGCTTGAGAGCCTACCGATAGCTACGCAGCGATACATCGAGGCTGCGCGAGTTTTAGGAAAGGAGCCGCCTAAAGTACCGGATTTGGGGAAAAGAAAAAGAAAGGCAATGACTTTTGAGCAACTGAGAGAAGAGGATATTATGTATGACTCTGTTGTATTCGATCTGGGCTTGCCTTTCTCGGCCAAATTGAAGAAAGGTGCGGCCGAAACAGCAGACAGAGATCCAAAAAAAGAGAACATCGCTTGTTTCCTTCGAACGAACTATTTCTGCGCCCCTCTAAATCCTAAGTTCAAGCAAATGCGAAGCCTTGTTCATGAACGCCTTTACAATCTCCGAAATTCTTTCGACATTCAAGGGAAGCCAGTAGTCTACGGCCTTCGTGAACCGCCCATTGATCCAGGAGCCTTGATAAGTCTTAGCAAAGGAGGTATGGGAGTGTCCGATATCCTCAGCATGGTTTCTGGTGAACGAAACAGCCCACTACCACGGCAGCGTTTCGACGCTCTTCTGAAGCAGGCCTTAGCATTGTGTGCCGAGGTGCGCAAACTTTCAGGACGCCTTGTAACCGTAGTTGAGAAGAAAGAGATGGAAACTTTCAACATCGGTAATGCTCAGCATGCTTCAGTCATACAGAAAATGATGCTGGATATCAAGAATGTCGAGCTTGAAGAGGCACAACAAACTGTCGAATCGCTCTTGATCAATCGTAGCTCGCTGGAGGCGCAATTGAATTACTACCTCCAGCTCATCGGCGAGCCAGATTCCATGATCCCAAAACCCAAAGATGATTGGGTCGATATTCAGCAAAGCATCGACACCCCCACACAAGACGAACTTCGAATGTCTTCATATGAGAAAGCAGAAAGTACGTTGATTAAAATTTTCAAAAAATTTATAATGTTGTGCTCGAAATCTCAAGTCTTGCTGTACCCCTTTCCTTAAGCATATCCCTTTCCATCTCTCAACATAACATTTGTTCCCAATGATCCCCAAGAAGATTCTTGAGCAGGCAATACTGACTTCATGATTTTCAATAGTGACACAATCCCTCTCTGCTGGTGCCAAGAATCGCGCGGCCATAGCCACCGATGCACTCTCGATCCCCCTTTATCTCGTTCCACAAGCAACAACCGACTTTGAACCTCTTGGTGTCGGTGGATCTATTTCCTTCGCTGGAAGCGCCATTGCTGATTCAGTAGCTGCTGGGTCCACATTAGCGAGAGGAATTGCAGCTGTTCTAATGGACGAAGCCGGTCGAGCAGACAAGAAAGCTAGCCTAACGATGCAGTTACGGGAGCGAAGACTCGCAGCAAATATGAGTGGCCGTGAAATCAAGTCGATCGACAAGCAGGTCGAAATCCAGAAAATCCATATCACTTCAATCCAGAAGGACATTGAGATGCAACAATCAGAAATAGAAGATGCAGCTGGGGCCGAGGAGTGGTACCGTACCAAGTATAGCAGCGAACAATTGTATACATGGATGGAGAAAATATTCAGAAATCTTTATTTCCAGGCTTATGAACTCTCAATGACCATGGCACTTCGAGCGGAGAGCTCGTTCAACTTCGAAGCCGGCAGCAAAAGTTCGATAATCAACAAAGGGGGGTATTGGAATCCTTCTCAAGATGGTCTTCTTGCTGCCGAAAGTCTTTATCTAGACCTGAGGAGACTTGAAAGCGCGCAATTAGAATGCACAGCTGCTGATTATAACATCAGTAAGACTGTGTCTCTAAAAGACTTTGACCCCATGGCGTTGATGAAACTCAGAATCACGGGAACAACGGACTTCTCCATTGGCGAACTCCTTTATGATATGGATTTCCCTGGTCATTACATGCGAAGAATTCGATCTATTAGCGTCTCGGTACCATCAGACAAGGAGATTGGAGCTAATACGAATGCCATCTTGACGTTGCTAGAGCACAAGTATCGCGTTACACAAAACGCAGCTGACTATGCTGCTTCCCAATCTGCTACTGGAAGTGAATCATTTAGAACTGACCGAATTCCGATAACAGCAATAGCGGTAAGCTCTGGTGCTAAAGACCCCGGAGTGTTTGAGCTTGACTTCTCTGGTCCCCGGTATATGCCATTCGAGGGCGCTGGTGCCATTTCAGCATGGCGTCTGGAATTTCCGGCACCAATCCGTCATTTCAATTATGAGTCGATTACTGATGTGCAACTACACATACAGTACACTGCTTACGAGGGAGGTCCAACACTGAGAAAGGCGGCAAAAGACGCAGTTGTCCAAGCAGCTCAATCAATTGAAGCTCAAGGACAACATCAAGGATACTGGGCACTTTGGGACCTCAAGACAGACTTTGCTGCAAAATGGGCAGATTTTGAAAACACTCTCCTTACTCCCAACGTGGAAGCTACCCTGGACCTTGGCAATTTGAAAGACCGTCTGCCTTTCTGGTCACGACACCAAAAAGAACTCCAAGTTCAATCCTTTACATTGATGTCGCGAAATAAGAATGTTAGGGACAGATTGAGTATATTGGTGGACCCAAATTCACCTGCATACAATGGAACCGATGGCATCTACTCTGGTGATCTCTATACCAGACAATGCGAAATGACTGAAAAGAACTTGAAGTGGAAACTCAAGGCGAAAGCAGTTCCCCTTGCATCCGTCGCGAGCGAAAATATTTATCTGTTTGTTCGTTATATTTATGTTGGGAAAAATATTTCGTAATCGGAAAAGTTTACGTTCGCTTCATGTAGGCCTTTTTCGGTATAAGCGATTGAAAGAATTGCGGTGGCTTTTGATGGAAATAAATTGAGATGTTGTGTTTTGTATTTTTCTTTTCCTTTTGACAGTTCTTGAAGTGCAAGGTGATCGGCACTTACCATCATCACATGACACCACTAGCTAGCTATTTTGATGTTAAATTTAACATTCAACAAAAGCTCGTCCACTTGACATGTCTCATAATTGTGTCTATTCTGATGGCGCTTGTCAAAATATAGAGAGTGTATAATGCAAACAGAGTCTGACACTTAGAAAGAGAATATGGTATCTCGAAGTAACAGAGGGGCGCTCTCCACTCCTCCTCTCTTCCCCTTCATTCCATACTCCTTTGGATTATGCGATCTCGATTACCCATACGACGAAGCTTTGGCTTTAGCCAATCAAAAATGTTCCAATCAATACTCGTATTTGCTAAAGTATTTGAGGATGGTGCATTCCATATGGTTTTGAACCCAGTCAACTTTCTCATGTTGTAGACCACGCCGTGAGACTCTGTGAATATTAATTATAGACCGTTGTACCAACACAGCGAGCGTGTCAGGCAAACCCCATCGAAATTGAATTGTCTTATTCTCTTCTAGAGATATTTCCACTACCAACTCTCATGCTACCTCTTCAACCTCTTAAGTGGGTGCGCCTCCGTATTCAACACCCAATCGTCGAGGCTCACCACATCCCACTCACTGAAAACCAAGTAGAAATACTTCAACGTCTCCGCTAACCAGAAGCTCTCCATACTATCTGCCTGTTCCACTCCTTCCTCTTCACTTATTCCACCCAAATTATCCGCGAAACGCTCTTTTTTCTTATCTCCATTCTTACCCTTCACTTTCCCATTCCCATCCACCAACGCCTTGACCGTAACATCCAGTATCGCCGCCGACGCAATCTCCGTCCTGCAAATCTTTTCAATCGCCTGGAACATTCTCCAAGCGGCATCCATATATTTCCTATCCCCCGTGATTCTCCACAGAATCCACACACTCTCAATAGCCTCCGGTCTCAAAATATATCTTCGATCATCCACTGCCGTAAGCCCCGGACTCAATCTTCTGTCCTCTATAATCCCATTCAATTTTTTCTCCGTCTCCTCTTTCGTATTCGTGATTGGATGCGTGTATATAGCTGCGAGAGCATCATACCATTTCTGTTTCGAATACTTACAATCGTGATTTTTAGGGCACGGAACCACGCTAAAGATTTCGGGCGCGATGCTATTTGGACTATTGTCATATGCCCATATACATCCATTTGTGAGTTCTTCAGCTAAGGCGAGGTCGGAGGGGCGGTTGAAAATTTTCGAGGCGATTCCAATCATGCCGCCAGTGAAACAGGTGAGATGTTGACCACGAGGAATAAGCTCCGGGGTACTGCTTTCAGCCATGCCTTTAATGCGTATATCTCCTGATACTCTGATTTTCTGATTCTTTTCGTTTAGGATTGAAAAGAACATCTTCTCCTGGGCTACAGAAATGAAGCTTTCGTACATTTTCTTGGGTTGGTCGAGGACGCCACCGAGAATCATGTATTGTTTTGGCAAATATTCATAAGTGGAATCCGACATACCACCCATAGTAAACATAGTATCTTCGTCAAATCGAAGCTTTTCAAGATCAATACTGACAGGCCATAATCCGGGATATCGAGTAGAGTTCTGACTTTTCTCGAATTCATCAGAAATACGTTGCACCGCATCATAGTATTTGGGATTTCCGGTCAACTGACTAAGTCTAGTGAACTCGAGACTTAAGGAACCTGGCTCAGAGACAAGAACTCTCTTAGGTGCTACTTGATCCTCTCCTTCTAGATACCTACGCATTGTCAATAGCGTTCTTGTCAGAGGAGAGCAATAGGACCTACTTCTTCCAATCCCATCTAGGAATTGGCATTCTATTCGGGGTATCAAAACAACTCATCAACAACTCCGCAACCTCCACAGCCTTCAATAACAAAACCGGATATTGCGCTCCACTAATATCATACGCCGCCAAGAACCCGCCCATATATCTAATCGTCGTTTCAAAAACATTGATATCCTTTTGCTCCGTTGTCGTAAAATCGATTCGCTCGATCGATCGCACCGCGATTTCAAAATCTTCTTTTAACCCCATAATCCACAAAGCATCCAATGAATCAACCAATGTTGCGGCCCAGCCACCAAAGGTATCTTTCCAGGACCCTGAAAGAGGAGAGACCTCATCTCGTAACCATGCGTGCGTTTTATACCCCTCCCAACTATGTGTGAAACTCTCTTTAACAGCCGCCAATCGCTTCAGTCTCTCTTCCTTCTGCGCCGCGTCTTCTTTAGGAGGGGCACTTTGAACCTGCGGGATATTCTTCGGTTTTCCAGTCGGCAAAGGAATGTATGAAGTTACTGGATATCGTTCTGGTAATTTCGACCAATGGGTTTTTCCATCTGGCAGATGAGGTTTCGCAATCAAAGATAGATAAGTCGCGTCATAGCTCCAAGTATTGCGCCGTGAATGAAGGTAATGAAGACTAAAAATCATGAGCACTGCAGCTATGAAAGCTGCTCTCCATCTTCTAATGATTGACGGCATATCTGCAGCAGCGTTTACTGCGCGAACAATGGAGAAAGTAAAATAGAGGAAGAAAAGTTTGGAAGTATTATGTGTCACATCCCTTGAATGTTTGACCTGATTTCAATGATCGATTGCTTTGACAGCAGCTTTGTCCTTCATCCGATGTGTTTCGTTGAAACTCCCAAGTTGATAGAACAGCACTCCGTAGACTCCAAGAAAAGAACAATCACGAAGCGAAATTTGTAGAACGATAGAAGATGGAAAAAGAAATGAAACTTACCATGCGAGAGAGGGCGAGCTGGACATCCAATTGATCTACATGCTGCCGAGGAATGTATCAATTAGTTTCGTCCCTTCTGCATCATAGCTAAAGAGTCGATGACTCGCCAAGAGAAAATAATTGAACCCTGCGGTAAGGGATCAAAGCCAGAAATTAGCATCTCCGTACCCACCAGGACCGACCGACTGGGTTTCTCCCCACTCCCCAATTTGGTGTTTCACTACATGTTCTACGTAGTATAGAAAGTTTAAAAGAAGCATACAAGAGAGAATCGGCATCCTCAAAAGGGGTGATCGCTTATGGTTACCAACATCTCAATCTGTTGGACCAGAGTTACGATTCGATTTCGGTACCGTGTGAATGGTAACCTTTTAAGTTACATATTTCTGATACCCTTCTCTCCCTTTTCCCATTCCCCTTCAACTAAAAGCTAGACGGCTGTACCCACTTTCAATTGTGATATCATCAAGTTGATTACAAAGTACCACTAATGATGATCCACAGGTTTCCCCTGAAAATCTATCTTGCCATGTAGTTGTCAAAGGCTATACACAATTTTCAGGGAAAGAGTTACTCAGTCTACCACTTCTCTCTTGATGTTATATTTGCTCGATTGGAATCTCCAGGCTATGAGACTGAAATTGCCTGATGGGCTCGATTTCAATGTTAGCCTATGAGGATATTCATCGCGATTCACAGTTCACATGACAAATAATGCATCATGAAGACTCTGGTAAAGGGTATTAACAAGACAATAAGATGTCTGATGGGTTATCATTGATCATGAAGGTCACTAAAAACGGCAACGCTCTACGTGAATGTCAACCAGTCCAGTCCTACGCCCACAAGAATTCTGGATGTCCAAAAGACCCGTGATGTATACGCCGACTATTCTCCCTCCCAGCAACAAAAGACCACGCAAAAAAGGCAAGCTCGATTACTTTTGCATCATAAGTTGTACAAATTCGTTGTCTGTGAATGATCATTAGAATATGAACTTCGAGAGAAATGGTTGATGAAGGGGCACATACAGTCGATTCTTCCATCACCATCTTGATCAGCCTCTCTAATCATCTCATCAACCTCATCATCAGTCAACTTCTCTCCGATGGAGGTCATGACATGGCGAAGTTCAGCAGCGGAGATGAAACCGTTGTTGTCACGATCGAAGACCTATATCAACGACATATCAGCCTCTGCCACAGTAAATGACTTGTGAATTTCCAACCTTGAATGCTTCACGGATCTCCTCCTCAGAGTCGGTATCCTTCATCTTTCTTGCCATCATAGTAAGAAATTCTAATCGCGTCAGCATTCTGAGTCATGGACTTCATTTTGTTGCGCCATACCTGGGAAATCAATGGTACCGTTGTTGTCAGCATCGACCTCGTTGATCATGTCTTGCAACTCGGACTCGGAAGGATTTTGACCAAGGGATCGCATAACGGTCCCCAACTCCTTGCTAGTGATTTGTCCTGTAAATCCGTATATCAGTGCTGTCCTTCTGTATTGTTCTGCCAGTTTATGTGGTTGTCTCTCGTTGTTGTTACAGTTGTTTGAGATAGGGGCTGCTTTAGTCGAGAGGGCAAGTATGTGACCACGGGGAATTTTCGAGATCTGCAATGTCAAAGGAATGATATGGAATTACGAACCATCACCATTCTTGTCCTATTAAGTCACAGCTTATTAGCATTCAAATCTTCAATTATGCCCTGCCAAGTGTCCATAGGGCTGAGAGTATCGAGGTGGGAATATGAACATACAAAGAGGGAGAAGGCCTCCTTGAACTCGGAGACTTGCTCTTCAGTAAGAGAATCGGCCTGTATAAATGCGCATGTTAGTTGCGATCTTTTTATCCTCCAGCATCACTTCCTTTCCCTCCAACATGAAGCTGTAGCTTCAAGTTGAGTGCTGAAAACCGCGGGGTTGTTTAAGGTCCAGCCTTCTTGGAATATGGAAACAAACCATTGTTGAGTATTTGGTTGAAAGTAAGTATGATAACTTTTTTGGTTTGAAGTATTTCTAAGGTATATGAAGAATTGGAAGAACGGTTGTAAGGTTGAAATAAGGAGGATCTTGTTGTGTTGTGGGTTGTGATTGCGATTCAACTGTTCAGATGCTTGGATGCGGTGAAGCATAGATGCCATAATGGTCAAAAGTGGTTGTTGTACGGTAGCCGAATGACATAAAAGGTCTGGGGGTCTGGGATTCCTCAGGCGAAGAGGTCGAAGCTGGGGAGAGCTTGGAATCATCAAAACAAGACAAACATGCGACATTCAATAACAAACTTCAATACAAATTGCAATTCTTTGAGTTTCTATGCGAAATTCTTCTTTTATTATATTCTGTGAAACTGTAAGATTCATTTTTAATCGCCATGTGGCGTGATCGTACAAATCTGTATGTTCGAATTGCTGTTATCCCTTCCACAAGCTTAGATAGATACTGACACCTAATCTATCAGCTATATCTCCTATCGACAGTCATATGCACATCACCCCGCAAAGAAACCAAAATATTCAAGCTCCTCTGGCAATGGATACTCAGATAGTATTGGAGGGGCTTCGGAGGAACGCAGAGGACTTATGTCCGCTGGCGCATTCGAAGATGACGGCGATGCGATAATAGAAATGGATTTACTACCACCGAGATGGGCAGATATCAGCGACGAAGTTACAGAATATCTTACGGATATCGCAAACAAGAGTCAAAAATTGGAGAAACTACATCAAAAACATGTATTGCCAGGATTCGATGATGAAGAAGTCAAGAAGAAGGAAGAAAGGGAGATTGAATTATTGACACAACAAATTACCAAGGGATTTCACGATTGTCAGAGGTCAATTCAGAGAGTAGAGCAAATTGTTCGTGACTCACGGCATCAAGGAGGCATAAGTAAAGGAGAGGAAACTATGGCAAGAAATATTCAGATTTCACTAGCATCGAGGGTACAAGAAGCAAGTGCGGGATTCAGAAAAAAGCAAAGTACTTATTTGAAGAGTGAGTTCACACTTCATTGATTGAAGTCGCCATGGTAAGAAGTTAAGGATTTAAACTGACCAATCATCAGAGTTACGAGGCTTAGGAGGTATGAATGCACCTATTGAACGAACGTCTACCCCTCTTTACAGTAACTATATCGACCCCTCCATCATGGAATCCGACGCCGATAAATCATTCTCCCAAGCAACCCTCCAACAAACCTCTCAAAAACAACTCACCTCCAACGATGCAGCCATAATGCAACGAGAACGTGAAATCAATGATATCGCACAAGGTATCATCGAACTCGCCGACATTTTCAAGGAACTTCAAACTATGATTATAGATCAAGGAACTATGTTGGATCGCATAGACTACAACGTGGAAAGAATGGCGGTAGATGTCAAGGCTGCGAATGTGGAATTAAAAGCTGCAAGCGGATACCAAAGAAAAGGGACGAAGAGGCGAATTATTTTGTTATTGATCCTATTAGTTGTAGGTATGTTTATTTTGCTCTTGGTAAAACCAAAGAAGCATAGAGGCGAGGTAGAGGAAAGTGTACCACCACCATCGCCACCTTAATAATGATACCCTTTTTCGAGATGGATTACACGTATTTTGGTGGAGTGAGATTGTGAAATACCCGTAATGCTTCACGAGGCGTGCCCCCGTTCCACGTGCGCAAACTATCAATCACTCTGTTGGGGTTGAAATGTGAGTGATGGGTGTTCAACATGCTCGAAAACTGTTCGTCGCTAGACCATACTCATCCCTTTCTCCATTTCCAAAATCATGGTACTTATTACCAGGCCAGCCCCGCTATTGTCAACTAGGGGATAGGTAAACTCAACTTCTTCTCATTATTAGATTACAACATCAACTCGTCCAAAGTCCAACTTTCATCCAAAAATATACATTTCCTACCTTCTATCTCATCCAAATAGCATCGAATGATATCATACAGCAAATAATACGAAATACTTATTTCATCCTACCCCACATCGCTTATACCAGGGGCTTTCCCCTTTTCTACTTCCCCGCTCCGCTCTCCACTTTACTACTCTTCTCCTCTCTTTGATCCCCCATCTATATTTGAAGCAATCGCTTATAGTTGTGAATATTTTCTTTATTGTTGTGTGTGAGGGGGCATTGAGAGGTAGTGCTAAGAGTTTCATCGAAGGGTGAGAGTGAGGAGAGAGGGGCTGTTGTTTACTTGAAGGGGAATAAAAATGGGGGGAACTTTGAAGTGTAGGAAAGTATAGGATTCGACGAGGAAAAGCGGAGTTACTTATGAGGCAGAGAGAAAACACTCTCAACTCTTTGAAAATGCATAGCATCGGACTTTCTAGCTACTCAAACCGCAAAGTCATTCAATTATCAAGTACATATTAATCGTATAAATTCATCCTCGCTTAACGTTGTAATGAATATACACCAAACAAAAGACTAAGAATACTTCAGACTCACTATGTGCTCATCGATTCAAATAGGGTTGGATTCATGATGAATATAATTTTTGACCTACAAGTGAACAATTCGATTGATATCAACAAACCCAGCGCGAAAAAACCTCACTCATCTCCACAGCTTGCTAAGCGCGGCCCCTTAATCCAACTCATCAAAATCCTAAGATCAAACCACAATGCCCGCTGCGGCGGCAAAATTAACAAGCGGATAATGCGCCAAATTATCACTATTGAGACATTTTTACGTTTTTTCAGAAGTATGTCACTTCTAAACCCCATCTTGATGTAAAATTTATCCGGTAAAAAGCATCGCTACTTTAGAATCGGCCACGAAATAAATCGCAGACCGGTTGAGCTAGCAGAGGATCTTGACGCGAGGAATTGTTTCATGTGGAAGGTTGTAAAATAGTGCGACCGAATTGGACCCAGAGACCATTCCGAACCATGGATCGCGTTATAATCCAAAAGAAGAAAGTATCTTATTTTAGCAAACACAGTCGAGACGAAACTTTCTTTTGTGAGATGAGTTGGAATTTTGTTTTTTGCCAAGGTATTTTTGTTCCTGTGACCACTTCAAACATTTGCTAGCGTGAAGTCTAAGTATCGTGGATTGTTGTCATAGTGAGTAATTTAGGATGTGTTTGTTTACTTTTGAGTTTTGGTCTTCTTATATGTTTATGTCTTCTCTTGCTGCATCTGGTATTGAATATGATGAGTATGTTGAGAAGATTTTCTAGGGCAGTAGGAATTCATCTTAAGACTATTGTTCAGAGAGCAGATCAAATTACACGAAAGATACACAAAGACTGGAACGATGGGTGAGGATAAGAGGCATCAGTTGAGTCGGGGCGTAGAGAAGAGAGATGAAGGTGGTGAGGAAAACAGAGATTGGAGAAGACGAGATAGACATGGAGATGGGAGGGGATACAGAGATGAGGGAAGCTATAAAGAGGAGAGAAAGGCAGATTCACGGACGGGATCGATCGATTCGGAACCACGAAGAGAAACTAAAAAGACATCCCAATCTGTTGAGGTTGGACGTGATAGGCCATATCTTAGCGTTGACAGCAGTCGCGATCGAGGTCAAGGTGATAGTGGCAGCAAATCATCTGCCCCCGTTCCCAACCGCGACAGCAGAGATTCCATCAGAAGGGTTGAAAGACCATCTACCACCACTGTCGACAATTCATCACTACCAATCAAAAGAAGAGATCACAGTAGCAACCGAGGCACGAGTGAAAGTGAGAGAAAATCTTACATCCATCCACCCCATCTCAGTCGCGATAGAGCTCCCAGTGAAAAACGTGGGAGAGATTCCCACACCTACGTATCAAAAGAAGCACCTACCCAGAGTAAAAGCGAGAACGTAACGGTGCCTCTTCCCAGCCGCAGCAATCGATCGCAAGATCCAAGACCAGGCAGAAGAGACCCTTCCATCAGTCGCGAAACAGAAAAACTTAAACTTGGTGATTCGAGGGGATCAAAAGCTGCGGCTACAGATGATCGTGAAAAGCGAAGCAGTGATGCACCGGCTTCTAAGGTACCCATAAGTTTTCCGCGTAACAAGGTGAGAGTTGGTATACTTCCGAAATATTATCTACCTCGGAAAGAAGAAAACTCTCGACGATTAATCGTTTTTGGGGATGTACATGGAATGCCTGATGCCAAGAAACGTCTCTTGGAACATATTAAATATGAGCCAGCGTTGGATCATCAGATTTTCGGCGGTGATATGATAACCAAAGGGAGAAAAAGCAAACCAAGCAAGAATGCTACGACTAAAGGGTTGGTAACCATCGAGGCTTCCAAAGATGTCGTACGTCAGGCTATAAGAGATGGAGCTTTGGGAGTCCGGGGTAATCATGAAGACTGCGTACTGAATGTTAAACACGAAAGAAATGGTTGGCAAGAATCCATCGACCGCGAAATGGACAATCAATTTAATATTCAATCGAGGAAAAAGTTGAGGACGCCAGATCACAGGGATACCAGCGACTATGACCTGTATGATGCACTTACCCGAGAAGAGAGACAGTGGCTTGAAGATCTACCTGACATCCTAGTTTTGGGAAAATGTGGTGGGCATAATAACATGGTTGTTGTACACGCTGGATTGAATCCATTTTTTGACCTGGAGCATCAACGAGTTATAGAGACAATGAACATAAAATCTATAGACCCAGTCAAAGGATATACTAGTTCGATGCATGTGGGAGATAAAGAGAGAAAAGCATTGGATAAGAAAGACCAGGGATGTTTTAGCAAGATGATGCCCTGGTTTGAGGTATGTCGACTAAGAATCCCATTTGTAACCTACAGTACTAATCCTGATAAACATAGGCTTGGGAGGACGAACAAGAGAAATTGCCACTAAATAAACAGACAACAGTGATGTATGGTCATGAGTCTAAGAAGGGCTTGACGAAAAAGTCATTCTCCATTGGTCTTGATACTGGTGCACAACGTATAGACAAACTCGACCCTGGTAAGTATCGAACTTTGACTGCCCTCGTTATTTACCATGATAGATGCAAAATTTTCCAAGTCAAGGAAATCAAGAAAGACACTGGGGAATGGGAATGGGAGCCAGTTGAGCTGACAAAGGAGGAATCTGATTTTTGAGATGAAGTTGGATTTCCCTTATTTACATATGTCTGTATTATTTCTGTACTTGCAGGACTCCAGTTTCAAAATCGAGAAGTTTCGTGGAACATCAAGACTAAAGCTTTGTGTGAGACAATGTCATACTTGGGGGCCAAAATATTAATACATCGATTTATATTACACAAACTGTGCCACAACTATGCATAGACGAATATAAATATGCATAACAAACCCGTGGACAGCCAATATTACCAGGTTTACCTTCAAATGTTGTACCATCAAATTTCTGCGAAGCAAACTTTTGGTCGGCAATAGATTTTTTTCTCAAATTCTCACTCGAGACTTGCAGTATCAAGCATGCAAAACATACCTGCATCGCATGAGATTTTGATCACGTTATGCGGTCAACTCTGTACACCAAAATTTATGTTAAAAAGAACGGCCCGCTAGCAAATGTTAACTGACCGCTGCAGAACACGGAATCCGGTGCATCTCAGACGATTGAAGCCTAACGAAACATGATTTTGGGTACCGTAGATGGGTCATCGAAATTCAGTTCAAATTTATTAGTGTTTGCTAGGTTTACTCGTCAATCCATCTCTCGTGGTCAGGAAAGTATCGATAATGTATTCTTTCAACATAATCCATGAAGGAAGGAAGAGATCGCACAAGTTCTCTAGAGACCGGGACACTATTTGATGGATCAGTTAACAATACACTATTTGGACCATGGACAAAAAGCCTACCTGGTGCTTACGAGTATTGATATAATGAAACCAAAGAGACTTGCATCGGCTTGGGTTGGTTGGTCCCCACCAAGACACCAAAATGGATCCTTTTTGGCGGGAGCGGCATCTGATATGGGTTTTCTTGAATGTTCTAGAAGTCCATTGAGACTTCGCCATGTCTCCTCTCGGAATACTATTACCTCCCGAGGTCCTCAGAAGTAAACCGTCTAGTTCCCTGGCCATACAGTGTAGCTTTAATCTGACGATAAGCGAGAAATCCAATTAGAACACGCATAGGATACGGGATGGATCCTAGGACCTTATCTCTTTGAACATAATAATTACCCATCCACCGCTCTCGAATCTAGAGCCCAAGACCAGTTAGAATATGCCGCTATCTGACGAGGTAATATAATTCACTGTCGTACTCACTCCATAAAAATATAGCTTATCCTCAAGAAGAGCACGAATTGTCATGTTTTGAGTTTTTGCTGCCGGCTCCAATGATGAATTGAGATCAGGTGGAATATCTGATTCTACTAGCCCTGCTATAATGAGTGCGGAATCGGCAAGCACAAAAGGAGACGACCCCTCATTGTGTACTGAGATATATGGTATCTTCCCTTTCGATGCCGAGCGAGGTGAGCCGCTATCCAAAATGTACTTCACGTTGGCTTGGCGGAAGCGGAATTCAATTTTGGTAACAAATGGAGCCCATACGTAATTTCCTGGATCTAGCCAGCCACGGAAGAGAGTGATTTTCATGATGGATAAGTAGCTTAAACCATCGAGAGAACTGGAAGTTTGAGATATCTATTGGTTTAACTTGGTGGTGATTATGATTTCTTCATAATAAGTCTAATCGATCCTGTTGTATTTTGTGTATTCATTCTACAGGTTCAAAGCTACAAGAGCTACCTACGTAAATGCAATACGTTTGTACGCTAGCGCGCGCTTACGTCTGCTTATTCTTTAGTATGGCAACAAAATCCCATGAAGATGTGATTGAAGAAAATTATGAAGAATTCAGAGAGTGATTTTTTGCTATGATCCTCCAATGGTAATATAACGGTTGCACCAACAGTTGGAGTAACATATACACAGGGGATTCATGTAGTAGTCTGAACCAATTTTGAGCCTGTTTCAATTGATGACCAAAAGGATCATGAGAAATGATACCTGTTGTCCAGCTATGTCTATATCTTGATAGAAACAGATAATTTGAGTGCCACTTCCTCGAAGATCGTTTTGACGGGTGAAAGAAGTTACTTGTGATGGCTTTATTGTCGTTCATTTGTATCATTCATATATCAACAAGTTTGATGTTCGGAAGTCGGGATTCGGATAAATCACTCCGAAGCACGGGGGTTGCCGAGACAGATTACGATAATCATCACCTTCATTGGATTCAATACTCTGAGCACATGGCAAACATTCATCAAAGGTTTCACAATTAACTTCTACGAGTGAATCACACGTGTTGATATCGCCGATATCACAAAAGGGGACTAAATTAAAAATGAGATGAGGTATAGTTTCTTTTGCAACTTTCAATAAACTTCAATCCGAACAACCTCCTTGCGTGGAATGTTAGGTAATCTTTGATCAATTCAACAACCACTCAAATGAGTAATTCAATCGATAATCGAACGGCGGTCGACCGTCTACGAGCGTTATTTAACAATCCCAATCCTGGACCCGAATATGAACCTATCTCGAGCAGTTCTAGTATTCACGAAGACGATGTACGCAGACCAGTCCTCGTCTTACCGGATCAAGCCGAAACTGAGCCCTTCTCATGGTTCGAATATGGAATCTTTATGTTAATCGGAGTGGCAATGCTTTGGGCATGGTATGTACCACTGACGTCTCGGGAGGGCGCAGAAGCTGATATCTTGACAGGAACATGTTCTTAGCAGCGGCGCCATACTTTCAGAGCCGATTCCAAGACAATGAGAGCATTCTTCAACATTTCCAATCTGCGATTACATCCGTTGGAACAATTACGAACCTTGGCTCGATGCTACTCCTAAGTCATCTACAATCGAACGCCTCCTACCCAAAACGTATCATAGCCTCCCTCGTCCTCAACACTATTGTCTTTACGCTTCTTGCGATATCCACCTCATACTTTCGCGATGTTTCGTCCAGTGGCTATCTAACTTTCACATTGATAATGGTATTCGCGACCTCCTGTGCAACTGGGCTTCTACAGAATGGGGCTTTCGCTTTCGCATCAAGCTTCGGACGACCAGAATACATACAGGCTATTATGACGGGACAAGCAATCGCCGGAGTCTTGCCATCAGCTGCACAAATTGCCACCGTTTTAGCTGTTCCGCCGCCCGCCCATTGGGCTGATGTAGACGCCGAAGCTGCAGATGTGAAGGAAAATACAACTTCGGCATTTGCTTATTTTTTGACGGCTACAGTCATCAGTGTTCTAACATTAGTCTTTGTCTACCCCTTACTTCGGAAGCAGAATCGAATCCTTGAGAGTCGCGCGGCGTCGTCAGCTGACAGTGATGAAGAGAGTGACGAAAATGGTAAACACGAGGTTGTTGGTATGGTTAGGCTATTTAAAAAGCTTTACTGGCTTGCAGGAGGAGTATTCATGTGTTTCGCTGTCACAATGTTCTTCCCGGTGTTCACGTCAAAAGTCGTTTCGGTAAGGCCTGCCGATGGAGCTCCTCGAATACTTCAACCCGAAGCTTTCATCCCCCTAGGGTTTTTGATTTGGAATATCGGCGATCTTTGTGGCCGTCTGCTTCCACTTTTACCTTTCCATACCAAGGCACGACCTATTCCGCTTTTCGTATTCTCTATTCTTCGAATTGGCTTCGTTCCTTTGTACCTCCTCTGTAACATCGAAGGTAAGGGAGCAAAGGTTAATAGCGATGTATTCTACCTTCTGGTTGTTCAGGCTGGATTTGGGCTGAGTAATGGCTGGCTCGGCAGTTCTTGCATGATGGCAGCTGCTGAGTATGTTGATGAAGAAGAACGAGAAGCAAGTGGGTCTTTCATGATGACCAACTTGGTTGCTGGTTTGATGGCTGGATCTCTACTCAGCTTTGCTGTAGCCGGCATTTCCTAATTCATCGACTTATACTTATATAAGCATTGGTTTGTATTTATGGGACGGAGTTTAGAGCGAGACAATGCATGGATTGGCGTTGGAGATCACTTTACTAATGACTGAGATGATGATTGTTGATATCATGGGATATCTATGGGAGGGAAGTCTGGATTTTGAGCTTGCATAAGAACAGCGAGAGAATTTCGAATTAACTTTCTACGATTCATAAATGATTTTGTTTTGATGTGAGATGATTGTTATAATATATTGTAAAGTGATAATGGAACGGCAAGAAACTCTCTGGTCAGTTCAGTGCCGTATATATCTAATTATCTCTGGCTAATACTGAACTCTCCACATGTCCTTCGAGAACTACCTAAGCACCCATGGATCTTTAGTGCCCTGAATTATTCTCTTTAATTGAAGTAGGATGTTCGTTTCAAGTACTTTCATTCAGTTTCAAGATATCTTGATAGAATGGGAAGAGATTGGGTTCATAAGTTTATAGGGATAAGACTTCCATCCCTCCAAGGTAATCCATTATCCTTCCTTTCTTCTTTCCCTTGCGGAACTTTAAACGTGAACTCTTCTTCTTTTGTGAAAGTCCTTGGCTCGCACCTTCTACGTAGGGAGCCATAGCAACGATACTGGACAGGTAGTAGCATTTGTTGAGAGATTTCCTTCTCAATCTGAGATTCACCGACCAAACCTTTCCTCGTGCTCACCTCCCACTCCCTCTTTTCTCAACAAGCCGTTGCACAAGACCCAATCGATCTACCAACTCACTTCTTCTTCAGTATTGGGAACAACCTTGATAAAGTCCTCTGGTATCTCTACCTCTTTTCTATCTCAACTCGACAAACTTGGCTTTAGAGGTTCTTCATTGACCACTCCAGTCTTCCATTTTACAACCATTAAAGTCTCTCGATTCCTATTGAGACATTTCTCGTGTATGAGGGAACTATTTGGAAGTATTTTCCAGAGAGATTGGCAGTAGTGCCCGATCGCACAGCAGCTGATTGTAAGCAGATCTTTCTATTTGCACTTAGATTTTGACTGACAGTCCATTCGATTTCTTGCTATAGCAGCAAATTATATCTGGCAATTATCAATTATCGAGTTTAATGAAAGATATCTTGGGCGTCAGTTTTGATACATCGAGGTCAGTAATTTTAAATTTTCTGAAAAATGTTACCCCTTCGGGTAAAATTCCTCCATATTTTTTGTATCATCGAGGTTGGATACTCTTTAGATGTAAATACTAACATACGATTACAGACCATAAGACCCATCTAAAATTCTTCTGAGAAGCCTACTAATGCGACTTCTCCTAATTCCTTGATTTAAAACTCTGAGGGTGATCGAAGAAGGACGCTTAGCTATTCAATTGCTCACAATGAATTTCGGTTCCCACCATAACTCGACACTTGAATAGAAAGACTATTTTAAATAGGATTGTGAGGCATATTCTTTTCTGCCCAATTAGCCTCACCATCTTTCGCACATTTAAGCTCTTATAAATATCACATTATCAACCGCGCTACTTTTACTTGCACACGCGAACTTCTACGCCAAGTACCATCTTGCTACTTCTGCCTGCTGATTCATTCGAAGTCTTCTATTTGACCACCTCGATTTCAAATTCACTGAATTTTTTCTCGCATACCAAAAGTTTTCCTTTAAATCAAGCCATTCTACTCACAACTGGAAAATCAACTTCCTACACTATCTCGGTTTACATTGGATTATAACTTCAACACCACCACAGCAACAATCATCAAAGATTGCATCATGGCCGACGACTCTAATGATGATCATAAAACTGAGGGTGAAGACGACGGCCTTTTGGCTTCATCATTACCATCGCCAACAAAACTTGATGTCAGTAATTTTCAATGCCCGCATCCAGATTGTGGCAGATCCTATGCTTCCAAGCATGGACTTGACAATCATAATAGAGTTCATTTTACTGATAACGAAAAGCCTTTCGCCTGTCCTCATCCAGGATGCCTATCAAGATATACGAATAAGAGAGGAGTTACCCGTCACTTCAATCTCAAACACAAAGACAAAAGTGACTGGTTCAACTGTCCTACGGCAGAGTGTGATTCTTCTTTTTTTGATGAACGACAGCTCAAGTTGCATCAAAGAGAGCATGGACTATTTCGCTGTACTGCGAGACACTGTGCCTATGAGTACACCACCGAGCAAGAGTTATACGATCATAGAGAGGTAACAGTTCATCAAAGCGTTTCGCACACTCAAACACACTTAATCACTAACACATCTTAAAGCGTAACCATACAACTTCTGACCTATATGAAGATCGTACTAGCAAGCGACCACCAGGAATGTCTAAAATAGAAGAAGACCTGCCTGCACAAGCTTCAAGCGGAAAGGAGACCGGAGATGAGATCGTTGTCGACGAGAATTCAACAATACCAGAATTCTGCGAGGATGAAGATAACTTTGAGAATAGTTCCCCCTTCAAGACGCCTACACACGGGAGAGGTAGTAAAAGAGGCATTACAAAGAGAGCTTCGTTGAATGCGGAGGATTATCCTGCAAGACCTAACTGCAAAGGCTGGAAATGTCCCAAACCTGGCTGTACAGTCTGTCGCAAAGTACAGTTTGATATTATTACTCATTGGCAGGTATGCACTCTTCTTTAATATCTTCAATTTCTACCTGGAATAAAGTGATTGATTTGCTATTCTTTGATACGAAATACGAATCTCTTTCATTTTAATTATGGCAGTCAAGCATTTGTTAACTGTACTACTTTGTTAGGAGGCACACAGTGATATACCAGAACCAGCTCATTTTGAATTTGTCCATGGTCCGAAGTCATCCGAGAATACAGCCACTCCTAGATTTGGGGTCAATGGCCATCGGCTCGGAGGTAAGCCTTGTCATTTCGTTTAATTATACAGCAGTTGTACTGTATGGTAACTTCTTTGCGGCTCCCCACTTTCATTGTTCCTTCTTCTTTTAAACAACAACACCTTTTCTTTTCCTATTCCTACTTCATACCTTTTGTTTTTAATATTGTTCATAATATATTGCAAATATGAATGATATAAAGGAAGACAGCAGTGAAGAAGACAGTCACTCACACCCTCGTGCAAATATAGGACAGTCCACTTCTGTTGGTCAGCCAGCTCACCCCGACCAAGAAGGGGCAAGTCGAAGTAATGCCAATGATGGTGCTCGAGGACTAAATTCTCAACAACAGAGGGGAAAGGGTGAAAATACTACAGGAAACAAGGTATGTTTGATGATTTTTCTTTCCAATTTATGTAACTGTTTCAAACATTTGTTTGTTGATTCCTTCCTTCAACAAATTCCGGACATTCAATCTTGTATATTGATTGAATAGAGAATGGACAATACCAGATCTTTTAGTCTTTCATCGGCTTTCATTCATTCATTTGTCAAAGATCTTGTCTTATAACCTTCCATCTCTATAACTTATTCCCTCTTCCAGAATCATCTTTCACAACAGTATAGACTAATTCAACGGTCACAGAACACAAATATGAATGGCTTAAGCGTACCAAACGCTGCTACATCAACACCTTTCATCGCTTCTTCTCGTTTGCCTGCGGCAACAAATACTCAAGGCCGCACTCCAAGATCTAACAATGGTCATCCCATTATTCCCCCTCCACGCCACGCACCTAATCTCGCTCGTCCAACCACCACCGTCTTGGCTAATTCTACTGGCAATCTTTCTGGTCCAGCTGAAACCCCTTCAATCAACAATCGACGTAAGAAGGCAACAGTTGGCCATCCCACTCAGAGGGTTCACGCTCGTGCAACGGAGGCCAGCCGTATGAGTCCTCCTCCTGCTAGGAGCAACCAAGGTGCAAAGTCTGCTGTCGCTTTGATCAACACCCGATTGCCTCCTCAAAGACACTCTCAAGTCTCTTCTCCCGATTCTTCCCGTCGCGCCTCTCCTGTGAGCTCCGATGAAGAAGAGGAAGGCGAGGAGGAGGGTCTCTTCGTCTCGCCACCTGATACCACTAAGAATCAGACAAAAGGTCCTCGCCGCGTATTAGGTGTTCGAGGCTTTGCCAATATGCCATTGCCTAGAGATCAAGATTCTGACGAGGAGGATCTTAGACCAAGTCATGTCTTGAGACAAGAACGCCGTGCCGCAGCCGGTAAATTCGTGAAGCTTGATCATGCCCAAGAATTTCTTGGTGCGAGTAGGAAAATCTACGGTCAACCTAGGAAGATGGGAAAATCCACCAAGTTTTTTGCAGCCCGATCAACTGATTCAGATGATGATTCAAATTTTGAGGGCAGCGACATGAATGTAAGCTAATTGTCTCATTCTATTATGTTTAATATGGTCAGTTGGATGTACTAACAGATAACAGTCATCCGGTAGCTCTTTTGGAGAAACTGAAACCCATCGCCCCGGTCGTCGTTCAACAAACCACGTCAACGCACGTGCCTCTAACTCTGTTCCTCGTCGCTCCTCTGTCAACAACGGCGATCCCCCAAGAACTCCTTCTCCTGATCTTTCTAGATACCAACCCTATGAAGTCTACGGTCCTGATCTCGACTCTCCACCCCCATCCTATCTCATCAAATCCCCTGGTGTTATCGACCGCACTCTTCCATACCCCAGTCGTCCAGAAGACAAAATGCTCCCTGATGTTGCTGTAGTTCAACCCGACGACCTTTTCGATGCCGATGACATCTTTTTTAGCTTTCGAGACATGACTCCACACGAAAGAGAGGTACAGGATCGTCTTGATGCTGAGAAAGAAGCCATGAGAGCAAATGCCTACGGCTCTGGATTTCGCGCTCCATTGCATTTTGATCATTGTCCCCTCACAGCTCCAATCTGTCGTGCCGAGCGGGCAGCTTGGATTGCGGAGAGATTACGTCTTGATGTTGAGGAAGCTCGTGGTGATGAATCTGAAGATCCTGAGACACCATCAAGAATGGACCGCGATGATGATCGTCGCTCTGATGTTGACGTGGAAATGACTGGTACCGGAACATCTGCTTTGTCAAAGAAAAAGAGAGCCACTTGCTCGGGCCCAGTTCGTGAAAAGAGAAAGTACAACTGGCGTGATCCAGCTAGGAAGAATAAGCGTCGCAAAGGAAGTTTTTCCGGCATTACATCTCGTCGTGACAGCACTCGCCGTTCTTATTCTGGTGGAAACTCTCAGATTGATGGTGCCGACGAACAGGAAGAAGTAGTCGCCGAAAGCCAAAAGCCAAAATGGGCATGGAGTGACGCTCATCGAGCTGTGATCAATACACGAAAGCCTGTTGAATTGGTTCGTCCGGACGCTTTGGCTACTGAAGGTGGCACTGCGCTTCCTCGCCTTGTCGATCGTGCCCCCGTTAGTCCTTCTGTTGGCTCGGATAACTTGGATGCTTCGGGTGTTTTCACTGCTGCGGCTGGTAGCGCTAACGCCTCCTTTGTCTCTAGCGATGGATAAATGGATGTCTATCTCAATGACTCATGAATTAGTTCTAGTTTTCAGGATGCTTAATGGGTGGGGCAAAGTTATGGTTGCTTAGTTTGTGGGTAACGGTTTTTGCTGGGGAGTCGATATCAAATCTGTTCAAGGCGTTGGGAGTGGATGATGGTTGTCATTTCTCGGAGCTTGCATGTTGAATAGATCATCATCAAAGATGGCAGATCTAATTGAGATAGGTTTCATATATTATGGATGGCTGAGAGACCTCAGCAAGATAAATTGAGATAGTTCAATTAGGTAGTTAGCAGTAATCTAAAACTGTATTTTATTAAATACTTGAGTTCTTTGATTGTTCTAGACATTGTGGATGGAACTATTAAGATGATTAGTGTGTGCTAATAGCTCAAACTTACTTACTGAATAGTTATGTAATATGATTACTGAGATTGTTCTTATTGATTTGGTTATTTGGCTTGCCTAATGAGTGAGTGGGTGATGGGTGATGGATGGGTCATGGTCTCATGGGTATCTCCGCTCATAATGCTGCCTCGTTGCGATGTCCGGAGGAATATTGACAATTGACATAAGTCGTCTAGATACACGGAGAAGAATGTATCTTTCACTATGGAATTTGGAGAGCGTGAGAAAAATTTGTGTAATATGTGAATGTGGATGGTAGATGATGTAATATTGAATATCCCGCTAAACCTCAAAAATGAAATTACAATAAGTATCTAGAAAATCCATAACACCAACTTGAAATCATCCCCAAAACTTCCAATCCAATGAAATTCCGCTCCAAAGATTCATCTGCACCATACCATGCATACCCTCACATACCCAATTGAGAATCCGATACATAATGAGCCCCCCCCGCACATCGATACCCACTAACCTGTTTAATCCACTGATACCCCATAACGCAAACCCCCATATTCCTCAATTTTTCCTGCACTTGCGCCTCTTGTTTTCTCCTCTGCTCCTCTTCCAATCTTCTGCGTTCGCGTTCCTGCTCCATGCGTTCTCTCTCCGCCTTAGCTCTTAACTCACGAAGTCGCGCTTTCTCGCGCAAACGAAGTTGTTCTTGCCATTCGGCTTCATTTTTGGCTTGGATTTGTCGCAGGGCTTCTTCCCTGGCTTTGCGCTCGGCTTCTTCAAGTGCTCGCATTTCTTCTTGCTTCTTGCGCATTTCATCGGCGTAGCGTTGGGCTTTTTCCTCGGCGGCCTTTTTGTCCCGCTGTAGTTGAGTCCATGTTGCGTCGGAAACACCCGCATCACGTCTATCGTCAGTATCCGGTTCGTCATCCTCGAATAATGGTTTTGGGGGCTCATCGTCATGCTTGTCCTTGGGTGCATTTTTAGTCGCGGTAGAAGTATTGACGGAAGTTGAGGGGGGAGTAGGTGGTTGTTGATTGTTACTCATGACTGGTGCATCTTTTGACAAATTATGTCTTGGTTTTCCTTGCACGTGAGCCCTGTCTTTCTTGCTGTCAATCATGTCTTTTATACAAGCCATGGCATCGTCGTATGATAGATTGATGCTGGGATTAGTAGACGAAGTATTCGTGGCAGATTGGTAGAATGCACGTGTCATGCTCTTAGCGAGTGTAATCATATCTCTTGCGTTGCCCCAAGCAGGCAGTTTGGAGAGCTCTGCAATCAGATCCAAGAAAGGCTGGTGATTCGTGATATCTTTCAACCCCTCGATAGAGATATTCTCTTTTTCCAAGGCATTTTGTAGAACGAGAAGAGAATCTTTGGGCGTAAGAGCCGGAAAATTTATCTCATCAGCAAAACGGCTATTCAAGCCTTCATTCTTGGTAAGCAGAGTATTCATATCTTTTTCATATCCTGCAAGAATTATGATCATTTTACCGGCAAATTTCGGTTTAGTCATGGACTAGAATATTCAAGAGTTAGTGATTGCACAGAAGGAAGCTTCTTAGCTTTACGTATGGAAGTAGCAATGTTTGAAGTGACAACAGACGATGCACTAAGCATGCCAAGTAGGATCCACCATTGAAGTGACTCAGTATCAGAATAACAGTAACTCACATCAACTAGTTCATCAATAGCTTCTTGGGAGAAATGACCCTGCCCAAGTCGATATGCTTCGTCGATGAAGAGAACTTTTCCCAGGCCAAGCTCAAGTTGTTTGACTGTTTTTGGACCAGTCTGCCCAACATATTGGCCAATAAGGTCTGATGCAGAACATTCAACAACTTGTACCTCCGACAGAAATCCTAAATCGTAATAAACTTGGCCAATCTTCCGGGCAGTTGTAGTCTTCCCAGTCCCTGATATTTGAGTTAGCACATCTGGCTGTGTTAGGTTTTAATGGAGCAGTAAATACCTGGCGGGCCTTTGAATATAAAATTCATTGGTATTTGTGACCGAGGATCTTTCCCAAGCTTTCTCATGCCTTTCGCAACTTTCACATATCCATCAAGCTTCGCAATTATAGTATCACATCCTATGATACCCTTGAAGAGATCTTTGAGATTTGTTTCTGCACCAGATGCTCGACCAAAGTCTGGATCAAAGTCTTCTGGCTCAAACAAGAAATCGATAGATCGTTGACCAAAAGGCAATTTTGACTGTCGAGAAAGGTAGTTTTTCTTTGCCTTGGATATCAAATTCTCCACGTCGCCCCCGTTTCCAAAATTAAGCCCGTTTCGAGCTCTTGCGAGTAGATCTATGGCAACCGCTACTGCTTTTTGAGTTGCGTCGAGCCCATATGCACTTAACTTTTGTTGTAGAATCTCCTCGAGCTCTTGATCATTGAAGTCGGCAAACTGGAAGCCATCTGCAGGAGGAAAACGTCTTGTTAAGCCCGGATTAACATTCTGAAACATCTCAATCATTTTATCTTCGTAGCCTAGAAGTAATACACAACGGTCATCACCCGGTACGCTTTGTATCTCGGCAACAATCGTATCTATCACTGCTGTTCTGAAAATATCAGATCCTCCGCCTCCACCATGACTACCCTTAGAGCTGGGGTAAAGCATGTATGCTTCATCAATTATCAGAACTTTCCCAAGTGTAGTAGCAAGAATGTTTTTCGTATTTTCCTCCGATTGTCCTATATGACTGCCAATAAAATCGGCTGGATTCTTTGTAACCACTATAAAAAATTAGAAACATATTACAAGCTAAAGAAACGCGTTCTATATGACCAAAAAGTCTCTACTCATAAGAACGTATGATCTTACCTTCCCCATTGCTTAGAATTCCTAGATCTGAGAGAATACGACCATATAGCTTGGCTACTGTTGTTTTCCCAGTACCTGGAGAGCCAAGGAATACACGATTCAATGATACCGCAATGATTGGCTTCTGTTCCAGCTCTCGTTTGTAGTTCGTCTTGATGACTTCGATCATGAATCTTACAGAGTCTTTGACAGATTTCAAACCAGTAAGGCTTTGGAGCTCATCCCATGCCTTACATTTCAAAATTGCTTGGGATGGGTCTGGTCCTATCAGGTCTTCCTTGGTAATAAGATTGTCGTCTGGACCGAGGCCATCCCTGCGCTCTTTAGTCAAGCGATCTGCTTGTCGTTCACGAATTCTCGCAAACATGTTCTCTAAAGCTCGCGCATTCCCGAAACCCTCTCGTCCCCTGCCCCTGCCCAGTCTTTGCACCGCAATTTGCATGTAAAGTCCATCTTGACCGTCTTCTATCATCATTGGAGATGGATAGAATTTATGGATCTGATATTGTAACATTTCAAGGAGTTCAGCATCAGTATAATCTTCAAAATGAAGCGTGTATGGTAGGCGTGATTGTAGACCGGGATTGTGCTCGAAGAACTTCTCCATCTGCTTGCGATATCCGGCGAAGACGAAAACGACTTTGCCCACGAGGTTTTCTATTTCTGTAAGAAGGTAGTCCAAAACTGTCTTCCCACCGACATTATGCCCTTCTGTCAATTGGTAAGCTTCATCAATGAAATAAACTCCGCCCTGAGCACTGTGAAGAATGGCTAAATGTTTTTTGACATCATTTACCCCGCCATGCGCGAGATGGCTGCCGGTTGTCTCAACAAATTCATCCCCAGGAAGGACTTGTAGTGTTGTCAAGATCCTGGCATAGAGTCTAGCCACTGTTGTTTTACCTGCTCAAAGTTAACAGGTATTATAACTGGGTATGGGGATCGAGTGATGGGTTTCCAATAGTCCTTTGGCAGTTTTGTTTTACAAAACGGCTCACGCAGGCCCGAATTCATGTGGAACTTTTGTATCAACGGCCTTGCTTGTGAAATAATTGAATCCACTGAGTCCTTAACTTCATCAGGACTATAGAATCCACTCGGATCATGGAGCTGTATTCAAGGATCCAGAGCTTTTGGAACATCGAACGAACTCTAATTATTGAATTTGGTTCGCAATCGGTACTATTGAAAACCTTTCGAATGAAAGAGCACTTACCTGTTCCAGGATTACCTAACAAAATCAAGCCCAACCTTTCTTTTGTGAGATCTGTCCCTTGACGCTTGGAAGTTTCGACTTTTGCTTTAATTCGCAGTACCTGAGATTTTACATCTTCGAGGCCGATCATCTCCATGATCTTGTCTATGGCTGGATTTATCGCATTCTCCTGGTCCTTTTGTCGTTGCCACTCGATCTTCGATGCCGAAGTTTTCTGACCAACTCGCGTCTGAAGTTTCTTTGGAACATTCTTGCTTTTTGGGGGAGATTGTGTTTGAATTGTGTGGGGTTGCGGAGGTGCAACACCTGAGGTACTGGCAGGTGCTCCACTGGGAATGACGGGAGAAGAAGCAGTAGGAGCCGGTGGCTTACTCGTGGTAGTGGATGTCGATTTGACCACCACCGGTTTCGACTGCATTTGAATTAGACGGTCTTTGATGGTAGATAGATCCTTTCTTTTCTGTGCTAGAACAGCTTCTTGTTCTGATCTCAGCTGGGAGTCTTGGATCTCTTGATGTACCCTATCGAAATCCTTCTGGAGTTTTTCAAGCTCTTTCTGATGTTTTTGTCTCATTTCCTCTCGTCGCAATTGCTCGTCTAATTCTTTCTTTGCTTGTTTGGCAGCATCTCGTTTCTCCTTTTCGCATTTGGGACATGATTTTAGTGGAAGATTTTCATGGCATTTTGATTTGATTGTGTGTCCTTCGGGACACTTTTGCTGTAAGATCTCCTTACATAACATTTTAGAGTGGTCGAAAACCTGATGACATTTGCTAGGGCAATGATGAGTATTACATATCAATAAAGCACCACTGTGGGGTTTTAAATTAGCTTTTTGAATGTCCGCGTCGATTTAAAGATTGGTGGGACTAACCAAGGCTCATTGCACCCGCCATCTGAGCAATATTCTTCGAAATGTTCCGGTGTGGTCAAAGTTGCCATTCGATCAGGGTGATTCGCGCATTTTACAGGGAAGCCAGGATAAAAATGGCCTGAGCCTTTCAATAAGTCGAAGAAACTCTTGTATAAGGTATTTCCTTTGCGAGAATGTATGAAGGTTTCGGAGTTACCAATCATGATCAGCGCATTTCGAGCACGAGACACTAGAACGTTCAGGCGTTGAGGTTGCGACATAAATCCAATGTCGTGTCTAGAGTTGCTTCTGGTCAAAGAAACGAGGACTATATCACTTTCTTCACCTTGGTAGTTATCTATGTCATAATTAGTGGTAAACCATGAATATCTTGACATCGAATAAGGGAAGCAGGAAATGAAGACCAAAAAGAATTAGTGAAATGGATTGAACGATAGAAAGCCATTGTAACACTGGCTATCCTAGTTGAAAAATGCAATCATAAACAGGGTCTGAGTAGTCTTTCTCAAAAGAAGAGAGATTATGTCTCAGATTTTGAGAAAAATGCGATACTCATAGTCAGTCAAACACTTTAACTGAATTTGGAACTTCAAAGATCAAAATTGTTGGATTACAGCTCGGACTATTTTTAGATGCCCCAAGTGTAAGGGCGAGGCAGAAGAGAAGGTCAAACTTACCAACAGTAGAAATCCGTAGTGATGGCTTGGAAGCTTTGGCGCCAGTATCAATATACAGTCCAGCACGGATGAGATCGAATTTATCCAAATCGTTGAGGACGGGATCATTCTCTTTCGCAAGTTTCTCGAGCAGCAGTCTAAGCTGAGCTACATAGGGGGTTAAGACAACCAACTTGTCCGAGCCATATCCTTGTTGAGCAAGGTACTTGACGCATTTGAGTATCATGCTGGCTTCAAAATCGTTCTTTTTGGAAGATGTAGAGTCCACGTTGTCCCGCATCTCTCTCACACTCACATCATGTTCCGGAGCCGTGTGGTCTACGAAGATAAGATTGTCTCTAAAACCGAGAAGATCTTTCCGATCTTTTGTCGAATCGGCATCAACTAGGTCTGGATAGGTAAGGTGTCTAATAATTGACGATATCTCCGGTCGAGAACGATGCTGTTTTGTCAGAGTAACATGCGGGAAGCCGTCAAGTACGAGTCTTTCAAATAAAGACATGTCCAGATTGTATCCGTCCCCTTGTTCAACCTTGAGGCCGTAAGTATTGCACTTTGGACGAAGTTGTTTATGGTCTCCAATGAGGATCAGCTGTTCAGTATTCCTCCCCAAAGCTGTGAAAATATGAGCTTCGAGAATCTCTCCGGCTTCCTCAACTAACAAGACTCCAGGAGAAGCTGCTTGAATTGCGCTGGAGTATTTTGCAGCTGCAGTAGTTGTGCAGCCAATGATTCTCTTTGACTTGATGATGTTCACATCTCTTTGTCCAACAAGCTCGTTTTTCTCTGCTTGTTCGGCATTGAACTGTTTTCCGATTTTATCCAATTCTGCAACCATCTCCTCTATAATAGCCGACTTCCAACTTGAAATCATCGTTACCCTCTGATCCGGGCTGATACTCCACACAGCTCTTGAGTTCTTGTGCTGTAAATGTTGAAAGGATCCGGCATTCATCTGCCCTCTGGTCCATCTATCAAGTAAGTAGAACTTATCCACAGCTTTACCTTTCTTCCCAACTTTCGTCATACCATTCGTGGTTGTTTGTGGTACCAGAAATGTATCGTAAAATGGCATATCATCCAGGAACTCAAGGTAATCCAAAATTTGTTGCTTACTCACATTTGCAGAGTTGTATCTTGTAAAAGCACTTTTCAAACGCGCCTCGTGCAGACGCAGACTATCTTCTAGTTTCCCGATTCGATTCCATTGGGAGTTATCAAGTTTTGATGAACCTTGTTTGCTGAGTAATAACGACTGTGTTCGAGAGGTAGACTTTGCGCCGAGTCGTATCATATCAGAAGGTGGTATACCAATATCCATAAGGTCCTCGAGGAATTGATCCAATGCGTGGTTTGTGTAACACACGACTAGAATTCGTTCAGATGTGAAGTTGTGAATTATTTTTGCTCCTAGAGCTCCAATGAATGATTTTCCTGTGCCTGTTGATATTTGTTAATAATTATTTGCAACTTGCGACCTAGGTACATATATCAATGCGAAACGTAATAGAAATGGAATGCGACAATATGATTGTCATTTTTGAGTTTGGACATCGAAAAGTGCCATGAGTCCCAAGCACATCGCTTTAGTATGTAGCCTACTTCTTCCCCTGCATGACGAAATGAGGAGATCCATACCTGGAGGCCCTTGAATCAAACTGACTCTTTGGAATAAAATAGCAAGTAGAGATTGGATTTGAGAGTCATCAAGAACAATCGGCTTTTTCGTCGAGAGAAGAGAACTCATGTCTTTCCCGGAGCTTTTTTCTATCTTCTTTTTCAATTGCAAGGGCTGGAATGGCGGGCCAGAATTGAACTGGTCCTCACTCCATGAAAGAAGCTTCTCTGCCAAAGGAACATCATTCATATCTTTTAGGCGTTTGAGAAATGGTTCAAAGCCGAAGATTGATGTGTCCATTTGCACCAGTTTGATCTTTTGAGCCACCTTAAGTTTCACCAAAGTTCTTGATACAGTCGTCTCATCTTGAAATTGCAGAACAATATTAGCAGGTTTTTTTGCCAGTTCCTCCTCGTTCCTATCGATAGATGGGAATGCGACAGGTTCACCATCAACAAACAAGCACCCAATCGTTCCTTGCCTAAGAATATTCCTGTTTTCCTTGAGATAACCGACACGCTTGCTGTGATCATTAGGATCTATTTTCTTCAAAGGCTGTAGCTCATCCTGGCATTGAAACATGAGGCCCCATGGCTCACGAAATTTGTCTCCTTTAATATGTATGCCCACCACTCGAATGTTGTCGAATGTTAGCCCTCGATGGTACCCTGATCTCAAGCCTTGGAGCTTCTGTACCTCATCCCTGATTTCGCCCAGCATGTCTTCACGAAGGAGTCGAAATTGATTATCAATGTGGATTCCCAGTCGAGTGGGATCTACATTTTTGAGATACGTGTCTGGGGTACGTAGAAACGGTCGTTCCTTAGACAGAAGTTCATCTGCCGTGGGCATGATTGAAATATCTCGGTGGTTCGCATGGTCATTGTTGTGTCTTCCACCGGGCCCAGAGTCAAGGTCTTTGTCAAGGTCGGATGCATCTAAGGATAGAGTGTGCTTGATTTTCTGACCCAAATTTCTACAATCTCCATTGGCAGATGTTAAAATCGCATCTAAGATACCGGGAGATCTCGCCACAAGGATGTAAGTAGTTGGTGATTTGCCAGGACGATTGATAAGCTCGAGTAGAAGCCATGCAAATGCATGGGATGCCTGTTCATTCAGTTGACCAGTCTTGAAAGCTTTCATGAATCCGTCCCAGAAAAAGGGAGGTTCGGCTATCGCGGTAATAAGCTCTGATAAACTTAATCCGGAGTTAATGGCTTTCAAGGGTGGTGATTGTAAATATTGAAGTAAGAGTAGAGATGTTTCATTGAGGAACGAGGGTGTGGTGTCAAAACGCATCGAAGCTTGGATTGCATCAAGGCCCGATGGTCCAGATAACAATTTATATGCTGTTGTTGCTGGATCTTTCTGAGAGCAGATTGCTTCAATAAATGTTCTCCCATCTCGGACTGAGGATAGGGCCCTGCGTCCATTGATAACGTCATGGAAAAAACGATCAAGGCGAACAGCGCGAGGGTCGTCAATAAGGGAAGCCATGAAGATTCTGAACAATGATGGAGAGAAAGAATTTTTGTTATAAAATCATAATAAGAAATTTGTCGAATTAATATTGCAGAGAGCTGATATTATTATAGGAAGCTTTGGAAGTTAAGATGTGGATCCTGCAAACGACTTCGTTTAGGATTATGAAAAGCATCAAACAGGGTAACTTTAACGCTCGAAGATTCTTTTTTTTCTGATAGACACTGCTATAGCGGCATTGGACATGCATCATTACATCGAGTGATAGAAGATGCTATCGGTTTACGGCCTGCTGCATAAATGGGAAACCTCGCGGGAGAAGGTTTGCTGCCCAATCCATTATTTTCTCTCTGTGAAGCGACATATAAATGGCAGGTCCTGCGGGCCAATGAAGGTGACCGGCATACACTGAAACCAAATGGCAAGGCATTTCCGTTTGCTATGCGCTGTGAGGCACAGAAAGAAGATGGCAAAGCCAATGGGCTTCTTGGGAGGACACAGGGTTACATTGTGAGGTTGATTCTTGCTTTTGCCTTTACAAATGGACGTACTCCTCAATCATGATCAGAGCATTCCAGACTCGATATATTCCTGATACTAGGAACCTCTTCATATCGGAAAATCAATAATCAGTAGAAATCGTCGTTCAGTTGGTACTTGCGATAATTGCAATCGATCATGTTGTCGTACAAAGATAGCAATTATAGAAGAAGAAACTGGGGTGTGAGTAGTGGGGCTCGTGGGGGCTTCAGGCAAGGCTCAGCGTCTCATGTTCTTCCGCCAGTATCGGATAAGCCGTTTGGACCAGAGATCGACAGCATCAATATATCAAATCTGTTGATTGAAGAAGATGCTCCCATAATTGAAAATGTCAACTATGTCGCTTCTTACAACTGGGTCGATGGAAAAAGTCCCATAATTCTTGTACCAGGTAGGCAAAAGATTATTCTCATAATCGAGGAACACCGGCATCGAGAGGCAGCTGCTGTTTGAAGCATACTTTCTCGATTGTTCATGAATTAAACCCTAGCGTACTTAATTGTTAACACGTGAGGAACAGGTTCCCCTCCAGCTTGGTCTCCTCCCACTCAAGATGAGAAGCTTCCTGAAGATAGTGGAGCTGTATATCGCGATATCAACGCTGCTCGATATCCTAATTATCCCATGGAGCCTGTCGTTCGATCACTTTTGGCTCTTAAACCGGATTTCAAGCTGCAGGATGTAGATTTGGTGGCATGCGGGTCTACAATTGGAAATCTACTACGATTTGCAGGCTCGTTGGATATGCCATTCCGATTTGATGCAGATCTCGTCGGAGACACCGTTTTCTTCATCCGAAAAGGAAAAAGTCCGACAGAAACCATTGAGGACCTCCGAGGTTACGGTCATACATTTCCGGAACGATATACTACATGGGACAGAGATGTTGGTGGCTCTTGCTCACATCAGCGGATAATTGAGTATGATTTTGCGGATCTTCATCTTTTGGTTCGTAGCGAGACTGATGGGTATCTTAAGAAGCAAGAGCCACATGCAACTACCTCGTCAGGATCAGAGGAGAATGTACAGGCATCGATCGATCAATCATTCGCCAAGTTGGAAGTAGGTAACACCACGGCGGTATCCGATAGTTCGAAGCTGGAACTGCGAATGCAAGGCGTCAAAAAGTCCCAGAGTCAGATTTTTGATATGAAGACTCGACGTCACTTAAAAACCTTTGACATGGAAGAGATTCTTCCTCGACTTTGGGTTAATCAGACTCCCAACTTCTTGATTGCCTATCACAAATCTGGACTCTTCGACAACCCGCAAGTATCGAACGTTAAGGACAAGGTCCTAGAATGGGAAAAAGAACATGCTACTTTGTTGAGCAAGTTCCATGTTCTTCTAAAGAGAATTTTAGAAGTCATAAAAGATTCCAAAGATGATCGTGTGGAGATTAGTTGGGACGGTAAGGGTCCACTGCGTGTGACGAAACAAATTGGAGAAGGAAATCGAGTTCTCCCATCGGATTTGTTGCAAAAATGGGACGACTTTGATTAGCCTTATATTATTTTTCTCTTCTTGGGGTGGATGAAGGCTTGCAAATTTCCTCTGCGGGGGGCCCTGTCTAATTCTGGATTGAATCAACTTTATCCCGTTCTTTCAATTTATTGGTTTCCCGTTCTTTCAATTTATTGGTGGTTTTGATTTATTTGACTTTTTGAACTTTTTGAGAACTCGGAAAATAGTTTTGTCTAATTGAGCTGCCACGGTGTTTGTGATTCAATTCAGGTATACATAATGGTTCTACATGTTCTCTGGACTTATTCTAAAGGAGGGGTTCTACCAATAATATAATGGCAATTCGGATTTCTCTATTAATTACCTAGCTTTGTAGGTATCTAGTTATCTAGGCTTTCTTCACTATGTTACAAAGCACTGTAGATTGATTGTCGATGACTTCACAACAATCAATATCTTAACTGTTCCGGAAGTTTACCTCATTTTAAACACTCTTCCCGGATGCTAGAACTTCGATGCTGTCAGAAATACCCTCTTCTGGTTGCGTTTCGTCTTGTACGATGCGTTCCAGGTCAGGTGCATCTGAATGTTTAGTACCCTCAAATAATTCATCAATCTCCTCGAGCGTTTTTCCTCTCGTCTCTACCCAATACTTCCAGATCAATCCCACCTCCAAGACATCCCACGCGCCATTCATCATATATATTTTCCAGCCCATAGCTTCTTGCGCAAACGGAAATGAGAATACAATCAGGAGTGCAACACCATTGAGCACGAAAGTGAAGAGGCCCATTCCATTGGCTCTGATGGGATAATTGAGTACTTCTGGGGGGTACAAGTAGAGAAGTGGTGTCCAGCCGAAAGAGTAAGCTCCTTGAAAGAGGAAAATCGCAGAAACTGTCCCATATACACCGGACTTGTTTGTTGATGTCCCATATACTTTCTACATGTCAAAAAATTGTGCGGGTACTCGAGAGGTGAAGATCATACCTTTGGTAAGGGCACCGACAATGAAGAGAAAAACTGTCAGAAGCGATGTGCTTATGATAGCAGTTGGACGCCGGCCAAGTATGTCGGCATAGTATGTTCCAACCAAAGCACAACAGAGGCACCAAGCATTGAGGATTATATTCTGCCAAAGGTCAATACTCCTTATTAACATTATAAGGTTAGGAATCTCACAATCTGAAGTTGCGTGGTGGTATCAGTGATGCCGGCATTGTCAAGCATTGTTCCCAAGTAGTAACTTGCGATTACGTTTCCTATCAAAGTCAAAGTCATATTCGACGATAGATGAAATCAAGTACCCACCTGAGATAGTTGAGATTACCGCAGCTGAGATTGCCAGAGAGACTCTCTTTCTTGCAACTGGTGTTTTAACCATCTGCTTTAGACTCAAAGTCTCACCAACATTTCTCTCATATTCTATCGTGTCAATAATCTCCTTGTATTGCGCAAGCACAATGGGATTTAAGGTATCTCCATTTGCATGAGTCTGAGCTATAACGATAAGCGCCTCTTCTGTCCGCCCCACATATGCTAGCCATCGAGGTGATTCTGGCACAAATGGCAAAATGGCAATGCAAAGAATACTAAAGATCCCTTGGACTAATGAAGGGACTCTCCATGCCCAGGTCGAGTTGTAGGTAGCTGTCCGATACGTCACACCAGCTGCAATTAGTCCCCCTACTGTTTGTTAGATGTTAGGTTTTATAATGAACAATCAAAGCTCGTACCAACATAATAACAATCGTTCAACACTCCTAGTCCCCAGGCTCTCCAATTGTAAGGAAGTGTCTCAGCAACATACGTCGGCCCCGTAAGAGTCGAGGCCGAAGTTCCATAACCGACTAAAATCCTAGCTATTACAAACATGGCAGTATTCTGCGCAGCCGTCTGAAGGATAACAGACAAGAATGTAGCAACTGCCGCCCAGAACAATGCATATCTGCGTCCGATGATATCGGTTACTTGTCCATAAGTCAAACCAGCAATAGCGCCACCAATCCAGAGCGCGGCTGTGTTCAGAGAAAGAGTTGCGGTGTTCAGATTAAAATAATCTGTGTAGCTGGGGAGTATATTGAGTCCGTTCCTATGTTTTTGTGAATATCAAGGAATGAACTACGGTGGAAAGTGGATTTATCGGGGAGACTAACATCATCGACCCATCGTAACCAAAAGTAGTTGACGTGATGCACGAACATAGGACTAGGAGGATTGATACTACCCATGACGAGCCCGAAACTCTTGGGCGTGTTATTCGGGCCAGTATTGTCTCCGCCATTGCAGGCTCAAATTCTATAAGATTAGTTGACTACTATTTTCAACCGGTGGACGTCAGTAAGGCTCAGAGATACGTCTTTCGATGCTGCTGCGAGAATTTTACGTTCGACTTGAAAATTGAAACAAAGCATAAGAATAAGGCTTATAATTATGTTTCTTATCTCAGCGTGAAACCGAGTGATAGGAAAATCTTGTGCCTGGGGAGTCGAGTCGCCTTATCTCACTGTATGCGGAGAGATAGCTCCAATGCATGTGCAAGGAACATCGAAGCCATCGAAGCTTGTCAAGGCTTGTTTGACTTAAGCGGCTGCTTCGATCCTAGATACCAACCTTCCTTTCACGTATCTAGGCATGGATCATGGCGATAATTTGTTGGTCTATCGCTCGTACCCACTGATGATTTACTGTGTTGACTGATGTTGGCTGTGGTCACAACTCAAGCGAGCCGACAGAACTCTCGAGTTCTTATCGCAGACCCTGGCGACCCCGGCCCGGCTTTTCAGTGGAGAGACGATGGCAACAATAACACGTGACATGGATCTGCATTTCGTCCTGATTGGGCAGGTGTGACGAAGAGGGGTAAAAGTTCCACCGTGTTGTCGTACATATGAGTATAATGGCTTCTCACGACCTTTCAATTTCACGCCTCTTTTGTTTAACTTTCCTCTTTTTTAGAAGTAAACTTCGCCATGTATCTTCCTTTCCTCTTGACTTTTATATCTCAGACTGTCGCTTTCAATGCCCCATCCGATGTCCCAACCTGGTGCGGAAAGCCGTACATGAGCACGTGAGTTGTGATAGGGTCCCGTGTCGCGAGTTTGCTGACATTTGTTAGAAACCACTCGTTAGATCCAGGAGGGCAATTCAAATTCCCAGAACCTCAGTACGATCCGCTACTCTATGTAACGATACAACCTCGATACTCAATTTTCCTTGAGAGTGACGAAGAAGGAACTTTCATTATTGATGCCAGTATATCCCATGTCTTTGGCGGATCTTATAAAAATGCTACTTTTAATACACCTGGAAGCAATATTAGCTCGCCTTTCACGACGCTTGATATTGAAATTTACAACGAAGAGTCAGGTGACTTACTTGTCACCAATAAGGTTCCCGTGAACTCAACTGGAAATCTAATTGAATTTTCCTTTTCTTCATTTACTGCACGATTACAGCCTTTTGCAGTCTCGATCCATGCCACCTCTCCTGACGGTCAACAAACTTATATTGCAAGCACTAATTTCTATGTACTACCATCACGTGGATATGGTAGTGCTGTGAAAATTGATAACCTCTATGGGGGACTCTATGTTCAAAATGACAAAAATGACTGGGATGGTTGGTATGCAATCTTTCCAAATGGATATTACGCCGACGGTTCTTATGTAACGCCCGACAACGTCTCGCTGGCCAATCTCGAGGCATATGCAGCACTCGGTTTCAACACCATAAATATCGTTCCAGACGGTGGTCTTCCTGACCAATCTTATCCCACTGCACAACTCATAGAGTATTGGGATAAAATGGATCAGCTGAACCTTTTCAATCTCTACGATATGCGATTCGCGTTCCAAAACTCGACACGCATCTCGGAACAAGTAGCTCTCTGGCAAAACAGAACTACTCTCCTGTCTTGGTATACCGCCGATGAACCGGATGGATGGGCATATTCTCTTAACTCTACCCAAATTGCTTATTCACAACTTAAATCACTAGACCCGTACCATCCCGTCAGTCTGGTCCTCAATTGCCAGAATTTCTACTACCCCGAATACTCAGCTGGTGCAGATATAATATTTCAAGACGCCTACCCGGTTGCGATAAATGCCACTTGGTCCATTCCGTGGGGAACTCCTTGCAATGAAAGTTATGGAGATTGTGGGTGTGATAATTGTGTTGGAGAACTAGAAGACGTAGCGACTCGACTTGATGATATTCAAAACTATCAAGCAAATATAGGACCAGGTGTTCAAGGAGGCCTAGATAAACCTACATGGTCAGTAGTCCAAGCGTTTGGCGAATCGCAGTATTGGAAAAGCATACCGAGTGCAGCAGAAGTAGAAGTAATGATGATGTTGAGCGTTAATCATGATGCGAAGGGAATTACGTATTGGATTTATCCAAGTACAGATTCTGCCAACGCTGGGAGTGCAGATTTGGGCAAGGTGTTGCAGAATTCAACTGCACTTGATTTCTTGTTTGGGACGAAGGCAATTAAAGGACTAGGAAGTGGTTTATTAGATGTAAGTGCGTGGATTGTAGGAGAGCAGATGATGGTTGGTATTGTTAATGGAGAGTATGTTGAATCTGTAGATGAGCTCTCGGTAAATTTGCCGGGAAACGTGGTTTCCTTAAATCAGACTTTGTATGGAGAATCGGGCTGGACGGTTAGTGATGGCAAACTGTCGAAATCGGGTCTGGTCGGTTTGGAAGTAGACATTCTAGTGGTAAATCTTAGTTAGTACCCCAAAATTTAACGCGCTCATCGTCAATCCGAAGCCTTCGTATCTAATACCATTCTAGAATCCATCAATACCTTTTTCGAAAATGATAGTGGGGGTATTCATAGAGATGAACTATGAGCTAGACTAGATTAGCTTCATCGGTATAGAGCATTGAGTTGCCATACCTATGCTTTGGTGGCTTGTACCTTCACCATTCATCAAATTAGACTGATCCAGGATGGCGCACGACTATTAGCATAGACCACTGTCAATTTTGCTACACTTCACACTCCATTGAATAGAAACAGCAAAAGGAAAAAGGAGCTTCATAATCAAAACCTGGGGTACCGCTCTACTTCGAGGCGGGAATTGTACTCCAACGGGTAGATCAATCGCGGACTTTATTAGTGCTCGAACAGCCCGTTTGGATCGGCACTTGAGAACGTCATACTGAAACATGACATCGCAACACTTTAATTCAATTCTCCGTTTGATCATGCCAGCAATTGTATGGGCGCATGTAACTGTTACTCTCCCCTAATGAATTTAGGCGCCAATCGACGGAGTTTTGGACGGAGTCCGAGCTAACCCCACTCCTTCCCTTCACTCGGCTTTTTCACCTCTAACTACGAGGGCCTGTTTTTATTGAATGCCGGGTCCGTGCACCAGTAAGAAAAATATCGATAATAAGATTCTCTAGTTTTTAATAATTAAATAATAAATCAAATATTCAATGTAAATTATTAGAAATACTATTAATAGATTAAGAAGATAATAAAGTATTATAAAATCGATAAAAATAGGGAGTTTTTCAATGAACGTTGTATTATTATATTAACTTATAATATATGAGATAATTGTTACGGGCATCGATGTAGGATCGATATCGGGCCGACTATTAGTCCGGAAGCGAAGAGTTTTCGCATATATATAGCTTCGAAAGAAAGGTTTTGAAAGGATTAATGAAAAGTCTTATTATTAGGCCTATACCTATATTATACTAGTCGTCACCTTGCATTGATTCTAACAATAATAATTTATTCAAGATTGATATTTTCGCTTACAGAAAGTCGGCATTCTTTAGAAACAGGCCCTCGTATTAGTCCTGCCGTATTAAGTCCACCATACATACATTGCATTAGATTGCACCTTAACCTGTCGAATGATATTGGATGGATTCCTGAGCTGTCGCATTGCATTGCATTGGATCTTGAAGATTTCACTTTTTGAAGCGAGGTTTGATGGGAAAACCAATCACGATGTGCATGAAGTCAAGGATCGTAACAGCTTAGTGCGTACGATGTCTTATTTCACGGCCTACGATGGATACTGGATTGTCCTGCAGTTATGGCATCTTCCAAGACGTTACATTGTACTCTGCAGACATTCCAATTGCAGTAAAACCTCTCTATAAGGATACGAGTTTGGTGAGCTTTTCCGCAGATATACAGAAGAACTTGGTTATACCGGACTGAAATTTTCGACCAATCAAATCCGGTATATCCATGATTCCGGTATAAAAAATAGTGGTTCAAGCTCCCTAACCAAAATTTATATCCGATTTCAGCTCCAAACCCCGATATTTTCAAAAAATATCATATGATGATAGCCAATCAAGCTTACTCATCCAAAATTCAGCTTATTCAACCAAATCTACCACTAAAATTTATACTGGATTTGTAAAAAAAGTGTCCGGTATATCGGTTTTGCTTAAAAATCCGATATTCTCATATAAAAAGTGGTCAAATCAGGAAATTATTCTGGTATATCCAAGATTCCGGTATATCCCAGTCCGGTATAGCCAAGTTTTTCTGTAGGGAGGTATTTCTGTAGGGAGGTATTTCTGTAGCGAGGTAACCCACTAGTCGCTGTCTAATAGTATTCTGCTCCCGATTGCTCCCAATCAGGTCATATTTCTGTAACTGTTTTACTTTAATAAATACCAATTCAAATTTTGATATATCTATTATATGATAGTTATATCCTGACGGTTTTATTGGCTTGATAAGAATACACATAATTGAAAGATCTGCAAATTTATACTCATAAAGAGTTAATCTTATGCACAGGATTCTTTTAGAGGGTTTGTATCGTACACTGTACTCCCAAACATTCAAACTATATTTTATGGAAACAAAGTCATGGCAATGGTGGAGTGATGGCCCTGATCTCTCTCACTTTCCTATATAAAGATGAAGTCCTCAATGTCATATTCGATATCAGTCAACGATTTCAATCTTCTCTTTTGATATGGCACAGCTCAACATGGACTTCTTTGTCTGGTTTGAGTCTCGTCAGATAGCCCAAATAGTTTTTGTCCTCATCTTTTTCGCGTTCTTTGTCAAAGTATGAACAATCCTTAAGATACCAAGTTCTATATACTAACACGTCCAGGCTATTCTTCAAGCATACCTCACACCTCTGCGCAAGATTCCCGGCCCATGGTATGCGCGGTTCACCAATCTCGTTCTTAAATACTATGTATTCACTGGTCGTCGTATTCAATACGTTCATTCCCTCCATCAAGCTTATGGACACATAGTCCTCATTACTCCAAACGAAGTATCATGTTCTTCACTTCCTTCTTTCAAAACTATCCACCGCATCTCCAAACCTTTTGTCAAGTCTACATGGTATCAGAAGTTTGTGAATGGACCCGTAGGTGTTTTTAGCATGATTGATGTAAAAGACCATGGTGTCCGTCGCAAAATGTTTTCGCATGCTTTCAGTAAGAGCTCTTTGAAAGTAACTTGGGAGAGCGAGATTAGGAAGAAGACGAATATGGCGGTGGAGAAAATCAAAAGAGATGCTTTGGTAGGAGAAGTAGACATCTTGAAATTCTTCATGTTTATGGCTACAGATGTCATAGGGCATCTCTGTTTTGGAGAGAGTTTTGGAACACTAGAAAAGGAACGGGTAAGTTCTTCCCTTTCTACAGTTTGCTTAATTATTCATTTCAACTCTAGAAAACTCAATACATCGAAGATCTTCAAAAGGTGACAACTGTAGCTGGTATCCGTGCCGAATTCCCTGGGCTTTTCAAAATTGGAAGGATGTCAGGTCTTTCTTTCCTCAAGACTCCTGATGATCGATTGAGAGATCATGCATCAATAGCTGTCCGAAATGCAAAATCACAGAGTGATGCTACTCCTAATATATTCCGCAAGATACTCGCCCAAGCAAAGTCTGAGAATGGGGAGGGATCATTGTCAGATTTTGACATTCAACAGGAAGCCGCGAACTTTATTGTAGCGGGGACTGATACAACTGCTAATACACTTACTTTTCTGCTATATAACATTTTGAAAAATCCTGAATTGCGGAGACAACTAGAAGATGAGGTTGACACTTTAGGCAACGATTTCGAATCTAAGGATGTGGAAGGATTACCGTTCTTGAATGCAGTTATGGAGGAAGGATTGAGGCTATGGGGGGCAGCGCCTGGGGGTCTTCCTAGAGTGGTTCCTCAAGAAGGTATTGAATTAGATGGATACTTCCTTCCTGGATCCTTAACAGTTTCCACGCAAGCTTACACAATCCATCGGGATCCGGAAATCTTTCCAGAGCCTGAAAGGTATCTATCCCTCCATTCACCTGATTCCCAATCTCGTATCATCGCCTTCCTCCAGAACCACTATTCCGAGCCGTAGTCAGTTTCCATGGCCGGATTCGCAGATTAAAAGCCTTGAATCGTTGGACTACGGCCCAGACAATTGGAAACTGCCTGTAATCCACTCTTTCTACAGAACAAGTAGCTAACTCATGGTCCGTCTAATATAGCTTTAAGCCCCAACGCTGGCTAGGTCCCAAATCAGACGATTTCAAAACGGCGAATCACGCATTCGGTGCAGGAACACGCACATGTATTGGGATTCATTTAGCGAGAATGGAAATTCAGCTAGTTCTTGCTTTATTTTTCAGGGAGTGCAAAGGAATTAGAATTGCCTCGAGTCAAAATGATGAGGGCATGGATATTGAAAACTTCTTTTTTATTGCGCCAAAGGAACATAAATGTATTGTTACAATGAGAAAAGGATTTTAACAAGTGAGTCAGAAAGTATTGGGGGGGAAGCTATACTTGTTTTTGGTTATCGGTCATTTTGTATTGTAGATACTCGAATACTTCATTCAATGATTTATTTCCATTGTACCCCTGAATATAGCATCTGGAATAGTGTAAAGCTGCATATCATGAGGAATGTGCAAAGAAATAAAACGGAGACATGTTCTAAACCAAAAAAAAATGACCTATTCAGCTAGTATTGGGAAGCCGTCAACGCGTTCAAGCTTGGTCCTGATATATTTGTAAGGAAACAACCAAATTGGACGTAGACACTACTTGACATAAAATACTGAATCTGCACATAAAGTTCTTACAATCCTATACTAACCGCATCTACCTCAATCTTCATGAGCATTTCAAGTTCTTCTTCGTACCTGGTGTGATCGTCGTAGATGCCAATCCCATTTCTTAAAAATCATCCCATCGCGCCGTCATTGTTTCTTGGAGATGAAAGGCATATTCCAAATGACACTCATATTCATAGTTGAATTGGCTATCAAGGAGCCAAGAATCCAATAAAACTTCGTGACAGCCCACTTTTATGGCGTTATAACGCTGCTTAAAGTGTCTGGGTGAGGAGAAACGACCCTTACAGCAATCTGCAAAAATCTCCCACGGAATATTCAAACCCAATGCTTTTGCTCCAAAAGCTCGTACTATGCTTGCTAGCCGTACGTAACTTTCAAACATGTCATGGCTATTGTAGACGTGACCATTACGAACAATCGTGAAGTCACACAAGGCGTTTGCGATGTTAGTCCGTAGGTCTGAAGTCGATGGTAGTATAATCATCGAAGAATCCGAATCTTCATCCCCTATTTTCTCACAATAATCTTTTATTGATTGATTGATTGATTGATTGATTGATTGATTGATTGATTGAATTTACGTCCACCTTCAGTCTAAGACTATATAGAACGGCTAGGCCCGATGAGCCCAACAAATAACTTTTTGATTTACAATATTGATTATAATCTTATTAGGGAAGTAAAAACAAATGCTGGGGAATAATATCCGCTTATTATATATATTATATATAATAAGAAAATTCTAATAATCAAGAAATTATAAAAAGATTAAGTCCCCTTTTTATTTTCTCAATTGCTTCTTTTTTATTCTCTTCTTCTCTTTTCTTTTTCATTATTATTCTTTCCTCTATTACTTTTTATTCAAAAGTCTTTACTAAATACTATACTTTTATAGTGATTTTGGTAATATTAATAAATTTGATAGCTAATTCGATATCTATTTTGATAATACAATGAAATTGTATAGTGATTTTCGATAATAATATATTCTAGAATATCTCTTTTCTTTCTATTTTGTATATAGGATAGCTAATCAGGAGATATTGCGATATCTCAATATTACCGTATATATATCTATTATTAAAATAATTGAATTAATATAGATATAATTTGATATATCCATAACCTAATTTCAATTGGAAAAATGTATTAGCAGTATTTCGACTGGTTCCAATTGATAGCTTAATTTTCGATCCGATTTTCCATGGGAATAGCTTTGAATAGGTTAATATCGATTAATTGGATCTGAGTTTATATTGATTAAGAGTTGAATTCCATTAATCAAGAGAGGATTCTTTGATTATCATTCCTAACAATTCAAAACTGGTTTTATTCAAGGTGAATTATATTGTAATAGCCTCTTTTGCTAGTTTATCTACTAGTTCGTTCTCTTTAACTAATATATACCCTAATATCTAATTCAAGGATATTTTAAATCCTTTAGTTATAATAACTTTAGCTATCTTGATTACTCGAATTTGATATATTTGATTTAAATGGTCTAAAAGTGTTTTTAATTAAAAAAAACCTATTTGATTATCTAAATAAACCTTGAACTTCTTTCTATTATTAATAATTGAGTTAGTATATTTGATAATTTGGGTAACTTTATATAGCTCTTTATTATAAATTAATTGATTGCTTTCAATATTGATTTATTCTTGATATAAAATCTAATCATTCAATTATATTAATACTATTCCTATATTAATACCTATTCTCTTTTTAATAGAAAAGATATTTATATAAATATAAATAGTATTTTGATCTCTATATTTAAGAATAATATTATAAAATATTATTATATTTTCTTTTAAAATTTAATTAATATTAACTTTGAAAGGGATTTCCTTTTTTCATAAAGAAAAATGAAAATGAATAATCTTTTCAAAAGAGAATAAATCAAATTTTTTATTAATTAATTCCCTAATTCTATCGAATTGAATTAGCTTATATAGCTTTCTTTAAGGAATATTAATCATTTCCCGATTAGTATATTAATATACTAGAATAGCTTTTTCGATATTGATTAAATATTTAAATAAGAGTTTTATTAATCGAAAAGTATATTACTTAATATTTGAATTTAATCGGATATTTACTAATTTTAATCCCAATTTAATTTCCATTAAAAAAATTAAAACAGTTTTGAAAACTCCTAATATTTTTTGAAGAATTAAATTTTAAAGAGCTTACATTTTATCCTTAAAATAGGCTTATCCTTTTTATTAAATCATTAATCCATAATTAACTATATTAGTTATACAAACTATATATAATTATTAAAAAACTTTAGAATTTAGGCCTTTTTCAATATTTACTAGCCAAATTATTCGATAAAAGGCTTCTTTTACTTGTATAATTCGAATATTGATATATTAATTGAATTTAAGATTTGGATCGAACTATATACCTAATTATTTAATTAAAGATTAAGATTTAATAATATCCGAATTAGATAATATAATTAGGAAGTTTTTGGTTAGCTTGAATGCTAAAAAGTATATTAATTCTATCTTTACTAAATCGAATTGAATTGTATTTTTTGAGCTGAATTTATAAATTTGCTTTATAACTTTTTTAAGAAATCTAATATTCTTTTTTTATAAGAATAAATTTGTAATTAAAGCAATATCGTTAATATAAAAAAGAAATTTAATCAATTTTGAAAAGAATAATTCTCTAATATATATTAAAAAAAGGATTAGAGAAATTGGATTGCCTTATAATATTTTAATTGAAATAGGCTTAAAGGATTCAATTTAATTATTGAAAAAAAGTTTTAGCTATCTTTATTATAGAAAAAAGGCTATCCAGAAAATGAGATTTATTAGCAATTTCAATTTCTTATAAATATCTAATAATCGATTTCTTAAAATATAATCAAAGGTTTTTTTTATATTCATAAATAGAACTGAGGTCTTTTTGTGGATTTGCTTGTTTTTTTGATTTTAATGGTTAAAAAAAGGACTATATTAATTACTGATTTCTTTTATCAATCTTCAATTTGACTCTTATATAATAGATTAATAGTTTCTGTTAAATAACCTAATCTTTAAATTAAAATCCTTTTGCTAATTTTTTCAAAATAATTTAGAAGTATAATAACTCTATATACTTTTGGGGCTGAGTAATTAGGTTTTGAAGGTTTTTTTAGAATCGCTTTAATGACTTGTTTCCAGTATTATAGGTAATATCCTGAATTGATTAGATTACTGAATAGATTGAAAAAGATCCGTGGAATTGTTTTATATACTTTTATAATGATTTTCTAAGTAATTCTATCTAGACCAAAGATTTTTCCTTGGATTTTGGCTGAGCAAGTATTATTTAATTTGATTTGTGAAAAACTAGGTTATTTCTATTTCTTGGATTACTTATATCCTTCCCATTATGATTTTGAAGTGATAAAAGAAGATGGGAATAGAATTGATTTAAAAGCAGAGCATTTTCCTTTAAAAGAGCTTTTTGTTGAAATGTTCAATATTCTTTAATCTTGATAATTCTTTATATAAGCTATTACTTTGAATATTATCTGTATATCCTCTTTTTCTAGAAATTCATTTTAATAATTCTTTTTAACTATTTTAATAATCTGAAAATACTTATTTCTAGCAATTCGATATTCTTCTTTAAGGCTTGAATTCTCTAGATCCAATTCAATTGATTGTTTTACTCTTTCTAGTTTTTTTCAAAGATCCATTATAATTTCGCTCTTCTAATTAACAAAACTTTAGGTATAGAATTTTTAATAGCTTTTTGGATAATTCTTATAAGTTCACTTACTGCTTGATCCAGATTAGAATAATTATTTCTTTTTTTCAAACTATTTAGTGAATCCTCTTCAGATAAAACTATTAATATTAGAATAAAGAGAATAGAGGAATATAATGATTCTGATTTTAATATCAATTCGAATTTATTCCAATTAACTAGCTTTGTATTATATCTAGCTAGCGATATTGTATTAAGAGGGCTTGCTTCTTTTCTCTTTAGCTTGAATAATATTCTTATATAATCGAATTCTGTATTTAAAAGTATTTACCAGTTTTGGATTTGAAAGGCAATTCCTTTTAAAACTAATGTAAAGTTAATAATACTTAGATTAAAGAGATTAATACAATAAAAGGTACTGAAATCAGGCTTGTTAAAAAAAATAAGATTCTGGTCTTCAAACCATTCGATTAATTAATCAGTATTTCCACTCTTTTCCGAAAAGGATTCTATTATGAGTGATGAGAATTGAAATCGTCTAAGAAAATGGTTTTTTATATAATTATTGAATTATATAAGCATTTTTCAATTATAAAGCCCTTTTTTTTTAGCTTAATTAGCTTTATTATAAATATTAACTATTAAAAGATTTTATTTCTATTTCAATAATCAAAGATCTGAATATCAGAATCTCTTAGAGAATCGAAAAAAAAGATTAATTATGAATTGAAGGGTTTTTGAGATATATAATAATATTTATGATTAGTATTTGGAATCGAATCTCAAAAATATTTATATAAAATTAAAATATATAATCGATCTATATTTGAATAATTATTTCCATTTTTAATAATTCAAGGTTCTTGAATAATAATAAAATCGATATTGAGTTTTATTATAAGCTATAAAATGTTCTTTATAATTTGTAAATTCCAATTAAGATTTATTTGAATGATTTGAATATTAATATAATTCATTAATAAATATTATTCGATTTTTATTAAATAACCTAATAGGTTTTATATATTTTTGAATTTGCTATATAGTTTCCTTGGCAATTCGAGTATTTCGCTACTAAGTATTGATAGAACTTTTCTTTAATATTATATACCATATACAAATATACTGATATAATATACTTGTCTCTATATAAATCATAAAAAGGGTTTTTTTTATAATAAGCATCTTAATATTCAAATCCTTAACACTTTTGATATTATATAATTAGTTTCGATTTATAGAAGTTTTCTATTCTTATATTATTTCCAATAATATATAGTCGCTTTTGAATAGCTAATTCTGCTTCTGATTTTGTGGTAAAAGTAATAACTATAATTCTTTCTTGTTGATAAATTCTTTTGAAAATTGATATAAGCTAGAAGGAAATTCCGATTGATTTGAAATCTGGATTAAAGGTTTTGATTTTCTTTAAAATAAGATCTATTCCTTTCAGTCCTGAGAATTCTCTTATTAGGATTTTGTGGATAATAACTTTATGCCATTCTTAATCCTTTTGAATTCTCTTGAATTTAATAATATTATTTCAAATAGTTTTCTTTTCTAAGAGGAATTATAATGTAAAGAGATCGTTTATTGTAATAATAATATTGTTATTAAAGGATAAAATAGCTATTGTAATAACTGGCCCTTTAATTCCACTCTTTTAAAAGGCTTTGTTTATTTTATTTTGAATAGTTAAAAAGAAGAAGGAAATAGAGTTTGGGATTTCTGGTTTGATCAGGATTAGGTGTCTTTAAGTGATTTCAATCTTTTTGTCTATTAGAATAGACTTAATAGCTTTTTCTTTACTAACTAAATTCCATTCTCCTTTTTTTTATTATAATTGCAAAAATTGATTTAGTTGATATTATAGTAATTGGGATTGGATTTTTGGCTAGTATTTTAGCTTGGGATTCGATTTTCTGTATAGCTGATTCGAGGTGAGTGATTTGGGATGCAATAATATTGAAGATTATAGTAAGCTTTCCTTTTTCAATATATTCTCTAAAGATCTCTAGAAGATCTAATAACTTTGATTGCTTATTATATGATTGAGAAAAAGTTGAGATTAAAATTATAAGATCTTTTACTTTTAGGATTGCTTTTTTTAGTATAATTGTCTTGTTTTGTATTCTAGATTATTTGTTCTAATTACTAAGGGATATTATAAAGCATTGTTTCTTATTCTAATTAAATATATAGATAGTATTGATTATATCTTGAGTAATAAAGAGATCACTAAATAAATTAAACTCTTTAACTCTTTTTTCAAAACTAATTAACTAATTGATTAGTAGAATAAAGCTAGAGATTTCGAATTGAAGATTTTCAAAAGGCGAAAAAAAGCTTAAAGGTATTGGAATATCTAAAACAACAATAGAATAAGTATTTGATATAATAAAGATTTCAAAAGAAGCCTTCATTATAACTATATCCCCAAGTATTGATAGATTATCGAGATAATTTATATTAAGGATTTTATTCTTATTTTGATAATTTGAGGTGAAAATTTTATACGAATTTTTGTATATGTTTTGTATTTGGAATGCTGATAACAGTATCACAATAACTACTGATTAGAATCACTTGGGGGCAATTGTAATCAATTTGGTTTAATAACTATGATCTAAATCGATTACGAAAGGGTTGTATTTCGAAGAAAAAGTTTCCTTCGAAATTTGTTGTGTGAATAATCTTTTATATTCAGACCACGGTCAAAGATTGTCTGCGCAGAGACTCTATGCACAACATATTTCATTGGAATCTCCCATTCGAGTAGATATTCATCCTTGAATAACGCAGGGATTCTTGCACGAAACCTATTGGGCATCTCTTTTGCAGAATGACATACATTTAGTTCCCTATCCGGAACTTGAATAAAGGCAATCCAGATATCGGACAGATCTTCTCCATCTTTGTAATGCTTATTGAAAGCAGTTTTTAGAGCTCTAATGATACTAGAAGTCACCGAAACCAAAGCGGTTGGTTTTCGATTAGAGAGCTTCTTATGGTTCTCGAATTCCCGTTCTAGGTTAACCGATTTCCCCATTATATGCATGTCCCTACTATGTGCACAACTTTGAAAATATCAATATTATAGCTTCAAACATCGATGATATGCCTTTAGAGGCTCGTATAGAGTTTGTATTAGATTATTTGAAAGGGGTTCAAGCTTTTAAATATATCTAGATAGCTAATTTCTTTAAAATTGATTGATCTACGCTCTTCTGGTGGTATAGAGATAAAATTATCTCGAGAAAATAGTTCTTCTCCAATACAAAATAAATATTTTTTAATAATCAGGAGGAGGTTTTAATTAATTAAATTAATAAGTTGATATAAAGATCTATTCTTTTTATAAGCTGTATAATCAGAAACCTTGTAGAAAAGATTCTAGGTAGAAAGGTAGGAAAGAATTAGATTAGCAATTTTGTTAAGAGGTATTTAATATGTCTTAAAAGTCGGTATTTCTGTTGTATTAATAATTTATATGTGAAAACTAATAATATTACTATATTTGATTATTTTTATAATCTGGTTTGAGCTATTTTCTATTATTGTTAATCTTTATTATCTAAAACACTTTTGTTAATGCCCCTCTTTTTTTAATTTAGTTAATAAAAGTAATTATAAAATATAATATACAACCGAGAGATATATATAATTGGGATGAGAAAGGCTTTATAATTAATATAGAAAGGATTATGAAGAGGATAATAAATGCTAATACTTATAATAAAGACAGAGTAATAAAAGCTAAACAAGATGGATCAAAAGAGTTTATTACCCTATTAGTAATTATATACACTAATGGAACAGCTCTTCTTTCCATTCTTATTTATAAAGGAAACTCAGGAAATCTACAAGATATATAGGTTCAGGATGTAAGGAAGAAGAATAAAGTCTATTTTGAAGCCTCAAGCAATAGATAATTGTCAAATGCTTTTGGCCTATATTGGCTTATAAATGTATTCGACCCTGCTACACATCGAAAAGCAGATGAAAGATATCGTCTACTTATTGTTAATAGTTATTCTAATTATATCAATATAGAATTCCTTTCAAAATACAATAAATTAAAGATTATTGTTTTAATTCTCCCCCCTCATTCTATATATCGACTACAGTTTCTCGATATTGGAACCTTCAATGCTCTTTCGACAAATTACAGTATATTATTGAATAATTTGATATACAATAGCAGGGGGATTGTTGATATAACAAAGCGTATGTTTTGGGATATATTTAAAAAGGCTTGGAAGCTTATTTATACAAGACATAATATCTTACAATCCTTCGAAAAAACAGGTATATATTCTATGAATAGGAGTCTTATAATTGACTATATTACTCCGAAAGCTTCTCTTACACCATCTATATTATTTAAAACTTGCAGGAATGTTTTTGTTATACCGTATACATCAAAAGTGATGTATAGAATGAAATTAGAATTTCGTTGCGCTTCTACCTACAAGATCACTTTAAAGCTTTTTAAGATTACAATTATATTAGAAGCTGAAGCTTCTATACAGGGGTATAGATCTAAAGATTTAGAAAAGGCTCTAAAGCTTGAAAAAAGGAAAAGAGCTTGTTCAAAGTGTTTAAATCTCATTGGAGAGGAGGGGAATGATATGTTTTTATGGTTACCTTTTGCTATTATTAAAGCTAGAGTGTATCAAGAAGATAAAGCACTTAAAGAGGAGTAAGAAAAGGAAGCTAAGCTTCAGATAAAAGCTGAAAAGAAAGCTGAGAAGAAACGGAAGGAGATTGAAACAAAAAAAAGAGTATTACAGAGGGAAATTGATTATCAGATTGCATATGATGCGAAAGAGGAGATTAAAAAGACTCTAAAATCAACAAAATCTCCAATCAAAAGAGATAAAAAGTTCCCCAAAGCTTCTTCTACTATAGATCTAACATCGACAAAGACTATAGAGCTCTCTGATGCTGTAGAGGCTAATAATTCGAAGGGGAAGAAGGAGGAGGTCATATTGTGATCTAGTAGAGGGCGAGCACTACGAGTTCCATCGAAATTCAAAATCTGAAGATTTTATTATGTTTTTAGATAGTATTGTATCTTATCATTTATCAATTAAATTGCTAGCTCTTTATCTTATAAATTGGAATTGTTATTAATTTTTAAAGTTATTCAAAAAGGGTGATCGAGATCGTGCATATAGCAGGGACGTGCACGTAGTAGGGAAATCGGTTATATGAGAACGTTGATGCCAACCCTGGTTTGCTTTACCAGAAACGAGGCCACCAGCGCTTGTGGGTGAATAAACGCGATAGAAAAGTTGAGAGGACATATTATCGTATCCAAAATTATCTCAATCTAGGGATTTGGAAGAAAAACTGGTGACTGTTGACTTGAAATGGAGATTAACATTGCGAAAATAAGTAGTAGTTGTAAGAGGCTCTGAGCTATTTATCCGGTGCCAGCTGTCAGCTTTTGACCCCGCATTCTTCTTGGCCACTCATTTCATATACAACTAGATAATTGAATTCGACACACACTCGACAACACCCAATCAAATATTTCAAAAGCATTACCCCGTAAACAATGTAACTGTAATTTCATGTTCAAATAACACAAAAGAGTTCTTGGTTGGATGAATGACAGACAAGTAACATTCTCTGGATGAGATGCTTGAGATTCTAGCTAGAAACACACTTGTTTTAGACAATAAATCCGTTGCGCCCTCGAATGAGAGCGCTTATTGAACCGCTAAGTTCTGAATACATCAATCATCGTCAATTGGATAAAACCATGTTTCAAGTTATACAACAAATCCCGAAATATCTTTGACTGAAATGTCTTTCTCGAACACTAGCGATGACAAAACAAACGACAACCCCCAAACGCCTTTTTTTTAGTTTTTTAATTTGATTTCGGATTGTTTAAAGTTTGTTTTTTTCTTGTCTTTTGTTGAGTTTAACCGTACCGTGTATCTAAAAATCAGTAAAGGAAATCATAATCATGAAATCTCAAGCCCAGCAATCTCACAACCCAGGATTCTCATCTTCGACTTTTGCATCTGCTACTCTTTTCTCTGTTCTTTACGTCTTAAACTTCTTCGCAGGTACTCTCTCATTGAACATCTCATCTAACTCTCCATATGTTCTATCCTTCGTCTCTGGTATCTCTATCCACACAATAAACCATGTAATACAAGCTGTTGCAAAAAATATCCATCCCATTTTTCCACCTAGATTTCCTTTAGTCGCATTGAACATGTATGGTACAGCTACGTTCCAAACAGTAGAATAAGAATAGTTGAAAAAGAACCCGAGAGATTGTGATTTAGCTCGTAGACGGAGAGAGGAGATTTCTCCGGCAAGGGAGATGGAAGGGCCGATGGTGAACCAAACCATTTGGAGTGTTACGCCCACACACCTGTTTAGTGAGTTAGCTATGTTTTGTACCAAGTATGATAAAGGGTAGAGGGAATGTGACGCACCATGAGAATGCTTTCGATGAAGAGACACTTGCTGTAATACCCATGATCAAGAAGAGAACAACAGCAACTGAAATACCAGATAAGATCATTTTTCTTCTTCCAATGAAATTCATGAACCAAAATGTAAAGAAACTACTAATCAACGCAAAACCAATACCCAATTCAATAATCATTGAAGATTGAGATGAAGAAAGGCCGGCTGTGATCATAAAGTATGGAGCATTAGAGATGAAAGTAGCACCAATCATTTTATTGAGACCGTTTGTGTAAAGAATGATTCTTGTCCTGCGCCAATTTGTACCTTTAAAAAGGTCCATGTAAGAAGTTTCGCTACTGGCGTTGGCTTGGAACTCTTCTTCACGCGTAATTCGGACCATACTACCGAGAATGGGTTCGACTGAGATAGACTTATTGTAAAGTTTTGAAAGAGCTTTGGTGGCAGAAGATAAATTGCCTTTTCGGACAAGGTAATAGGGTGATTCATGAATGATGAAAGCGAATAAAACAATGACTAGCGGCCAAACCCAGTTTGAGGCGAAGAGAACTTTGTATGAAGACTGATTCATGATTGTTACACGATCGAAGGCAACAGATGCCGCGATAAGGTATCCTAAATTCTTCAAATAGTTAGCAACACAGCCTAATGATTGAGAATGAGGCACCTTACCATGCTAAAAGCATACGCTGACAATGCTACTCCGCGAATCCTAAGAGGAGTAATTTCTGATACATAGATTTGACCAGTAGTCAAAGCCACACCAAGTCCAATAGCATTCACCATTTTGCCTCCAGGAAAAGCTCCGGGTGTTGTGGCTGTGTATATAACAGCAGTCCCGGCAATTGAGATGAGTCCAGATACACAGAAGGAAACACGACGACCGAAACGATCTGACACAGGTGCAGCTCCCCAAGCACCAAAACCTGTACATACTTGTGCCATGGCATTCCGCAATGATTGTCAATAAGCAGGTATTATGTATGTACCAGGGGATACTTGTTCACCAAATTGCGCTCTAAAAAGAACTGTCAATTATTGATCCCATGGCAACTAGAAATAAACTGACTGGAATGGCACCACGTTCAAACAAAGTGAAAGTGCAATGTTATCGAATCCGTACATCAGTGCCCCCATATTAGCATAGATACAACATAGCACGATGAAGGGATTCTGTTTGATCGTCTGCCAAATGCTGAGGTCCGAAACATCGGGTTGAGTTGTGTCGATCGTTTCCACGCGTTCGAGATGCTGTGCTGACAGTTTAACATTGTCGTCTGTGGTCTTGTTTTCCACAACAGGTGAATTTGTTGTCACCATCGTGCTACTCAAATTGAAGAAATGCGAATCGTCAATTGACAAGATTTGGATTAGGAAAAGAAGGGGGAAAATGGCCCTGTTTTAAGTCAAGGCGAAACGCTTGTTGATAGTGGAGTGGGGTGGAGTGTGGAGGAAATGTGTTATGTGGAGGGAGTGTGGAGTGCAGCAGAATGAAGCACTTGGTATGGAGAAGATTTTCGGTGGCTGACCTGGAGAAGTCATTGCGTTGGATGTGTGGGGATTGGGGTACGACTCCCCTAAGCCGCCTTGTCACTGCCCTCGGCAGGGTGATATCCATGACACGGCCAACATTAGCGATAAGCTTGACGGTACTTGCCAGAGCTAATTTGGAAAGATCTAGGCTGGGGCCAAGTCTTATTGAAGGAAGCCAAGGACACTTGTCGCTAGCTTTCTGATAATCGCATAAAAACTCCTTCAACGAGATGACAGGCTACGTGTTCTACCAGTGATATTAGGCTTCATAATGTTGCTATTGCCAGTGGCGAAAACACTCAAGAAGATCTCCTCCAGATCCAGATTTCAGTGACGGCATGTCTTATGGAGATTGAAGATACCTGGCGGCAGCTAGACTAATATCGCATTCTCGGGGTAGGTACTAGAGAGATGTGGGGATGTGTTGGTACATTTCGGTCGACGTTGTTTTGTCCATTCCAAGCACGAGCCCTATGAGCTTCCGTGGTCCATTTAAGCGAGCTACTACTCTTCTTGGAACTTCCACTCTTCCACCTCTTCCACTTCTTCACTCCTTCCACCTTCTCTCCGCATGGGGTAGTGGACGGTATGGGGTACACTAAACATGCTCGAGACATGTTGACGAATCTTTAACCGGACTAAAGCTTCAAGAAGAAAAGCAATTTAATCTTTGACTACTTTAAAGAATACTTAGTAGCCATGAGCTGCCATTCTTACTTTCAATTGAGCTATACTATCTACCACTCAAGCTTTCACCATGCCCTCCTCTCCGTTTCTCACTGACGAAGCACAATGGATCTGGGTGCCAGATTTTGATGATACCATCGATCCTGGCCAATTTGTTCTATTTCGAAAGTCATTTACTTTGGAGAAGCTTCCTACTGAAGAAACTATCCTTCATGTCTCTGCAGATACTCGGTATCGTTTGTTTTTGAACGGCAAACGAATCAGTTTTGGGCCTTGCAAAAGTTATCCAACAAGATGGTATTACGAGACCGTGGATATCACTCCATTTCTACAGCCCGGAAAGAATGTGTTCAGTGCAAGAGTCTTAAGGTTCCCCGTAACAACTGCGGCCGGCACATCGATGGCCAGAACTTCTCTGGCAGGACTCATTCTCTGGTGTCAGATAGGGGTGAGTAGATTCTGAGGTGGCGGTTTACACAATCAATGAGCTAATATATATGAGCAGGAACAAAAGCTTCATACCGATGCAACTTGGAAAGCCGCTAAAGACCAAGAAACATCACTACTACCATCTTAAAAATGGGATTATCGAATGGGCCCTCCGTTTCTAAACCTCAATGAAGAGGTTCATGCGGACAATAAATTTTTGGGATGGGAGGAAGTCGAGTTTGATGATGCATGTTGGAGGAACGCTGAGATAAAGACCTTGAAGAGAAAGATGTCACCAATGCTAGATGCAAGGAAACTCATGCCCAGGCCCATCCCTCACCTGCCTGAAATATCTCAGCAATTTGAAAATGCAGTAACATGCTCTGAAAATTCGAGCTTGAGCGACTGGAAAATGCTACTGCAAGACGATATACCTTTGAAGTTAGAGGCTGGCACAGATACAATCGTCGAAATCGAATCGAATAGCTTGACTACTGGATTTCTTGAATTTAGCTTCGAGATTGACGGCTATGCATCTCTTGCACCCAAGATTGAAATTCTCTGTGCTGAATCCTATGAGAATGATATGGATAGTGGCCAGCCAAGGTCAAAAGAGGACCGTACGAATTTCAAGACTGGAAAATTGTATGGACCAATTGATGCATACATCTGTCATGCAAACCAGACAAAATGTTATTACGAACCTTTCTGGTGGCGCACATTCTGATATATTCGGATATCTGTAGCGTGTCCCCCACATACCTCACTTACGATTAACTCCATCACATACCGTTCCACTCATTACCCTCTACCTATCACTACTACTATAAGTAGTACCCCTCTTGTGGAAAAGCTCCACTCGACATCTGTTAGTACTCTCCTCAATTGTATGCATGAAACCCATGAGGATTGTCCGTACTACGAACAAAATTAATTTACCATGGACACTCGCTCTCAACTTCTATTCTCCTACACAATTTCTCACTCGGACCTCCTTGCCCGGAAAATGATTCACGAGTTCTTTGCATCTCGTAGAGATGACGGGCTATTGGAAACGCACTTTCCAAATTCTAGCCGCTCCATGAACATACCTCAGTTCTCTTTTTACTGGTTATCTATGATTCATGATCATTCATCACACTTCCAAGATATCACATTCATCAAAAAGTATTTGGGCACTATTGATGGAATTTTGGATCATTTCAGTGATCGTGTGAATGAGCTCGGCCTTGTGGGACAATTTCTTGAAGAAGGTACGTGGGCCTTCGTTGATTGGGTGAAAGAGTGGTTTACTCCAGGACGAGGATTTTCTAGTCTAGGAGTTCCCAAAGCATACTTTGACAAAGGAGCTGCAACTATCAACAGCTTAGTTTATGCAATGGCTTTGAGGTCCACTACAGTTTTGTCCGAAGCCGTTGGCAGGAAGGCCACTGCAAGTGAATACCTTGATAGAGCTAGTGCTATCATTCGGTCTGTCAATAAAAATTGCTATGATAGCAACAAGAGTCTGTATCTCGATGGGCCCGGCGCTATTGGAGAGAGTTCATAACATGTCCAGATTTCGCAGTACTTGCCGGTGCTATAAGTGGAGATTCATCCAAAGATCTAATGAGAAAGACTATTCACGAAAGAGAACCATTGAGGCTTTCAAATGCATTATTCGCAATGTCCTTCTATATGTTCCGAGCTGTTGCTAAAGCTGGAATTTATGAAGAAGTTTGGGAGGAGTTACTAGGCCCATGGAAGAAGATGCTTGACCAGAATTTGACCACTTGGGCAGAGAGTGAAAGTATGGTTAGAAGTGATTGCCACGGATGGATTGCAACTCCAATGTATGAGATTGTGAGGGAAATTGGTGGCATTCAATATCCAACCACAGAAGATAGCGAAGGATGTCTAACAACGATTATTAAACCTAGATGTGATTTAGTAAAGCATATGAAAGGGAAATTTGTGGTTACGGGAGGTAAAAGCGTAGAAGTTTCCTGGGACGACTCTGGAATGGTTAAGGTTCTCAGCTCTAGTGATATGCGGGTTTCAAATGGTACTAAAGGGAATCACTCACGATACCAAACTTTTAGAAGGCGTGGAGCAGTCTTTTAAGCTAGAAAAATAGATCATACAAGGCATAATATAATGATTTCAATCATGGCTGGCCATCTTTTTCCTGAAATTAATAACGATGGTTAACTTTAAGGAAAGTTTTCTGTCTCATAGAATACCTCAAAAACAGACTGCAGTGCTGGTTTGTATGAAATACATATCTCATACTCAACGTGTCATTTGGTCGAGACCAGCAGAACAATTTGAAAAATACGTATCAAAATTGTTTATCGTCCACACCCTTTGGAATTTTCGACGTAGATTTCAACGCCATGGTCCCTACACTTGATGCGGTTTATAAGCAATGACGAAATTAGCAGCAGATTTTCATTATGATCATTGATATCTCCCTGTCATACTGTATACCATGATTCGATGGAACATCAGCAACAGATAATATTCGCGTGGTACAACACAACAGATTATTCCCACAGTGATGGTGAATCGCTGGAATACAACTCATTCAACCGTACCAAACACAATCATCTCAACACGTTTCTTCTTTGAATGGTATAGATAATCATGTATTGAAACATCTCTGCCGTATTGACACACAGTTTTTGTATAAAGTTCTGGCATTCCTCTTTATTAAGACCTTAATGTTGATTCTATAACCCTTGACTTTTTCAAGTAACTTAAAACAAAACTTTTCGCGGCATAACAGGACACAGCTTCGAACAAAAAAAACGCAAACACTTATTTCTTACTCCATTCACGATCTGAGCTAAGAATCTCATCACAAAACACAAAGGACAAATCATCAATCATGAATCAAGCAGCACGTGCCCTGAATGAAATATCACAAAGCCTTAATTTCAACAAGAGACTTCCTCCTTTGGATGCCTATGAAGGTCTAGATACACCTCCACAACTTGAATACGCGGATCAGACTTCCTGGATTACTGTTCGTATACATCCTTCCCTTTATTCTCATTCCAGAACCATCTTCCGCCGTCAATCTCGAAATATTTTTCTACCCTTTCATGCAAACTTGCAGGCTAATCTCAACGTTACAGAATCACGCAAATAACTATGCTCCTTCTGCCATCGTTCTCTCCCAAGCAAAGTCAGGCACATGGCAACAAATGCTCGCGAGTCTCGAGGCAATCACAGACTTCGTCATCCAAATGTTGGAGAGGTATACATCAAGTGGAGAAGTCAAGACATGCTTGTCAAACGTCTCTGGGAGGATGTGAAATTCCCTGGTGTAGATCCAGATCCAGTCTATGTGAGTGCTTTTCCGATGAGAGCTTGGAGATGAATTAGGATAAAGCTGATGATATATGATAGACACAAATCCGAAGAAAATACTGTGCAGCTGTTAAAAAGTTGATCAATGAGAAGGCAGAAAAAAGGAAGAGGATGACATTGCTGCTCTAGTAAGTCTTTTCCGTCCATACAATGTTCTTACCAGATGAAATTGCTGACAAATCCGAGATCTTCCTCAACGAAACTTATAACAAGAAACTCATGTTAGCACGAAATTTGAGGTTAGTACCGAGAGCTTCACTGACCGCGTTCGTGCTATCAAGGCCAAGAAGGCTAAGGAGGCGCAGGAGGCTAAGGACGCTGAGAAGAGAATCCAGGAGATTGAGGCAGAAGAAGAGAGAGAAGAGATGATGGAGCAGGGCGAAGACGAGGACTTTGTAGTTGTGGAGATGGAGGATGCGGATGATGAGGATTTCGAATGGGAGGGTGATGATTGGGATATGTCGTGATTAGCTTCTGAGGAGGATTAGGGGGGTCGGTAGCTGTTGGTGGCTAATGGAAGAGAACATTACTAGCTAGGTAGTCTGGCAGGTTGTTGTGGGTTGCGCGTCCGGTTTATATTGCATTCTTAGTTGTTGCTTTGGGTTTATATTCTGATAAAAACCCAAAATAGAATATAATATTCTACTTCACATATTTCTGTATCCTCGTGGATATAAATTTCAATGAACCACTACCTCATTGAAGACAGATGATATTTTACATTAACAATCATCTTAATCAAAAAGTAACAATTGGGGGTTATATCATGATCATATTGTTTCTCGTTTAACCAATTCCTCATGACTTGTTGATTTTATGATCACCCATTTCAAGCAACTAATATTTCTCTATTATGGTAGCCCGATCTTCTCATAACATCCTGTCCATTTCACTTCAATTATCCAGACCCTTCATATTTTATCTGATACTACCCACATTTTGATTAACATGTATAGACATAAGCACCTGGCATTTGTCTAGTCTGCAGATCCGGGACTATTTGATTTCCTGCTAGGATTTTATCTGGTTTTTCTTTCCAGTTAAAATGAATTTTAAATGTAAAGATGAAAGAAGAAGAGACTTTCAATCTGGGCGAAATAATATCTTGCGTTGGTTCTTTCCGTTGGTTTCTTTCCCCTTGTTGGTATCAACTTGGTATTGATTAAAGTGTAAAGTACTTTAGTCTTATCAATATGATTGATTATATTATTCATCTTGATTATTATGATTTATGGGAAGCTAATAATTAATATAATAAAAGTGCTAGCACTAGTGTATATACTAATGTAATACGGTGCTCTTTTTAGATTACATAATCGATATTCCGATACTAGCAACTTTTAAGTTGAATGTGATCATATACCTAAGCTTATTATTCAATCTTAAATATAGTATTCTATTTCTACTCCCTTAGCTCCCATTTCACTATTCTTTTTTCACTTAATATATTATTTAATAATTATTTTATTAATATCAATCAAGTCTTTTAAAGCTTAACATGTATTGTTTTTAGTTATGGTATCCGTAGGATTCGATTCCCATCAATCCATTTAATCTTTCTGATTTCCCTATTCTTGTAGTATTATTATATAGCTATAATATCGATTAGAAGGCGTTTTTTCTGTGCTAGTGCTGAGTTTAGTTAATAAGTTATATAGTGACTTAGAATCCGTACATAATATCAATGGTATTTGTTTTTTAAACTTGAGAATAGCATTAATAATACTTTTAATAGTAGTATTTATATCAAAACCTAAAATTAATGCATATAGCTTAAAAGCTAATATATTTCTAGTAATTCTCTTGTATTTAATCGATATCTAATGGATAATATTAGTATTACTATATTTATTTATTAAATATATGATATAACTAATTTATAAAGATAGATCAGTATTATTAGTAAAGGATATATTAGTAAAGACAACTAATTCGATAGAATCCATGTTAAAAGATATAAAGGTTAATCCTTTTTTTAGATTATTCATTTGTTATTTAATAATCTTATTGAGTTTAATAATATTTTTTTCTTTTGGATTTATTATTTGGACAATAATTAAAAGATAATATAATACCTTTGGTTGATATATTATTATGATATATATATTTCTTGTATATTAAGCAATATATTGATTTTTCGAAGTAATATTCTTTCGAATCTTTCCCCTCATTCCCTGCATATCAATATTTTTTAGTATAATTATTCAAAAATTATCGTATTGTTTTTTTTAATTCAAATAGATTCTATTACCCTTAAAAATAATTAAATCATTATTAAACTTAAGTGGATAATCTTTGGTAAATTACTTTCTGTTTTTAGCTATAAATCCGGCTTTCTTCAACTACTCTTATTCTAATTATGCAAATCTTTCATTTACAATTATAAAAGTATCATTGGTTTGTAATCCTATAATGCTAATATTATTATTAGAGTAAAGTAAATAGGGATTATATATAGATTATATTATATTTAGCCTATTCCTATAATGATTATAATAAATTCCAAATCAATAATTTCCTGCTTCTGGTATACTATACAAAGGCTTTATAATATATAACATATATCCGAAATCAAGTTTGATCTCTTCTAATACTTTCATATAAATAGGTCTATTCAAAGTCGTGGTTAATTGGGTGTATATTTGTATAACATTTTGTAAATAGATTTGAATATACTTGTTTGATACTTATAAAATAACAGTAAGTGTAAATATAATACATTAATTAATATATTGAATAATCGGTGATTATTGTCAAGGTACGGGTAAAGACTTATATTGTATTATAAGGGTAGAAGAGCTATAGAAGAGTAAAGCCCTACTTATAGAAAATAGGGCGCACTAGTATACTGTGCCTGAGACACGAAGGCAACTACAAATCATATAATTAGCACCGTAACAGTACCCCCTGCTCAAGGCGATCGGTCTACGATCGCAATATCAATTAACCTTTTAGAAAACAAAATAACACTAAAATACTCTAATTTCTACTATTGAATTAAAATGAACTTTCTTGGGAGTAGTAATCAATTGCTGGAGCTTTTTAAATCTGTTTCGGCCTTGATTCGGGATGCGCTTGGTATAAGTATTAGTAGGGGATCAGGAGTAGTAAATCTTTTGAAACCTACTCAAGCAAACGGTTCTAGCTTATTTAGATTTGCTAAGTGAAAAGCAATAATCGTGTCTTTCTAACCGCAAAGGTCTTCGATGGGTTGCCAAGATGCTGAGTAATGTTTCCATTTGACTTAGTAGTGAAATCCGTTTTTGTTATAGTAGTCAAATAGTTTATTGAATTCTTATCGCTCAATTTCCTCATTCGTTTCGTTATCTCTTTTTAGGATACAGCCTTGGTTTCGGCGGGATTCGGTTTTGTTAATTGCTTCTTAACCAGTTAATCCAGGTAAACAATAGAGTGATCGGAGTAATGAATTGTAGAATATTGAAAAGATTTTAAAACTAATAGGGAGCTGGAATAGACAGGCTTATTTATAAACTTTTAGAATCTTATAAAAGCTATTCCATTTGTTATCACCTTTCTTTATTGAATAATTGGTTTTTATATTCTTAGTATTAATCTATACTTTGTTATCTTCTTTGTATAGAGGGGTATCGGTACAAATCTTGTTAGCGTAATCTTTATATCTCTGAATGGATTGAGCAGCTAAAGCTTTCAATTTTATTAAGATAATATCAAATCAGTCTGCAATCTCGTTAGCCTTTAGGAATTCACATTTATATTGATATAATAGATTTAAAGAAATAAGTAAAGAAAACTCAATGTTGAGATATAAATGAAAACCATAATTAGTGAAGAATAAGGATACACCGATAATCTCTGAAATAATATTATTAAGCACAAACTCCACAAATAGGAGTCAATCATACCAATCATCTTAATGAAAGTTTATAAAAATCTGAAGATATTGTTTTACCATAGCATTGATCCTCTCTGTTTGTCCATCAAACTTGGAATAGAACGAGAAGGATCATTTCAAAATGATCGATAAACATTCGGATAAGTGCTTCCAGAATTCTGATATAAATTGTAAACCTCTATCGGATACTATATTATCAGATACACTATATAAGCAATAAACTTTTTCGACAAATCAATCAGCGAGCTCCTCTACGGATAATCCTATAACCAGAATAAAATGATACATTTTTGGTAGGCAGCAGATAACTGTAACGATATATTGATACTTTTTGCTATAGCATTCGCTGATTGGTAATGGTATAATATAGTCAATAGAGATATCGGACCAGGAGCAGAATGATACTAACAAAAGTTCTAGAAATCCGGATATAGCAAGACGGGAGGCTTTGGTTTAGAAGCAGAGTTAACAGGCTTATACATAAGTTTCGATTTCTCTTGATATATTAGACTATCAGTATATGCAGAAAACGAAATCAATAGTTTTAACTCAATCGGGATGTTCTGCTGGACTAGTAAAATGCATTCAATATATAATCTGGGTGTGAAGCTCAATGAAGAAAAGAATAAAAAGGTAATCGCAATAGAAAATTTTATTATTGATTAATCTACAATCTTGAAAAGCAATTCGGAGATCTTTTCGAATCGATAGCAATCAATAGTAAATAGTTGGGTTCTAAAGTGTTTTATGTATGATAATAATCAATTTGAATAATTTATATACTTTATCAATAAGATTGTCAATTGGCTTTTCAGTATCGGGGATGATTATACCCATAGACATTACAATAAGATCGATATTGTTATTTGTTTGTCGAATGAGGTTCTTGAATATAGTGATATCGAATACTCTTTTTGGAAGGATTGTTTATAAGTAATTCTTGATTCAGTTATTATTAGGATCAATATATACAGAGCAATCTTCTGCTTTCCTATTCAGTACATCAAGGCAAACTGCTTTAAGACCTAGTCTGTATATAATACAAAAGTTGAAACCAGCCAGGAATTCAGTTTATCTAGTTTGTCTTTGATTCAATATCTTTGTCAATATAAAATACTCTAGATTCTTATAATCAGTAATAATCTCGAACAGTTTTTGAATTCCATATAGTTCGAATCTCCATTTTTCTAAGGATTTAATAATATTGATTGATTGATTGATTTAGTTTAACGTCCCGCTCCAGTCCATGACTATATAAGACGGCTAGGCTCTAAAAGCTTAGCAATGCTAGTGAATATCTACAGTAGATATGATCAATTTTGGGGGAGTAAAAACAAATATTGGGGTGCTCTGCCCGATCTCTATTCGGAGTGCAAATAGAGATATAATGTTTTCATCCACTGGGACCTTTCCCTCTTCCTTCTTCCCCTATCCCTAATCCTATTAAAGTATCCTGATATCCAATCCTCTTTCAAACTTGGAATCCAATTTGCTATCCCTTCCTTCTATAAGGAGCAAGAGTTATCCCCTCCCGAGTTACCTCCAGTATAGCAAAAGGTCCTCTTGCTAGTGAGATGAAAATAGAAGGCACCACTCTTCTTTTAACTCTATCTCTTTTAAACTAGCTCTTTGTATATCTTCATAAGCTTAATATCCTCCAGTCCTTATTAGATGTGTATAATCGAAACTGTTGAAAATGGTGGGGTAGAGTCGAACCCTAAGCCCTACAACCCATATACAAATCAATTCGAAAAATTCGAAAATTCGAAAATCAAAGGAAAAACGTCGTATCATATCGATACCCAGAGTATAGAATTAATTAAAAGGCAATGGCATTCTTTGTATTGTAAAGTCGTATTCAAGTAGCTGAAAGCCAAAGAAAGAGAAAGGATTGTAATTCGAAGAGAGCGGCAACGAGCTCTATATTGAAAAGACTCTTCCAAAAGAGAGAAGAGGCTAACTTTCCGTATCGTACCTGTAGAGGTAGTAATAAAAGGCAGATATTGAATCTGACTGGGGCTTCTATAATCTTTATATTCGTGTTGCTTTGTTAGTATTCATCTTTTCGTAGGGATCGCTATCGCAAAATCGTAATATAATTCTTCCTTCCCTATATCTTCCAAAACCCCTTTTCTTCCAATTCTTCCGATTCCATCTGCGACTCAATCTTAGCTCTGCAGATTCTTGAAGAAGAGCTGGAGGTTCGTAGGATGCACCGCGTACAGGTGTTGAGTCTTCGCATCCCAGGATTTAATAATAGTTAGTAGTTTCTTATCATAAATCTTGTAATTGTATTCGGCAACACTATATTTTGAGGAGAAGTATACAATTAGGTATAATTAGCCCTTATTGTTATATTAAGAGAATACTCTGCCCGCAGCTTAATCGGAAACATTTATCTCGACAACTATACAGCAATGGTGATCAAACATTGTAAGGATTGGGATAGAGGTAAAAGCATTTTTCAAGTTTTCAAAGGTATTCTTTTAATCAATAATCCAATTCCATATATTCTCTTTCTTTAATAGGAAATTCAAAGGTTTTATGATTTTAGAAAAGTTGTGAATAAAGTATCGATAGAAATTAGCAAACCCTAGAAAACATTGAAGATCTTTTAATTTAATTAACAACTTCTATTCAAGAATAATCTTAACCTTATCAGAGTCTATCTCGATATTACCAGAAGTAATAATCAGGTCAAGATACTTCGTTTTCCTCATTTCGAATTTGTATTTGTTGATATCGATTTGTAATTCAGTATCAATAAATCTCCGAACAACTTTGCAAACCTATTTTCGATAATCTATAGCGTTCTCGAAGTAAATCAAGATATCATTTAGATATATTATACAATTCTTATCCAAAAGATCGAAAAAAATATGATTGATATAATTCTAAAACAAAACAAAAGCATTGCAAAAATCAAAAGGCATTATCAGGGACTCGAATAAACCAAAGCAAATCGTAAAAACGGTTTTCCATTTGTAACCTTCTGCGATCTATAATTTATTGAATATAACAATGATATCCAATTTGATATAAACTTTAGTATAGCATAAAGCGTCAAGGGTTTCTTTAATCAGTAACAACAAATAACAGTTTTTAATAATAACATTATTCAGTCCTCGATAGTCCTAGCAGATTCCGAACACCCCCCCCAGGCTTTACAATTAGAAAGAATAGAATAATCAATCGGGAATAGGATTCACGAATAAATCCTTTATTTAGGTTATCATCAAATCACTTACAAACAACTTGAAACTCAATTGAAGACATTGAGCAGCCTTTGTTATACAAAAACTCTTTACCTAGCATAATCTTAATCTTGTAATCTCAGGAACATTATAGTAGAAGCTTGTTGATAAGGAAAAATAAAAAATCAACAAACAAATCACAAAACCAAAACAAAAGTTTGCTTTGAATCTCGATTGTAGATGATACAGGTCGGTCGATCTTTTCTATAAACTTCTCGATATCGTTCTCTACAATACTACAGTATAGTTGAATAAGGTTATCTATTATAATCCGATATAACTCACAAGCTTTATTTAATTCATTCCATATTACCTTTATAATATAAACTTCTTAACCTTTACAGAATTAAACAAAACTATTAATTGTAAAGAACTTTATATTATTCATACTCTATCAAATATTTCATAAAACATCAAACAATTCCTTCAAGAGGTTCAATAATAATAAAGGATTCAATAAAAATAAAACATTTAGATTCCATAGCAATCTTTTGTATATCCTAAAGCCCACAATGATCCGCGCTGGGGCTGATTTCAAGATCAACCGGTTCAGTATCATCTTAACACAGGTTTCTGCTTTCCCATTGATTCGATAAGTATAGCAATGATTTGAATCGATTAGCCTTGGATCAGCAGGATCTATATTATCGAGATTTCTACCAATAACCTTTTCTACAACTGGAATCGGAGAAGCATATTCCAAGAGTATCGATTGTTCCAGGAATGAGAAGGAGAAGGTCTGGAGATTTTTGTTGATAACTTTCTCAGTAAAGGCTTGATATAGGGTTGAAATAGATTTCTTTAAATTAGACTTCAAAATAGACTTTCTAATAGATATATATAGTATCAGATTGAGTACTGTATTTGTTGGGGTTGGTATATCGTTATGATCGGGGATGATGGTTGCAGCGAAGTTAACTGGGCAATAATATCTGGAGCAATATATAGATGTGAATTTGAGAGTTATCACTATCCAATCAATAATAGGATTATAACACTGGAGCTACGGAAGGCTGAGGATTATAGGATTTGCTTTGAAAAAATTGATAATATAGAATAAACTGATTTCTTTATGATTGTTAATCCGTAGGTCTAATAGTACATACTGAGATAGGATATCAGAGGTCCTTCCGTCTGCCAGTAACAGGTTGCAGATAATAGAGAGGGGGCGTATAGGGATACCAAACTTGGATATAAGAGCTCTATCTATAAACCCATATCCCACAGCTCCACTATCTATTAAACCAATAAATAGGATAATCACATTAAACACAAAGAAAATTTCCATTGAGATTTTAAGAGATTTGTTATTCATTATTTTAAGATACAAAGGATTCCTAAATATAACTGATCTCTTAATCCATAAAGACAAGCTTCCCACAAAGGATCTCGATTTGCAATTATAAATCGAGATTAATCTTTTAATATACCTAACTAGGAAATTAAATTTCCACTATCATCAAAATATACGGAGCTTTCCATAAGCCCGCCCAGATTCAAGCTAACAATAAGGATTGAAGTGATATATCAAATTGGTATTACAATAATTGGAAATGTATTTTAATAAATAGAATAATAAGTATTACAATAAAATCTAGAATTATAATTATAATCAATAGTAAAAAAACAATAAATATTCAAAGTATATTGATTTATAGTAGAAAAGCAATTAGAGTATAATATAATTCCTGGGCTAATATTATATTTTGCATTATTACATTACTTTTCCTTATAATTAAATTTGATATAATCCGGTTTCTTACAATAAAAACAAAGGCTAAGCTCGAGATATTGTTTTCTAGTATGATATGCTAAGGGTCGCTAGCCTTGGTAAGCGATATCTAATTGCATAGGATCTTCAAAGTAATTAGGTATAAATATTACAATAATAATAACAAACTTCTTTATATTAAATTTAATCTGATTATTGAAATTAATATCTTAATTCTTATATTAATTATCAAGATAAATCTTTTCCTCTAGATTATCATAAATGCCTTACCATTATACTACCCATACATTAATATCAGCAGCAAATAGTTTATTAGAATAATAAATAAAAACATCAATGAGTTCTTATAATACCTTGAGTTTAAAATCAGCAACTTGTTGTTCAACAATCTTCTTACATTTAATTACAAACTACTTGAATTTGATAATAAAGTTATCAAATAAAGCCTTTTTCATTTTATATCTATCATAATTTATAAAAGCTTTTTGTAAGAAATCTAGAATTTAATATTGCTTGTTTAATTTATATTAGATATTTATAACAATACGCCATCCAGAAAGCTAAAAATCAGAATCGTATAGGTTATCAGTAATTGTATCAAAATATATTTGATTGTTTGTATAAACAAAGCTGGAAAGTAGATTAGCAAAGAATATGATTTTCTGAAATTTTGATTTGTTTTTGTAATCCGTAATCAAATAGCGATTAACTATATTATAAAAGTTATATATTAATCTTAATACTTTATAATATTTTATTTATTATTACTAAACTTTTCAGAAATAATAAAATATTTGTAATAAAATAAAGCTTGTAAATTATTATAAATAACAATCTTCAATATCTCAATTGTATCTTTCAATTCAATAATCTTTAATTGAGTATTAATGATTTAGACCTGAGTAATAACAACTTGAGCTTGTAATGAGCCTGTAATCGATTCGATTGATTCAAATATAACTTAAGTAATAACAAAGTGTACAACATTTGGATCATTGAATAAATCTGTAAAAGGAAAGATATCGGCTTTGGTGAAATTGAGAACGTAGTTCAAGAAAAGGAATTGCAGAGGTAAGCCAGATACAGGCACTTCTAATACAAATACTTGTTCATCCATCTTTAATACTTTTTGAAGCTCAAAACATTGATGGTAGGGTATACAATAGATCAACAATAAATACGATTGGTATAATCAGAACAAAATATTAATAAGGCTTTAAAAATAAAATAAGAAATAAAATTGTAATAGTTTATTTGAAGATAATATAAACTATTAAGATACAGATAAAGACTTATATTGTACTATAAGGATAAAAAAGCTATAAAAGAGTAAAGCTCTATTTATAGAAAATAGAGCGTGCTAGTATGCTGTGCCTGAGGCACAAAGGCAACTATAGATCATGTAGTTAGCGCCGTGACAATTATATCAAAATAATGATTTTGCTTATATCTTGGTATATCTGAATTATTAATTATAATTTCGCATATACTTTATTAATACCTTCTTCTTTTATTTTATTAACAAATTGTGATTTAAATAGTTATATTCTAAATAGTATACTAGCTTTTGAAATGATTTTAAAAACTCCATTTTCTATTAATTTATTAATTTTCTTATATTGTAATTCCTTATATTGTATAGGTATATCATCTTACAAGAATACAATTAATTGTAATAGTGATAGCTTAATATCGATATCTATCAAATTAATTATATTAATCAAGTTGCTTTTTATGCAACAACATAATTGCATATCTGGTTATACCGCTGGCGGTAGTGTTTGTGATTGTAGTGTCTTTATTCGTAATATATTAATTATTATAATATCATTATCGTTGTCACCATTTGTATTATTATCATTATTTGATTCGATTTCTTCAAGCTCTTTATAAAAAGATTATACAAACATAAATCGAAATTTAATTGGTTTATTAGTAAATTCCATTTTATATATTTCCCTATCCATTCCAATTAGAGTGTATGGTTCAATCCATTTGCCTGATATATTGCTACCTTTTCCTTTTTCTATACTAAAACTTATAAATTAAGTAATAGAGTAAGGATTAATATCATAAATAGTCCATTCCTTAGTCTAAGTGCTTTTGTGATCTGTTTCTTAGTTCATATATAACATACTTTTACTATAACTTTCTTTATAGTTTTTGTATATAGAATTATTATTATTATTATTAGTAATTTTCAACCGGGCCGTATAGGCGAGCCTCCCAGGGGGCATTACGGTTGGGCTAACTGCGGGATAATCTCTAATTTACATAATCCCCCTCTCCTAAAAATAAGGTCTCAATACCCTCAGTAGCCTCCCAAGCGATAGCTAACGCGCTTGCGCTTTTGTCTCCGATCCTCTGAGCGCCTCCGTGCGCGCTTTCCAATCTTTTATATAATATTTTGATTGAAAGCTGCTTTATCCTGTAAGGGTAGCTTTTGTATATATTCTAGTGTAGCACAGAATATTGCATATATCGATTTTGTTCTTTATAGCCTTGCTATATCAATCGCCTCCTATTCTGTATTTATATTCACCCGGATCGGTCAATCCATTTCCATTTCCTCTTCCTATTCTTTTGGTAGCGTTTTAGGGCATATGCTCCTGTAGAAGTTTGTTATAATAATAAATTTAGCAAACTTAGTTAATGTGTACATTAGCTATTTCAATAGTTATTCTTGAACCACCCAATTGCGGGGTGGGTATTTAGGCCTGATATCTAGGGGCCAGATTTTGTAGATCGTAAGGACTTTGTGGTAATACACAATATGCTTGGGGGATTTGTATGCGTTATATAAGCAATGGATTGTTACTTCTTCGTGTTTAAATTGTTGGTGATAGTTTTCGAAATCGCTATATACTGAGCAGATCGCTAGTATGCAATAGAAAGTAACTTATAAGAGTTCTAGTTTATTAGAGCATTTGTTTGTACTCCTTAGATTCTATTTCTGGTACTGTTTGGAGAGCATTGGTTTCTATTTGATCCACTATGTCTGTGCTGCCGATTCCATAGCAGTTTTTGCTATAGAGCGGATACCGCTTGCTGTAGGTCGATTCGCATGCCCTGAGGCTGATTTTCTTGTCCCTTTATCAGCGAGTGCATCCGCACGCTCATTCCCTTCGATCCCTGTGTGGCCTGGCGACCATTTGATCTGGATCGAGTGCTTGTATATAGAATGATTGTTGGAATTAATAAATTAACATTATTCAATCTAGGGTATGTTCTATAAACTAGTAGTATGGGAATAAGCCTATTCGGTTTGGCTGTATCATTCATAGCTTTCACTATCATTTACAGGATTATTGTTTTTGTCAAATTATTATTTTCAAGTTCTTTAATCAAGATCTTATATATACAATATAGGGAGTGATAATATCTTTTTATTATGTCTATAAAATTATATATTTCAACTAATATACTTTTGATAATAATTGATATAGATTTTGTATTCTAAACAAATTCTTTATTTATAAAGTTTTTTTTTTTTTTTTTTTATATCATGAATAATATAATCTAATAATCCTATATATATATTAATTTAGTATTTTCGAAAAATATTGAATATATATTTAGTTGAAATGTTTTTAAGGAATTGAACTACTTGATAGTATATTGTCTTATTGATAATATATAGAATTGGTTTGCTTGCAATGTATATAATTTATTTATTTATTTATTTATATTAATTAACGTCTGTTTTGGACCTCCCTAAGGGTATTTAGACGTGCTAAGATAAGGAACTATTTGAGCGGCGTGATCGTCGTAACCGAATTTAGCAATTTAACTTCAATACCAGGGGCTATTCGCTCCTCTACAGGTGCGATCCGCTTCTGTTTCCAGAAGGGAACATCTGATCCGGGTTGTTGTTGAGGTAGAGCTTGATTCCCGGGTGGATAGGCTCGTTGTAGACTTCGATCCTTATAGTAGAGGAGAAGAAGTAAGAGTGGGTTGTTATTTGTTTAGCCAAGCAGTAGGGCTCTTGTATTATATATTGAGTTTGCGGTTTTTAGGGTGTAGTATATTCAAGTGATCAATTGAGTAATGAGTTTATAAAGAATGGACAGCAAGCTTTGTTGAAAAGATTGTTGCTTTTTAAGGGTTCTTTAGTAATTAGAACAGATCTAAGTATAGAATTCTGAGTCGATGATCAACTGAGTAAGCTTGCTAGATGTATATAAGAGTTTCTTGATATATATGATTACCTGCTTATTAGATTGCATTTCTACAGAGGCAAAGGGTTAGTTTGAATGTTTTAGATTGTTTATAGTGCATTTAAAAAAATGATATAGTTCCTTAGTACTGCTGTATAAGTAATCCAACTTATTATTTTGATAACCAAATCGCTAATGATAAGCGGCGTAGTCGCTATAGCCTGTTTTTATAATTATTAATTGATATAAGACTGCTTTTGATAGAATTAATTCCTTTAGCTCCTTTATATTGTATTTAGAAGACCACTCCTTGTAGCCAATAGAAAAAGAAGAGTTTATTTCTTTTTACCAAATAGATTCTGTGTATAAACACTTTTAACAAACAATCATTCGAACTCTACTAATTATTAATAACTTATTGATTGTTTAATCTATAAGTCCAATTGTACTTGTGTTTGTTAAGCAATCTGCTTTCTTATTATTTTTAATCTCTATATATCCAGATAACCATTTTATTCTGATATCGAATTGTTTTATTGCTTTATAACATTTATAAAAAGCCTATTATATTGTAGGTAGTGTATTTCCGTGTATACCCCAGATGACTAATGTACTATCAATACACATCCAGATCCAACTGTTCAAAAGATCTTCAAGCATAGTGATTAGATATTCCAATCCGCGCTATACTCCTATCGCTTTTGTATCGAATATATGTAAGTTGCTTTGGATCTGCTTAAATCCAAAGGTTATTTGAATGCCATTACAATATATTACATATCCATAGTCAACACAATATTTACAATTAATAGTTTATTCTGATCCGTCAGAGAAGATTGTGTAATCTTCAGGTAAAAGTTATCGCCATTACTCTTTGAAGACTTAAACTGCTTCTTCTTTAGTTAATCCTTCTATTAGATCCGTTCTATAATCACTCGAGAAGTGCGGGCGGAATAGCTTCAAGTGTTATATCTTTGGGATGAGACGGCTGAGCCGCTGGATTCTTGTAAAAGGCCCTTTTGCTGTACCTGCTCCTTATCCGCGTTTTTGTATTACTAGTTTTAAACGATTTACTAGCAAATATTGATTATCAATCATTTTTAATCAGAATGCGAATTACAGTTTGGTATGTTCTAATACAACTATTCCCGATAGCAGGCCCGCTTCTTTAATAAGAATTACAATCAATATAATCTTGTATACTAGAATCGCTCCTTTTACAGCAATATTAATTACTCTATTGATGCAACAGAGATAACCTTTTATGCCTACACTTATACTTAGATCGCTTTGGCCTAGACTAGGTTTATATTTATTAGTGTATTATATTTCCGTGCTGAATAGTATTACTAGGAAAACACAGATGATTACTGCTTTTCTTAGAGAGGAAGCTGGCGGTCCATGTATAGTGCAGGCGATCAATCTAATATACAAGACTACTTTTATAGCTTTCGCTGTATATATTTTGATATATTGTAAGAACGAGAGCTGGTGATTAAAGAAGATGCCCAGTTATCTTAGAATAGACTAAGCACTTCTACTCGTTGCAATCGGTATTGAAATGATTATCAGATCTGGATTTACTATTAATAATGGATTAGTGGTATCATATTATCTGATAATATAAAATAATTCAAACTTCTCAGGGGCGAATAGGATTCTATTCTCCTTACCCCATCTAATAATCTGCTATACTTGTCGTTACAGGATTCTAGCATTTATAGAGAAATGCTTGAAAGAATAATAGATCGCAATATCATCTGTATAGTCGAAACGGAATTTTGTATCTTGATTGAGGAATTCAGCAAGATAGAGCATATAGAGTATAGATAATAATAGGGATCCCTAAGGGATACCGTATGCTATTAGATATTCCTTAGTTGTAATACCTTCAAGTTTTATTTAACTTTTCTGTTTGTAAGGAATAAGTTTATTAACTTGAACAGCAAAGTTGACCATTTTTGTTTAATTATTTGGCTTAAGAATCAATACTTCAAGAGAATATTAAAAGCTTTCTATATATCTATAGTAACAATTGAAACTATATTGCCAGTTGTTAATATAAGCTTCGCATTGTAAATAAAGGCAGCTGCTAAATCTATCCCTAATCTTCTAAGAAGTGCTTCGTAGTATTATAGATTGATTACTTTATGTCTCAAAGCTATTTAAGATATTTAGCTAGCTATATACTGTTTGAAACCCTTTCCGATACAGGAGATCAGAGCTATTAGTTGTTATGACTATAATGATATTTTGTTTTTCTTGCCTATCTTAGGAATTATTACTATCTCCATTAGCTTTTATCCTTTTAGATAATAATTTAGAGCTAGGTATAATACAAATATCTCCCGGATTAGTAACTTGATGTTCGGTTAGTATACCTTAAGGAGGTGTATAATGGCTCGATCCATTCCTGGTGTAGTATACGAGACTCCTATGATGTGCTTTTCTATTTCTTCAGCTGAGATTATTCTTTTCCAGGGGAAAGTCCCTTTGTGTATTTGATTGTATAGTGGATTGTTTGGAAGATTATTATCCGTCTTGAATCGATTTAGAATTGTTGTAAATAAAGTGTCCGCTTTTTCTTTGTATCGCAGATTTCCTGTTCATTAATTATTAGGGAGAGGGATTTTGTATTACTTTCAGAATCAATTTATGCTATTCTATAATTCGATAGAGTTTTTTATTATTCTTAATCTATCTAGATGTATAGTTTAATAGGATTTCTTGGCTTGTTGTACTATTTTTTTGTAAAAAGTGTGTAATATGAGTTTTCTTTTTTAAGTCTATTTCCCTTCGTGCTTTTATATATACTCAATAAGCTTTTCTGTACTTATCTGTTTATTATAGCAAGACTTTCTCTATTTTTCAATCGATTTGCTAATTATTCGGATCGATTTGTTTAATGCTTTTGTAAGTTTATTAATGTAGGTTTCAATCTTAGTTATAATCTGGATATCTATATTATTGAGATGGGCTAACTAATTAACCATTAGTTTATCCATCTCGGCAGATCCGCCTCCTTTATCCAGTAGTAATACTGATTCCACTCTGTTGTTCCGCAATTCGCTAGATTAGTAATCTGAGTAGTATAATCAGATTCCACAGTGGAGTTCTTCCAGTACCCTCTGTATAAGCGAATGATACATTGGAAAAGGTTAGGTTTAGCATATACCCTCTTGCATGGATGGGTATACCTGGGGTACCTATAAACTCCATGCCCTGCTTGTTTGTTTATATTGCAAGCTATACCCCTTGATTAACTACGATTACCCCCGGTTCCTATAGCTTGTGCTTTGCATTAAAGTCCCCTCCTATAATTGTACGCTCATTTAGAATCAAATATATAATTGTCGGGATATCGATCATGTGATCTAAGAGGGCACTGTATTGCACTAGCGTATGTACTAGCGTATGCACTAGCGCTAGCACTTCTACTATATTAAATACTAGCTTCCCATAGTTAATAATGATCAAGACGAATAATACAATCAATCATATTGATAAGACTGAAGTACTTTATACTTTAATCAATACCAAATTGATATTAATATTAATTAGTGATATTACAAATTAGGGCCTTGAATTCTACTACAAAACACTAGATGTTTTGAGGTGGTTTTTAAGATTGATAGAAATTCTGAAGAGACTACAAAGAAGATATCATTGTACTTGGTATAATGCACTATCTCTTTTGTTGTACTAAAGAGTATGCTCCGGATAATTGCATCAAAAAGACATATTCAAGAGGTCGATCTTGTCAATTATAACGAATCGAGCTTGCATCCATTACGCATTAGCCTTTGTATTGTACACTGTACAGGATAACCCACAAACCTTTATCTAAATACCTTTATAAATACCCTTTCACCCTTTCAAAACACTTACACCTATACCTACAACCTTCGAAATACCTACAACTTCCGAAATACCTACTTTCACACATCATTATGTCGAACAGTGACAATACTGTCAATCCGATCGCCCCTAAGGTCGTCGACAGGATCTATATACAGAGGAGGAAGAGGAGCACTACGAGAAGTGGTTAAGCCTATTAAAGGAATAATAGGCTAATAATAAGGATGTTGTGTTTGATACTAGAGAGTTTACTAAATATGTCAAATTCAAACGCAAACAATATGATTATGAGGATATCAACAATGACGAGCTCGCTAAGGTCTTTTATAATGACTTTAATATATTCATGGCTGGACAGTTCGCGAAGATCCATCAGATGGATGCACGAAAGCTATGTATGGTACTATGTATTCGAGGAGTATTGATACTAAAGACAGGTGTTGAAGCACATGTAGCTTTATACAATCAATCTTGTAGGTCTACTATAGGTGTATGGACGAAGGACTAGGTTTAGGAAGTTTTGAAGGATCGCAATATTAAGGAGTCTAAGTTTAAATCCGGGACGATCAATAGATTTATTGAAAACGATTTCAAATATGATGATGATCGAGGAGGTGATGGAAATGGTGATGGAAATGGTGATGGAAATGGTAACGGAAACGGTGACGAAGGAGGAGATCCTGATGATGACGATGATGGTGATGGTGATAGGAAGGATAATAGAGGTCGATGCGATAGGGATAAGAAATTATCGATATATTTTAATATGTAATCTCTTATCAGTTTATCGAAATTCTATACCAATGAGGAGAAATATAGTGGGGATGATAATAATTTCGATTTCAAACTCTTGATATTCTATGAAATCTCACAACGTGCGGAGATGCCTATAAATATGTAATACAAGGCATTCCCAATCATGCTAAAAGACAGCACGCTCGAGTTCTTTTATGCCAACTACAAAGCATTACCACCTACATTCAGAGAGCTTTGCACTTATATACGGAGTAACTTTGAGGAAGAAGAGTACCAACACAATATACTGTCTAAATGGAATAATATTACTCTCAAATCAACTAAAAAGGAGTATAAAAACAAGCTACTTAATGAATGTCTTACTATTATGATCAAGTAGTTACGCATACTATAGCATCAACTTGATCCTGCTATGCGGCAGATGTCACATCTATACAATAAGCTTATACTAGTATATAAAAACGTTGAGGTATACAACCTAGCTTGTTTCGACTTCAAAAAGGAGATATCTGGTTTAATCAACCAATTGTGATAATCTATTAATACGTGGGAGAGATTGTATAAGGAAGAAGATATAGTACTATTCATTGACAAAAGATTCCGTAGCAATAATGACCGGAATAGTTCAGATGGTTTTAGAGATTTCAAAAGCAGTAATTTCAAAAGCAATAGCTTTAAGAACAATACCAATAGATTTCAACAACAATCTAATTCTTCGAATCAACGAAATCGTTGCTGGATATACAAGAAAGAGGGATATCGATTAACAAAGTATTCCCAAAAGGAACAGGATAAAAACCGATATGAATACCAGGAAAAGATCAAGGATAATAATAACAACACGTTTAATAAGCACTACGACCAATGGTTGATCGAATACAAGAAAGAAGCTACTAATACAGAATCTGATTCAGAAACCGAAATGGGACAGTTCTTTGCAGATCTTGATATTGATGATACTGAAGAAGAAGCATTTTTCGTTAGTTCAGAACCTATAAATGGCCAAGAGATATTCAATTAGTTGTCAGTCAATACGATATTGCATATATTGATTAAAGACCCTATTGAAGCTACTCTACCGACAAAAAGTATAATAAACATCTTTTACACAAGTTACACAAGTAAGGAGTTCTTTGGTATATATATCGATACAACTTGTACAGGTAAATCTACAGTTAGAATTGGACAATATCATGTATGGCAACAGGTATGCCCAGTGATGTATGATTTATAAACAGCAGGAGCAGTGAATATACGCTTTGGGAAGGGGATTACAACGTCAATAGGTTCATTTCGTATCGATACACCATTTGAATGCGTTGTTTTTCATATTGTGGATGCCGATATTCCATTTTTATTGGGACTTGAGGACATGGACTGACTTAAAGCATTCTATAACAATATCACCGACAAATTCATTAATCCAACCAATCAATATTCTATCATTAGAAGATGCGAGCATGCATTTTTGATATAGAAGGTGAATATGGATTAGTTTATTCAAAAGTCTATTCGCCAGAATGACTGCTATTTAACGACTATTGAGCTATAGTGTTTATATCGATAATTCGGCCACCCATCTGCACAACGCTTTTATAGTGTACTATAACACGCAGGCTACAATGAGAGTAATAACGCTATAAAACATCTCATTAAATACTATAAGTACTGTCAAATGCATAACAAGTCACCCGAATATTTCAGGTTCACTTTACCAGAGAATACTGAATTTAACTATGCTATATATGTCGACGTCATGTACATTGCAAGCAAACCAGTTCTATATATTGTCGATGAGGCAATACACTATCAAGCAGCTCGGTTCCTTGAAAACATTTCAGCTAAGTATACATTCGATACTCTTCGAAAGTACTGGATTAACGCATATGTAGGACTACCAGATTACATTATTCATGATACAAGAAAGAACTTTGTGAATAAAGAATTCGTTCAGAATGCAAAATCTATGTCAATCACCACCAAGAGCGTACTAGTTGAAGTATACAACTCTATAGGCATAGTGGAGAGATATCATCACCCCCTACGCTGTACATACGAGATCTTGACTAAAGAGCTTGAAGATAACAATTTGACGAAAGCAATGATCCTGCAAATGGTAGTGAAAGCTGTAAATGATATAGCCGGATTGAATGGGCTTGTTCCTACACTACTAGTTTATGGGATATACCCTAGATTGAGTGATATTAACCCACCAACCTCGATAATCATTCAACGTGCGAAAGCTATAAAGAAAGCTATGGCAGAAGTACGTTATATATAAGCTAAGAGACAGATTATAAAAGCGCTTAGACTGAGGAATGAACTATTTACAATATCAGTTCTTATTTTATCGCTTAATTCACAAGTTTTAATATAAAGAGAAGGAAAAGGTAGCAATATGTTAGGCAAATGGACTGGATTATACACTCTGATTGGAACGGATGGGGAAACATGTGAAATGGAACTCACTAGTGGACCGATTAAATTTCGATTTATATTTATATAACCTTTTTATAAAGAGTCTGAAGAAATCGAATTGAATGATGATAATGATACGAATGGTGATGATAACAATAACACTATAATAGTTGATATATTATGAATGGAGATACCACAACCGCAAACACCACCGCCAGCGGTATAACCAGATATGCAACTACATTGTCGCATAAGAAGCAATTTGACTAATATGATCAATTTGACGGATATCGACATTAAGCTACCACCACTACAATTAATTATATTCTTGCAAGATAATACACCTATACAATATAAGGAATTATAACGCAAGAAAGTTAATGGACTAATGGAAAATGGAGTCTTTAAAATTGTCTCAAAAGCTAGTATACCACCCGAAACACGACTATTTAAATCACGATTTGTTGATGAAATAAAGAAAAAGGCACTGATAAAGCATACGCGAAATCACGACTAGTGGTTCAGGTATACCAAGATGTAGGCAAAACCATTGTTTTGATGTAATCACCGATTATTCAATATATTAGCCAGCATATTATACTTACACTTGCTGCTATTTTGCAAGCGTCAAACAAGTATATTCAAATCTATTTACGGGATATCATATAGGTATACACTTAATCAATCACGATTTTGAATAGACCTATTTATATAGAAGCACTAGAAGAGATCGGACTTGATTTCGGATATGTGCTATACATCATAAAGCCCTTGTATAATATACCAGAAGCAGGAAATCACTGATTTGGAATTTACCACAATCACCATAGGGATAGGCTAAATATAACGCAATCTACATACAATCTCTGTTTACTTTACTCCAATGATGGCATTGGTATTGTAGGATTACAAACCGATGATACTCTTATAATTGCAAACGAAAGATTTGCACAATTAGAATAAGAGCAGTTGGAGAAAGCCGGATTTATGGCTAAAAACAGAGAGCAACTTACCGAAGATTATCCACTTAAGTTTAATGGTGGTTTAATTACTTTTAAGGGTGATAGAATCTATTTGAATCAGGAGAAATAGTGCGATAATCTCTGAATGGTCATGCTGGGGAGCATTGATATGCGGGAAACAAGGGGAAAGATTCGAAAGAATATCACTTCGAAGAACCAATATATCATTCAACGTGTGAGAGGTGTGTATATTGCAATAGTATATCAACTAGAGGTATCATACTATCTTTTAATTACTGTCTAGGTAATAGATCCGAAGGAAGAAGATACTATTAAACTCAATAAGATCATCAAATAACAAATGGACAACCCAAGAAAAGGATTAACCTTTATACCTCTCAACATAGATTCTATTGACTTAGTCGTTTTTACCGACGTATCCTTTGCTAACAATATTGATCTATTATTGCAAATCGGCTATGTTATATGCCTCGTAGACAAGTACAGCAATGCTAATATCATTTACTGGATGTCGATCAAATGCAAGAGAATCACTAGGAGTGTATTAGCTTCTGAGCTATATGCACTAGTTTTAGGTTTTGATATCGAAGCTGCTATTAAGGACACTATCAATGCTATTCTCAAACCTAAAAAGCGAATACTACTCATGCTTTGTACGGATTCTAAGTCACTATATAACCTATTAACTAAGCTCGGTATAAGCACAGAAAAACAATTCCTGATCGACATTATGGCTTTACGACAATGCTACGAAAATAGGGAGATCATGGAGATTAAATGGATTGACGGGAAGTCGAATCCTGTGGATATCATAACTAAAAACGGTGTATATCAAGCTTTAAAAGACTTGATTGATATTAATAAAATAGTTATTAAAGTGATGCATTGGGTGGAAAGAGAATAGTGGAAGGGGAGTTAAGGGAGTAGGAGTAGAATACTGTGCTTAAGATTGAATAATGGGCTTAGGCTTAAAGCACATGATCCATTCAACTTAAGAGTTGCCAGTGTCGGGATATCGATCATGTGATCTAAGAGGGCACTGTATTGCACTAGCGTATGTACTAGCGTATGCACTAGCGCTAGCACTTCTACTATATTAAATACTAGCTTCCCATAGTTAATAATGATCAAGACGAATAATACAATCAATCATATTGATAAGACTGAAGTACTTTACACTTTAATCAACACCAAATTGATACCAACAATAATATAATTAATAATATCCAAAGTGCACAAAGCTTTATAAATATTCAGGATCGAATATCCATTAACTTATATCCAAAGTAGGTTTTTGTTTTCGAGTCGATCTATTTACTCTACTTTCAAGTGCGCATCTTTTTGTATATATGTCATAACCCGAGGGCCTTGTTTGTTCTCCTCTAAGTCTTCCTGGAGGTTCTAGTTATCGATCAGCTGATATCGATTGTATACATTATGATTTTATATAATTGAATTCCAGTATAGTCTTGGCTCCTGTAAACAGATTATATCCAGCTAAGCTTCAGCTATTAGCTATAATAGTATAATATAATTCGCATGTCCCCGGTCTATATTCGCCTAAGCAATAATGAGATCTTTATTCCTCTAAATATGCTTATTGATTGTACTACTCATAAAGAGGATCTAAATACAATATCTATCGTTATAAAGGTCTCTACATCGTTCATCTCCAGATCTATTGGAATAAAGGCTTTTTCTGCTAAGACTTCTATATTGAGATTCCACTAGCTTTGACTACAAGTTGAACATATATATAGCATAATTGATACGATCGACAGACTTGTACTAAACCTATACAAACATTTGCTGAAGTGTTTATTTTTATATACTATAATCCTCGCTCCCGGAGTGACTAGGGTTTCTGTGATTGTTACTTTAAAAAACAAAAGTGATTCAGGAATGTGATTCGCTTTATCTGCATCTACTCTGTGCAATATCTCATAGTCTTTTCTGCCAACAGCTCTAACTGCGGCCAATTCCTTTGCAATCAGAACAATCCGTTGTTTAGTATAGACCCTAGGAGCAGCTAGACAGTTGGAATAGCCAGCACGGAAGGGCCCATGACAATTAATATATTAAGCTGTTTTAGTGTATTACTGATATATAAATATACCTTCATGCTTAGTATTTAGTTTACTGTATATCGAGCATCTTGGGGCTTTATTATAGGTGAAAGGGTTATAGTACCCTAGGCAGCCAATACTGTGAAGTTGAATTTCCCGGGATTTATCTAGAAGAATCAAGTAGGAGCTGTTATTGAATAGTCGAAACCGCAGTATTGCAATATTGAAGTCAATAATCCAGGTGGCTCTTTTAGTGATCGGGTTGACCCTGCTATATGCCAATCTGTAGTTGATTGACTGCTTGCCGGTTTGAGCTATAATCTTCTTCTTGATAAGCTCAGTGGGTATAGGAGTAGGAGTACCTTCGATATAATAGAAATCGTATGGTACTTGTGGGATTGTATATATAAACCATTTTTCTAATCTATATATACTTATTGTATAAAGGGTTTTAAGTACTTACTTAATATTTTCTATTTTTATAATCTCTTTTCGATTAGCATCAGAGCTGCACCTTAATGTCCAGCCTGTGTTGTTCCTCTGAAGAAAGGGGATCTCTGCTAATATGATCCCAGCAATTACCTTTTTTATTCTGAGTCTTAATAGGAATGGGCTAGTTTCTGAAAGCAGAGCTTCCCCGCTAGCTATTATAAGGATTGTTTTCTCAATCCGATTATTCTCCCTTTTGAGTCTACATGCTCTCGAGTAATCAGTGTTCGTACTTTCATTAGGAACAGAACGTATTGTATTAATAGAGTCTGTAGTAAGGCTTACTGCCTTAAGCCTGGGAGAACGACAAAAGAAATCGGCAATTGATATAGCTCTCCTTTTGAATATAGAGATTGAAAGCAATAAACGAGCCAATATTAAGACCTCAGTCTTATTTATAAATATAAAAGATGCCTTTAATCATATTTCGAAAAATCAGCTTTTAGAGATTTATAAAAAACTACAATTATCTACAAATCTCATTACTTGGATAACCTTATTTTTATAATATAGATAACTAAAACTATCCTTCAATAATCAAACCGAATCCTTCAAATCAATCTCCACAAATATACCATAAGATAATCCGATTTCGCCGATTCTCTTCTTAATATATATTCAAAATCTTTTTCAATATAATTCAATTAAATTCCTTTTCTATATTAATAATATTATATTTATTATTAGTTTAAATATTTGGAGAAAGAATATCAATTTGTTAGAAAAAGCTACAAAATAATTATACGAATTTAGCTCAAAGAACACAATCCAATTCGATTTAGTTAAAACAAAATTAATACATTTTTTATCATCTAAATTAATAATTCAATATTTAATTATTCTACCTAATTCAGAAATAATAATACCCCAATCTTTAATTAGATAACTTGATATCTAATTCAATCCGAATTTCAAATTCAATTAATATATCAATATCAGAACAATACAAGCAAAAAAAGCCTTTCAACAAATAACCCAATTAGTTAATACAAAAAAGAATTTTAGCCCTAAAACTATAAGACAACTATATTTAGTCTGTATAACAAGCATTACAGATTACAAATTAGAGATCTAATAAAAAGGACAAGTTAAATTCAAGAATATCCTTTAATTATTTTAAAACCTAGTTCTTTGAAAGATATTTAAAATCTTCAAAATTACTCCAATCTTTTTAATAGAAATCGAAGTAGATTTAAAGTTAACAAAAATCTATTTAGATTTAAATATAAGACAATATGCCTTTCGATTAGTAAAACTTTCTTTTAATTATCTAATTAATATCAAAAAAGAATTGCTATCTCAATACAAATTGGATTTAGAAATAATAGCCACTCCTCAAAGAAAACGATATAAATTATTCCAATTAAATAAAATTAAAGAATCAATAAATCAAGACTTCAATTTATCCACTTTCGAAAAGATTATACACTTCAACTTTTTCTTTTGAAAAAAAGAAACTCTTTACAAAGTTAATATTAATAAAACCTCAAAAAAAGATACAGCTATTTTTTATAATATTATATTCAAATATAGAGACAACAATATAGTTTATATATATACCGATATATCTTCTACTATAAAAGGAATTAGAATAGAAATGGGGATAATCGTAATACAATTAAACAAATCAATTTTTTATCAAAAACAAATCAATATTAATTTAAATCAATTAGTTTATAATAAAGAACTCTTTAGAATTACAAAAACTATCAAATATACTAGCATTATAATATATGAAAACCAGAAATTTAAGATCTATTTGAACAATCAAACTGAACTTTATCACTTCAAAATCCTTTTTGATTATTTAAAACAAGTCTATTAAATAAGAGTAATCAAAACAACAGAGATTATCAAAGCAAAAGGAATTGAAGTCTCCTTAAATTAAGTCCCAGGCCATATCTCAATATAAGAAAACGAAATAACAAATAAATTAACAAAAAAGATAACTTCGATATAGGTTACTTTAAGCGAAACCAATATAGAGCTATTTGATATAATAATAAAAGAATATGATTCCAATTAATAATTAAAGATATTCAATCAATACGAATCCAGATCGAATCAATCCAATATAACTTATTCGAAACTCTTTCCATAGAAAATTAGCTCCAAAATCAAACTACCAGAAAATATTAAGCGAAATATTGTTAATGCCTTTTTTTAACTCAAAATTGGCTATGAATATATTAAATCCTATTTATATCAATTCAAGCTTTTTAATAATAAATGTATTTGTAATAATATCGAAATTGCTGTTTATCTCCTAATTAGATACCTGATATATAGAAAAGAAAAAAAAAAAATTTTCAAGAACCTACCAATATCCCAAATCAACCTACAATTCCTGTTATATACAAAAATAAATATCGAACTAGCAACCAAATTCATTAATACTACCAAAATTGCTATAAGAACCTAGCATCTAGCCAGAGCCGAAATTCAAAACGAAACAATTAAAGAGAAAAATTCAATAAGTAAAGGAGAGAAAATAATTAGAGAGTTAAAAGAAAAAATACGAGAAGAGAAAAAGAAAAGAGACGAAAGAGAGAAAAGAGAGGGGTAAAATCCCTTTCAAAATCTATTATATGGACTACATACAATAGTGGGCGCTATACCCCAGTATTTGTTTTTACCTCCCTTATTATTTTATTCCCATTATATATTTCAAAAGTTATCCACTAGTGTCCTTATAGCCTAGCCGTTTTATATAGTTATGGACTGAAGCGGGACATTAAATTAAATCAATCAATCAATCAACTGCCTTAAGCCTTATTTAAGTTTTCAGTGTATCAGTATAGGTTTTCTGTATATTGCTTTTTAGCTGTAATTGCTTTATTATAGACTTTCTCCCTTAATCAAGAATAATCTCCATTATTTCTAATAGAGTAGAAATAATTGTGCTCTTAAATTTCATAGTGAATTTGCATTATTAGCCTTGAAATCCTTATACAAGCTTATCTACTAACACTGCGAATACCTTAATCACCTCCTATCTCTCCCCCTCTATCTTATCGATCCTTTCGAATTGTTCCTTGATTGCACCAAGAGCAGAGCCTGTAGGCAATCTTATAATTAATAGGGGCTATATACCAGCCCCTGAGGTATTAATAACTATTTAAAGAGAAAGCGCCCCCTGGGTTGAGGAACCGCTTGGCGTGCTAGGAGTGCGTATCGCTATTGGCATGATGGGAGCCTCCTGTGGTTACAAGGTTTGATAGGATTAAGCCTGCCGGGGCAGGGGAAATAAATAAGGAGTATATATGAATCGTCCCTTGCAATGTATATAATGTTGATGTATATAACATAATTAAATTTAGTATCCTCTAATAAAATAAATCTGAAATATTTGGGTAATTTGCTATGTATTTGATAATACTTATAATATTTAATGAAATATTTTATAATATTATTGTTCTTATTATAGCCTACGTATTATAATATATTATAAAAGTATTGTATAGATAGGTGGCCAAATTATTAATATAAATGCTATAGTTTAGTAATCATTAAATAGTAGTTATTCTAGCGAATAGACTTTTGAATAAACTGATCCATATTTATCTTTTATATCAAAAATGTATGCCCACATTTTCTAATAATAGAATATTGATTGGTTGGATTAATAAATTTGTTGGTGATATTGTTGTAGAATACTTTAAGCTAGTCTATATTCTCAAATTCCAATAAAAATGGAATATCGATATCCATAATATAAAAAACAATATATCTAAATAGTGTATCGATACAAAATGAATTTATTAATATTACAATCCTCTTTCTAAAATGTATATTCACTGCTCCTATTGTTTATAGATTATACATTACTGGGCATACCTATTGCTATATATAATATTATTTAATTTTAACTATAGATTTATCTACATAAACTATATCAATATATATATCAAAAAACTTCTTACTTATATAACTTACATAAAAGATATCTATCACACTTTTTGCCAATAGAATAGTTTCAATAAAATCTCTAATCAACATATGCAATATTGTATTAACTGATAATTGATTGAATATTTCTTAACCATTTACAGGTTCTAAATTAATGAAAAATGCTTTTTTTTTAATATTATCAATATTAAGATTTACAAAGAACTATCCTATTTCGGTTTTTGAATTAGATTCTGTATTAATAGCTTCTCCTTTATATTCAATTAATTATTAATTATAGTACTTATTAAATGTGTTATTACTACCATCCTTAATCTTTTCCCAATATTTATATTGATTTTTATTCTATTTTTTCTAGGAATGTTTTGTTGATTGATATCTCTTTTTCTTACATATCCAGTAACAATTTTATTGATTCAAAGAATTAGATTGTTATCAAAATCTATTAATATTACCCTTGAAACTATTGTTTCTAAAATTATTGCTTCTAAAATCTTTAGAATTATTTGAACTATTCCGGTCATTATTATTGTGGAATCTTTTATTAATGAATAACACTATATCTTCTTCCTTATACAATTTCTCCCACATATTAATGGATTATCACAATTAATTGATTAAACCAGACACCTCCTTTTTAGAATCAAAACAAACTAAATTGCATACCTCAACGTTTTTATATATTAATATAAGCTTATTATATAGATGTGATATTTATCGTATAATAGGATTAAGTCAATACTATAGTATATATAGCTATTTAATTATAATAATAAGATACTCATTAAGTAGCTTGTTTTTATATTTCTTTTTAATCGATTTAAGAGTAATATTATTCCATTTAGATAGTATATTATATTAATACTTTTCTTCCTTAAAGTTATTCTATATATAAATACAAAGCTCTTTAAATGTAAATAGTAATGCTTCATAGTTAGTATGAAAGAATTCGAGCATATTATTCTTTAGTATAATTGAAAATACCTTGTATTACATATCCATAGGTATTTTTACATATCATGAGATTTCATAGAATATCGAGAGTTTGAAATCGAAATTATTGTTATTCCTGTTATATTTTTTCTTATTAATATAGAATTTTGATAAATTAATAAAAGATTATATATTAAAATATATCAATAATTTCTTATCCCTATCGCATCAACCTCTATTATTCTTTCTATCACCATCACCATCATTATTATTATTAGAATTTCTTTCTTTATTACCCTTCTTATTATCTTTTCAATCATCTTTATTATATTCAAAGTTATTATTAATGAATCTATTGATTATTCCAAATCTAAACTTAGATTCTTTAAGATTACAATCTTTCAAAACTTTCTGAATTTAATCTTTCGTTTATACATTGTAATAAATCTATATAATTAATTATATAAAGCTATAGATATTTCAATATCTAATTTCGATATTCATATTCTTCAGATATATAATATTATTTATAGTTTTCATGCATCCAACTAATGGATCTTCGCGAATTGCCTATTTATAAATATATTAAAGTTATTATAAAAGACCTCGGCTAGCTTGTTATTATTAATATCCTTATAGTTGTATTGCTTACACTTGAATTTAATATATTTGATAAACTCCTTAAAGTCAAAATCAATAATTCCATTATTAACCTGTTGTTCTTTCAATAGGCTTAACTACTTTTTGTAATATTCCTCTTCCTTTTCTATATATAATTCCTTGCCAATAATCTTAGAGATAATCGGGGTGTTGTTGCTATCCAATATGATAAAGTGTGTATAGGGGTATTTCGAAGGTTATAGATATTTCGAAGGTTATAGGTAGATTATAGATATTTTGAAGGTTGTAGGTATGTTGTAAATATGAGAAGTATGAAAGGGTATATAAAAGATATTTAGATAAAGGGTTTATCTTGTATAATGTATAGTATAAAAATAAATGTATAATAGATATAAAATCGATTTGTTATATTTAACCAATCGATTCTTTTGAATATATTTTTTTGATGTAATTATCCAGAGTATATTTTTTAGTATAATAAAAAGAGAAAGTATATCATATCTAATACAATGATATCTTTCTTTGTAATCTCTTTAGAATTTTTATTAATCCTGAATACTACTTCTAAATACCTAGTGCTTTCTAATAAAATCTAAGGCCCTAATTTGTGATATTACTAATTAATATTGATATCAACTTAATATTAATTAAAGTATAAAGTACTTCAGTTTTATTAATATAATTAATTATATTATTTGTCTTGATCATTGTTATCTATAGGAAGCTAGTAATTAATATAGTAGAAGTACTAGCGCTAGTGTATACACTAGTGCAATACGGTGCCCTCTTTAGATCACATGATCGATATCCCGACACCCCTAAATTTCGTTTCGTCAAATTTATAGTACCGCAGATTGGAGTAAATTTATTATAAGCACCACAAAAATGGAAAACCTCAATGAATATTTCAACGACATTCAAGTCTGAGATGCCTATAGCTGTACAACATATCAAACCAATAGAATATCAATGCTGATGCCAATAACCAGTAGCATCCCATTCTCGAAATGCAATCTGAAACGTTGAATAGAATCGTACAACATCAATAACTTTTGAATCATTCAAAAACTGAGTTTCTGGGGTGACACTAGTTTACAGCTTGACCGTACTGCGTAGAAAAATAATCATATCCAGTTCCAGAAGTACTTCTTGTTCGCACAAACATTTTTTTCAGTATCTTCCCCGCAATCTTTACAACAAGTTCTGTAATACCTTTGGCATCTCTATTACGCATCCAAGCTTAACTCAGGATATGTAGTTATAATTCTCCCGATAAATTTTCCACATCTAGACGTCACTACGAGGAAATCAAGATATCAAAAGATCAGAATGGATCTCCCCGAATTCACACCTCAATTTATCCAGCTACAGAACAAGCATCCCCATGATAGTGATGCTTATCATTCCTCGATGTTCTGGGAGAAGGCTATTCCCAGACTTGCTCGCCACACGATATCGGACCAGGACCAAAAGGCTGTCACGGATAGATACCAAGTAAAGTGTGTCGAGTATTATGGAAATACGGTCCACAATAATTACTTTATGTACTGTTGGGATAAATCCATCTCGACCTATTTCTGTAAGTGCTAGTATAAACTTTACGGGGGTTAGTTAGGGTTACTAATGTGGTTCGATTCTAGTTCCCGGTGAAAGTTTTGTCGGATCGGATCCTGATCCAATCTATGTAAGATATTTGCCTCAGATATCAGAGAGTTTAGAGGCTAATCTCATCATTTTAGTCGGAAGTCTTTGCGCAGTACTTCAATGAGCAGGCGCAGGTCAGAGATGAAATGAACGAATGTGGCGTTGAGGTCACAGAACAAGTTGTATGTATTATCTAGCCTTGAATTTCAGTGAGATATACTAATATGAATGCTACAGGATGTCTTGACGAGCCTTAGCAAGGTTTATAACAATCAACTCCAACTCGCACGTAAATCCCCGAGATATTCACCTGGCAATGTTCCGAAGGGTACCAGCAGTTCAGGTGGTCAGAGTAGCGCTCGAGGGCCGAGTCCCCAAGGCAGTATTCCTGAATGTATACCCGCGGAAGACTATGATGCCAAGTTGCCTAAGCGGAAGAGACGAATGGAAAAGGCTACTACCAAGGCTTTGAGTGAGGGGCTGGATCGTGATTGGGTCATGGTCAAGGACATTCGAGATGATGATTGGGTCTTGGTTGAAAGAGAACCAAGATGATCACTGCATCTTGGTTAGAGCTGCAGTTCAAGCTTGTATTTTTGGGTTGTATTCATCACTCGACCAGGCGATGTAGATGTCATATAATGAGCGTCCTTCATGTCAAACGGGTGAACTTCCTCGGTACAGATATATCAATGACATATTAATCAGCAAATTAATTCAATCAAAGACTAATTACTAGCGAAATAGAGATATGATTCTTCTTTCCCGTGAAGTTCAATGTGTCAACATGACTTATGACAAGCTTGCAAACTAGACGGAAACCATCAAATGCAATACAATTTGAATATTTTTCAAAAGAAGGGATGAAAGACATATTCATATCTCTGAATGGTAACGTTCACTTAAGAACTTACCAGTGTTAAATACCTATTTTGACTTTAAATTATCCACATCTATGTCAGATCAAAGAACTTGCACACCCTCAAAGAATCAGTTTGTGTTCAGAAAGTTATGATGAACTATGGTAGTCATCCACTCACTTATTTGTGCTAGCATATAACCTTAAGTTCTCGAGATAGTTTGCTGTGCTTTATATCAAAGATCACCTATTTCACTAGCAAATATATAGGAATACAATCAATGCCAGCCCAGAAAACTGCCTCATTCTTCGTTTGTGAATTGACGCTAGTGAACTGTTCCTGTACTGAATATGATATGGGTACCAGCTGAGCTAAGCCACATTAGGTACCTGGCTACCTAGTTTCAGTTGCGAATCCAACCTTGGAATTCACCTGTTCTCGCTTGTTAGACAAGCTGCTGTAGCTTGTGGGGTCCGAGGTATTTATTTTACAACAAAATTCTCTTCTCAAATTTCAACAAACTCGAACACCTTCTTGCGAGTCTTCTACAATAATCTACAAAACTTCAAAAATCACAACACTTCACAATCAACACATTTTCCTCCTCACAATACAAATTAATATCATGACTCCTCTCGGAGGAATCAGATTTCTGATCTCGCATGCGCCAAGAGAAGCACTTGGTGATTCAGAACAGGAAATTCAGGAGTCGTTATCCTTGCTTGAAGCAATAGCATTCGTACTCGAGAAAACGGAACGCGAGAGAATCGACAAAGCATTGAATAACTCAGCTCAGGACATCGGACAGCGCCATATAACTTCCACCGATGCGACTAACAACCACGAAGCCGCTGAGGAAGTCACCGCTAGTATCGTTACTAAGAAGGAAGGCGTTCAGGGCAATGTCACCGAAGAAGTCGCCATTGAAGTCTTTCACGAAGATCTCGTCAAGAAGAGTACTGCCGATGAGAAAGTAGCGAAGAAACCTGATTGCGAAGATATTGTTGTGGATGGAGTCACCGAGCAAAGCAAAATTGGAGATTCCGTTCAGGCGGATCTTCTCTTGTTGGGTATGGACATGGAGGATGACGCAGAGAAGAACAACATTGAGAAAGGTGTTATCGCGAAAAATGCCCCCGGAATTCTCATGAACAATTACAACAATTCGGACGCCAATGATGATTTCGAGAACTCTGGAGCCTATTACCATATCATATTGAAGATGGATTGTGGCGACATCGACGAAGAGGTTGTTAAAGCTGAGAGCGAAGACAACGATGATGGCCAGGCTCTAGCTTGAATTTCAAACAATTGGCTGAGACATCACCGAAAACCATTTTCTTCTGTTGTCGACTATCATTGTATGATGGATCGAATGACAATCTTGCAGTGGCTGCGGTAATCATGTCTTCTTTGACTGCGCTCAAAGTCATCAAGAGCAATTTCTACTCTACCAATCATAGAAAATGGACATATTAGAGATCAAAACCTGTGCATAATTACAACGTGAATGTATCTTCTCTTTTAACTTGTTTCCATCATTCCATGCTTTATCTATCATTCATGCAATTCGTAGCTGGACAAAAAGCGTGAAAGCAACAAATGTGAAGGAGGTTGAAGGCCAAGATAGTTACAAATTCTTTGTTTAATTTTCCAACTGTTACTCTCACATTGAACTGCAAGTGATCTACTAATATCATAGAATACGGAATTTTGACCTCCAGGAGAAAACAGAGCCGCCGGCGTGTGATGCTTGATACTAAGGAGTGTGGTACCAATCGATAGAGCTGAGCTCTGCAAGTCAATAGCAGAACAGCGCTGAGCAATGGCCACGAAATAGGATACTCTAAATCTAAATGCATCTGAATTAAACTCACTAGTAAGTATATCTTTCACTGCATTTGCGATGTGATTTGTAAAACAGCCGTATCATATGCGGCTAGCATGTATCATACTCAGTCACCATAAACTATTCCTCCCAAAAATGAGTTGTAGAGACATGATTGGAGGTGGGGACTTCTACAATACCACCGCCTATGGACGTAGCAGAGCAAATTCTCTTTTAATGAATTCTACTGTATCTAAAGACCTTTGACAAAACACGTGTTAATATTCACTCCGAGCCCCATGCTAGCTCCATACGGCAGCTTTGCACAGCCCAAATCTTCCCAAATTACCATAAAGCTTTTCCCACAACTCGAGACTGTACATCTTTGTTTGTGTCTAACAAACAAAATACAACTCGAACATCCCGAATCTTAAAGTCAACCTCATCATGTCTACTATTCCACCATCTGACTTGGCTATATTTAAATACTATACAGAATCGCCACCACCATCGAATAAGTACTCTGGCAAGAAAATCATGTCAAACGCGGACTTCGCGAAATTTTTGTCCAAAGAGGTTTACAACGCCAGGAAGATGGAACAACAACGTCAAGGTCGCAAGGCCATGCAGATGAATCAGAATCAATCGGTCAAATTCCAGGACATTTCATCTGGACACGACAAAGATCATATGCTTAATCCATCCTATGATGAGATTCGTAATGATACAAAGGAGAGTACGATTAACGAAATGGGAGAAACAGAGAGAAGAAGTAGATGGACAAGAGAGCAGAGTGATGATAGCCCTACTCTTCGTAAACTGTTGTACACTGATGTGATAATAAAGGAGATGGAAGAACAGGAGAAAAACACGAAATCAGCCAGTTCTGCTTGGATTCCCGATGCAGTTCCTACAAAGAGATCAAGCAAGAAGCATCAGGAGAAAGATGTTAAGTATGCTATGGCACCGAAAGCAACAAAAGATCGCCATCATACAAGAAGAAATGTCAGAGATCCTGCAGAATTCAAATCACTAGAAGCTCTAATCGTTTCCAGAAAGAATCCCAAGCCAGAAGATTCTGATGTTGAAAGCGACAAAGGAGATCAACAATTCGGTACCTTCGTCAAGAACTCCACACCAGCACTCAGTGAGATCAAAGCTAGTTTCCAAGCGACAAGAGACAAAGCGACAACAACAATCAAAAACAGTCAGACTGCTAGAGCAGAAGCAACTAGAGTCATCTTGGAAAGTCAGGCTGTCAGAACTAGAATTGAAAAAGCTCTTATAAAAAGACACGTCGACAAATGTCATGCGGAGATTGCTGAGAGTGCTGGACTATCAAGAGGAACAAGTACAAAGACTGTGATTGCTTCTTCAGTTGATGGTTCTGTTGAGGACATCCTGGAAATGGACAAGAACAACAACAAAAAGATTGCGAAAGAAGCGGTTCAGGAAGCTGTTCAATCTGCAGAACAAGCTGTCCAGAAGGCTCTCCAATTCCAAGACACAAAAGTTCAACTCTCTGCCGGTTCTCCCCAGACTTCCAACAGTCCCACCAACAGTCCCACCAACACGATGGAAAGCAATGCGAAGAATACCAATGGTGCGGCTGCCACCAAGGTATCAAAGTATACAGGATGTATGGATGACTATAAGATAGAGTTTGTGACAGAGGCTGAGGATGATGCTGAGAATGATGCCGAGAATGGGGATGCGGACGAAGATTGGGTGAAGGTTATGGATTACGATGAGGATGAGAATGAGGTTGAAGAAGATGGCTGGCTGCTTGCATGATGAGCCAACAGTCTTCACTGGAAAATGGATTGTTTGAAGCTTTCGGATGGTGGTAGTATGGTCTGATACAGAGCACAAGTAGCCCGGGCAATTAGCATGCCATACAGCTACTTCGCAGATATTTTAGGGAGTTAGGTTGTTCAATAACCAGTTTTTGTAAACAATGAAGATCAGAACTTCTGATGTGATGCATGATTTCTTTTTATCCACATAGCTTGCGTCCCTAACTATCATGAGTGAACGCAGCAAACATAAAATATCATTGAAGCACAAGATGATGCTGTTGCTCCCAGCCCATCATGGCGGGGTAATGCGGGGTAGTGATCTCGGCTGCTATTGGCTACCTCGTGATATTTTTCGTCCCCTTTTTGTACCTTAGATACCTAAGTAAAAATGGATAAAAGCCGGATAATTATCGAATAGCAAAGTACTTCACGATGCTACTCCAGTTCCTAACTATGAACCAATTGAAGTAATCGATCAGAAGTTGATACAAAATATACTCACCGCCCACATGCCAAATCTCCCCTTTTCCCACCAAAAACTCACACTGCATAAAGTATAAATGCCATACACATCACCATTACCCCTTAATCCCCACAAAAACTTGACCACCAACGTGATGAAAAAAAAATCTAAAAAAAAAATCCAGATCCATCTATCGAAGGACGCCAGAAGAAAACTTCAGCGTGCATTGCATGTGAATGCCAAGTAGTGGAGATAGCTGTCATTTTCAGCCCGGGTGGAGACTCTTTAGCCCACGGAAAGTTATTGCAAGGGCGGGACGAAACAAGACGCTTCGTCCCGCAGGCAATCTATTCTCCTTTGCTAAGGAACAGGCTGACCGGACTGGTGGGACGTGACAGCGGAGTCATTATGTTGTGGATTGTTTGATGCATGGGCGAGAGCGACTGGAACTTGGCGGTGCCTAGACCACCCAAAATAGGAGTGAAACTAAAAGATGCTTCAGGGTGATCATTCAAACGAGCAAGCAAATCAAGGAGCGCCAGAAGGCACCGAGTCTTGCGACCCATTGAGAAGATGGAATTACTAGCTACTGTAGTATAGAATGCCCAAATCGAACTCCGATGCCCCTTCTATTATTCCCATATCCGTTCAGTTCAGTTGTCCTTGTTGCCTCGTGACAAACCATATTGCATGTGCCATCTACCATTTTGACGCAATCTTTTATCGGAACCCCTGATACCTATTACCCCAAAAGAAAATCATCATCATCATGTCATAAAACTCCAAAGAGACACCCAAAGGATGGAAAAACATCCACAAAAACTCCATCCTCTTTTCCAACACTTGGTATGAAGATCCACCCTCCGTATTTACTCCGAGTCTCTTCTCTCACTCATCTGCTTAGCCCTTCTTCTGGCCTCAATAAATTTATTCAAGTGTTCTCCGATAGGACCATAAGCCTCGACTGGATACCAGCACTTCCCCTCATCATCCCACGTCGTGACAATAATACTAACTTCCGATTCTGGTTGTTGAACCTGACGAACGGGAGCTCGTTCTCGTGCGTTGCGGTTTGAGACAGGCATAGGAATGCGAAGAGATGAGGACGAAGAAGCTTGTCGTGGTCGAGAAGAGGCGTAGTTCGGATAAGGAGTTGAGTTGAGCATTCGCTTATTGGAGAAGGCGTGGGCGTTGCGGGGTGGTGAGATCTGCATGGTGATGACTGTTCTGAATGTTCTGATATTTATGAAATGGAATCAAGAGAGATTAAATTGTAGAAATGTGAATGGAGGGAATTAAAGTCGATGATTGGCAGATCTGGTCGACGACGTTGGAAGGCTGAAGACTGGAATGAACATTAATATGTGTAACAATGTAACGGTGTAGAAAAAAGTGCTTTCGTTATTATCAACTTCTGGTCGAACTTGAGTATTTATCTGACGAAGCGGTAGTGAAAAGAGTATGAAGTTCAAAGCCCATTGCAGTGCTTGATATGGTGTAACAAATTGTATGTTTCTTTTTTGTCAAAAGTAAGAGCGAATTAATAGGTGGGAAAATGTCTCAATATATAGAATGTTTAGGTTGGTTGTGGATGAAATTGAAATGCCTCATAGATTTGATCACGCAGGTCCATCGAACTTTAGAGGAATGTGAAAAGACGCCAACAAAAATTGGGCACTTGTGGATGATGGCTTGTGTATTGGGCTAGCACTGAACATGGTAGGTAAATAGCCCGGGCAAGGTTTTAAAAAATCTAAAAGGGTAATGGCAATCTATCTCGCCTGTTTACGCCTGTATAAACCTTACCGCAACTTTACGAAGCACATCAGAATCGATCGAATTAGTTGAGACCAAAACCCAATCAATCTACAAGTAAATGTAAGTATTAGCTGAAAGGAGTAATTGGGTTCGGTATTTCCTCGATATTTTTTGGTGCTTGGGCAATGGTGTTATGGAAGGTCCGTTCATGTGCTCCGTGATAATAAAGGGGCTCGGATTGGGTAGTCATCTCACCGCCAGATAAGCTTTGGTGGAACTGTGATTGTCGCTATCATGATACTTGAAGTATTTCAGATACGGTGTACAAGAAGTATCGTCGACTTTCTTGAAACTTGGTATTGTTCCTGCGAGTTTCCCATTTGAGAGTCTCCATCCAACCCATTTAGTTCCTGATTGGATTCAGCATGCAATTAATTTGATAATGATGATGTTGGGACTTGGGATCACGCATGGTAGACTTGTATATTTGACTTGGCTATGGTACAGTAATAAGCTGTGAGTGGACTCGTGGACTAATGTTTGACTCGTGGTTGGTGAAATTCCCGCTTTTCTAAACGAGTGATAATGGACTTTGATGACTTTGATGAGGGGACCCCATGTGATTTGACCCATCTCCTGATCTTCAACCGATCAAAACCGAATTATAAATGGGACCTATGGGTGATGATTAACATCACGTGAATTCCCAAGATGTTCTGGAACAATGTTTTAGTGTTCTCATCGAGATTTACTCCTCATTTTACGATAGTTGCGTAGAGTTACGTACTAAAAAGAACACGCCGAGTAAAAGTTTGTTTGGTGGTAGAAGATACAACCGATCACAAGCTCTGGAATAGCTATGGTGTAATCTGCCTTGCATAACGCTGTTGTATAACCTGCATTCGTCTTCGATTTTGGCTATAAGCTAATTGTGGCGGGCATGTGAAGCAATAGCATCTAAATCAACGTTTGATAGGAACTTTTTTGGAATTTTGTGATTCCTGACAAAAAGAGTCAAGTGTGTCTCTCAGACAGTACTGAAACCTTGGTAATCGATCTTCCAACCTGAAATTCTATATTAGGAAGACCATTGTTCCCGCAAAACATGCACAATTGATTCATTGCTATCATTTCTGAATGAAGTCGTGCATCAACTTGACTAGACCCTTTGCAGTCACGTCAGCCACATTGAAAATAGAGTAAGTAGGTGCCCAGGTGTGCTTCTTTGTGCCAACCTCTTAGCACAGCGCATCATGTGGCTTGATATTACTTGATAAAAATTACCTGCAATACACTATTGCTCGGGAAATCGTACCCCACGATCACTATTAGCCTAGTTTCACGACGTTGGACTATATTACCACTGTGATTTAATATTCTGGGGTTTTTGCACTGGATCATGGATTATCTGCTTTGAACCGAATTTTAATTAGCCAGTTGTGTCGTGTTGTCCCAAACAAGAATTTGTCAACCTTCAATATTTCCATCGAAATCATGTAACTTGACCTCATTGCTCGGGGCATATACGAAGGACCAGTTTAATCAACACATCCTTTCCTTTGGTCCTTTTCTGGAGGCAATCCAAGTATCTCAAGTCGCAGCTGGGCTCCAAAAGGACCGGTGGAAACATTGGCGTACGCGTTTCTCTTGCAGTACTGATGCTTCGGTTTGACTTGGACCCTGATGAAAGTTTATCGCACGGTTCCTGTGTTATTTGCGGGGTTGGAATCCCTATTTTGTTTGTATCCTCGCCTGATAATGGTGATTAGTATTCTAAATAGACATCAAAGTTTTGACATCTAGCTTTTGACATCTACCTTTTGTTGCGCTGGCACTCGCTGAACTTGGCAAGTGTAGGAGAGTGTTTGGGAAAAACCTAGGGTTCTTATCCTCATTTTGGCCATTTCTGCTGTTCGCCCGACGGATTCTTGGCCGGAACAGAATTGCCGAGTTTTATTAGAAATGTAGCAACGATTAAGATATGCAGCGAGACTGCTACTCTAACGCAGTCTAGGAGTATGGAAGAACATTGCTTCAAAGTTATCTGCATTGCTTTGAAAGAATTTCTCGTGGCTGATGCAGTCCACGTTATCGCATCATCCCTCTACGATTTCTCCCAGAATGTCTAAAGAAGTAGACGATCTTGCCACTAGAACTAGTTCCTGGAGGGCAGTACCCACATTGTCTCAATTCGTTCTATCCTCATCCTCGTATTTGACCGCATATTTTCCAACCCTATACATTTTACTTCATGAATGTAACATGCAGCACAATCTTCGACCTCGATCAAATCCGGTCTGGCTGATTCGAGCCCCGTCCTAACCAAATCCAATGTTTGCCAGAAATTATTGAAGACTTGAAGAAGCTGTCTGCACCGAAGCAGGTGTCGGCTATTCTGCCCGCGCGCAGATTGAAGATTGCTTGAAGAAAGTTTGAGCTTGATATCCTCACTGAGGACATAAATCAGCCAATGCCAGTAGAAAAAATAAAAGGGGCTGATTTGTCTGCATGGCGCAAGGTCCTACAAAAACGGGAAAGAGCATTTGCAAATTCGGAATGACCATAATTTCTCGCGGTAAGAATGAATGTAGCTGAGTTTGAAAACACGTCGCGTGGACCCGACTTGAAATTTTTTAAGTTTGGGCATGATTGATTTAAGCTTTCATTGGCACACCAACAGTGTTGTGCTATGAAATTACATCCTGCCATCGTCTTTCTTTGGCAGGAGCTTCTCCAGATCCCCCTTTATTTTGATCCTATAGTCTCCGCAGCTAGAAACTTGTCCATTCACTGTATCTTCAACTTCCGAAAACCATTGACCTGAAATTGAAACTTGGCATTTTCTTTGATGAGAAGTTTGCCCGGAGTTCTGGTTCGCGGAGTCCATTGCGGCATGTACGAAATTCCCGATAAACATCCATCAGAAGCTGGAAAGTGGTGCATTGAGAGGGATGGTGAATAATATGCATCTTCATTACATGATAGAAGATCAAAAGCAACGACGGTCTACTCTCTATATAATGCACGACAGTGTCGAATGCAGGACGAAATAAGTCACATATCATAAATAAGTTCGAGCAAAGCTTAATTTTCGTCCCAATAATCCAATTTAAGCAAGTCAATTCAATGCAGACGATCGAATGTTCAGTGTATTGAATCTTACAGAGTTTTGAAGTTACTTTGCTTGGTGTCTGATCAACTCCGACCATTGACCTCCAGCACTGATACCCTCCCCACATTATCGATATCACGTGATAGTATGTTTTGCGTTCGGATGGTGATGAACCTATCTCGAACCTCCGTGATACTGGAAATGCAAAATACGAGAACCTGTCAAATCCTATTGTCCATTCATGGCACGTCTTTTATCTCGCGATTCGGCAGCAATACGGGTCCTATTACAGTCCGATTCTCATGCTAATGAGATAAACCATCACGTTACTTTGATGATATTTTTTGCCGCTTAACCTTAGGCCTTACGACCAGCATGATTTTCGAAAGTGAGGGATTAATCTCTCTTTCTCCATATATGGCTAGTTGCTAAAGCATTCAAAATATTACTTGAGCTATATATGCTGCTTTGTTTTGACATTGCTGCGATTCTCATTGGGTGCTGCCCAAGTATTTGAGAGGGGGCGGGGAGGGGGCAAGTAAAGAATGCGCACGACTCCACGTTGCTATTTTGGTGGGATTCTCTCGGCAACTTAGTACAAGCTCTTATACTCACATCATTCGAATAAGTTATCTAATCATATATCTGCGCTGGCAAGCTGGCCATACGATATTGGCCATACGATATGCTGGTTTGAATGGAATTTCAGCATCATAAATCTTACTGACAACGTTTGAGAGGAAAGTCACTCCACTGCCATTCTATGCGAAGCATGCGAGAATACTCATCAGCTATATACACGCAATTCAGGATTCTGAACAGAATTACTTGGCCACTACAAGGAGAGTGAGTTTGCGAATAATGCCGGATCTGTCATCGTTGTCAAGCGTTGAAGATAATTTCACAATCATGAATCGAAATGTGATAACATAGGATACAGATAGTGTCATACCACAGAGAGAATTTCCAAAAAAAAAGTTATATACAAGAATAGAAGATATGTACATATTGGTATCATCATATACAAAGCGCCACATGCCACGTCGTAGAACCAATACAGTCGTGCAGCCCACCCCGTCCATATATAATACAGAAAACTCCATCGTGATGCCCAAGTACCATTTTTCCGTTTTTCCGTCATTTACTTTTTACAAGCAGCTGCGATTTCCATACTTCCACTTCCAACCAATTGCCCACCGCTCAACCTCCATAGGCCACTTGCCATCAGAGTCCCAAGCATCACGCCACCAAACACCAAAGATATCAAAATACCCAAAGGACTGTAACCTAAATCTAAATACTCCAACGGCTCTTTCAATTCGTCACTCCCCACGATTTCAACATGGTGTACGAATAACGCCTGAGACGCAAGGAAATGAAGAACCGTTCCTAAAACCACTTGCGCGGAGATATATAGATATGCACATGAAAATCCCATGATTTTCCGGGACTTCAAGCTCGGAGAAGGATTTGTGAGACACGAAAATGTATTTGCAGATAGCATACGAGTGTATACTTGTGCGAAAAGGAAAAGTAAAATAGAAATTGCCAATTGAGGAAGATTGGCGAGGAGAACAGTTGGGAAGAGTTGGGTTTTTGTTATCTCGGGTAGGGGAACGAAAGATTTACTAGACCAGGAAAAGATGTTTAAGATTGCGAGAGGTGAGTAGCGTCCGAGACCGATGGAATATGGGTGAGGGATAGGGACAGTGGCGGTGGTGAGAAGAACAAGAGGGACAGCTAGGAGTACGGCGCCTCTGTGAATTGGTTAGATGGTTCCTCGAGAAATATATGGGCATACCTACAAGAACAGAGTAGCGGCCCACAATGGCAAGCTCGCTCCATGGAACCATCGCAGGTTCCTAGGCCTTCCTTCCACCTCCGGTTCTAGAATCAATAGACCGTCTTTGGATTTCCATGCCGAATTGCGATGAATGAAATTTCTATTTGATGTCACCATATCCGTTCGGTCTTGGAATGAAGTGACAGCATCTTTGACTGTCGAGAGTACTGGCTTGGTCATGGTAATAGCTATGAATAGAATGCAGATGAATTTCACTGCTAATGCGATGATGATACATAGTATTATTGAGCGACTGTACTGTAACTTGCACATAGGCTGGACTGGCAAGCTTTCGACAAGGCAATGATCGATATTCCATCTTTCATAAGATGCAAGTGATGTGGATTTAGTGGTGGTTGGAAGCATTGAAGGTCCCAGTGTCCAAATGTCGGCATTGAGGATGAGATTGGGGATATCACATGTATTCTGTCCGGGTAACGGGTCGTCGGGTCCACAGGTCCATCCATGGCCACTGAGAACAGATGAATAAGATATGTGATGAAATGCAAGGAGGATGGTGTTGTTGGTAAATAGGGGTTGCTTTTGCGTTACAACCAATAGGTTTCCAAAATTCGAAGCTGGATTCGAGGCGGTTGAGTAAGCCGTAAGACATTCCGTTGTGTTGAGGCGCTGAAGCTTATTTTGGTTTGCGCGTTCATGTAGGATCGTGGAGGTATTGCAAAGGTCTGATGATTTCTGAGAAGTAGTGAAGTTGAGGGGATGAGTTTCACATGATCTGGGGTGGCCATCGATCTCCGTACAAGTTGCTGCGACATCCTGCAAACAGTCTACCGAGGACTGGGCTAGAAATTCCGGACTTACTACTACCACATCATAGTTCACTTCCAAGTTGGATTCGAATACGGCGGAATTTGCACTGCTGTTGTCAGCAACGGGGTATGGATAGTGTAATCATGCATGTATATACTAACAGAAAATGAATAGGCAAAGAAGTGACTATCAGTAGCCCAAATAAGATCTTCTTCTTGAAACTTTTCAAGTTTCGTAAACTCAGTACTCCAATATTAAAGCTATTTCCTTTTGCATGAGCTTCATCTATTTCGTTTCGCGTGGGAGAACTCAGAAAATAGAGCGCACAAGCACTTGCAATGGAAACAATCGTGCCCATTGCATTAATTAGCACGTGCAATCCAAGGTTTGTTGCGTTGACCGTCGAGCAGTTTCCTGTCAATATCGTCCCAATTTTCGTGCTATCAGTTCTTTGCGATGCCCAGATGATAAAAACTACGTATGCGGCAAGCACAGCACCCATGAATATTGCCGCAATGGAACATCGACTTTTCCATTTTTGAACTCTAGCTCCATCAGAATTCTTGGTCTTCTCATCGAATATGTTCGACTCTTTTCGCAGAGGATTTCGAAGAAGTTTTTTCAATTGCATCCATTTGACCGTCTTCTTTGCGGGTGCTACAACTCGCTTCAGCGTTATCCTTCTCGTGGGCACTTCATCAATAGCACTAAAGTACGTCATTAGTTTCTTCTTTTTCCCCATTAAACAAATTATTCTTACTCTACAAAGTTTTCGAATTGGGCCATCAGGTCATTTTGAGGAACAGCAGGTGGTGGATGCTGGGTCGTTAAAAGACTTCTATGATCTCCCCAATCTTGGCTTATTGATGACCGTGTGGAAATCATAGATTCCGAATTAGAAATTCCCCTAGGTCTTGAAGAAATGGTGGCAGATCTCGCGGGTACTTCAAGACTAATCGTGTTAACAGAATCTGCATTGGAGTTTCCCCTCGACCTGGAGGGCGATCTAGAGGGTGACCTTGAACGCGATCTCGACCTTGAGTTCGAGCTAGAACTCGAGGCCCGTGAAGCTCCAGAAACTCTTTCGACTCTTGATGCCCGGGTCTCAGAGCGCACCGGTACATCAAGGGTAGTCGACCATTCTGAAGCGGCCTCAGAAGCTGCTCTTGCTCTAGATGTTCTCGTTGTCTTAATAGATGCAGTTGACTTGCGTCTTGGTACATCAACAGGGAAGATTGAGTATCTTGATTCATTTGATTGACTCCGTGCACGAGTTTTAGAAACGCTTCGCGATGGTAAATCTACCTTCATTAGATGTTCTGACTCAGCCGCCGATACTGCTGAGACCTCTGAAACATCTGAAACAGCTGAATTTGCTCTCGTCCTCGGTATCCTTTCGACATCGAAACTTGATTCTATTGGAGTCGGCGGTATTTCTCTCAATTGGATCTCATCAAAATCGCCTCTTAATAGTTCAGGAAATCGTGAAGTTTCCTCCTCGTGATCATTCAACATTTTCCCAGCTCAAATATTTATCATCAATCATTGAGAATCTGACTGCATCAAAATTTCGTAAAATCGTTGGTCAAAAGGGAAAAAACGTAAGGACAAGATCGGCGAGTAGTACTTCTTTGTGCGACAACTCTCGCCTTAAGCTCCCAATGAAAATGATGATGGGGATTCAAATGGACAGGATCTTACGAAATCACTCATTTCGCATCTTGGAAAATAGCTGAGGCGGGGTATAATCCACGCCGCTGACAGCTTGTGTGGCACAGAGTCAATATTTGATGACAGACATGAAGAAATTCCTGTATGAACCTATATGAAGCTTCCACTGAAGAGCAATCTGCCCGGAAGGATGCCATTCCATGTATCTCAACTAGGATAAATGGGGGCTGCGAGCGATAAATAGCTACAGTCAGAAATAGGAGTTTCAAACTTAATAATGGTGGCGCAGCATAGGATTGCGCGATTCTGTAACCATTAATAGTTTGTGAAGGAGTTTCAAGATGACATATAACAGTTATTCACTGTGTTTGAAGATCTCGTGTGGTCTAGACACCATCGTAGCCTTGCAGCAAGTTCAATGATGGATAGGTAGGTAGACTCGCTCGTCTCCCCTTCTAACACTACAATCTGAGGGTACACTCGACCAATCGTAATTCTAATGAATAATATGTGTCATCTACAAACACATTATGAGATGAATTCGGGAGGTTTACCTATAATAGGCAGTTGAAGGATTTTTCAGAAGGTGGGGGTGGTAAGCTGACAGAGGGCCAAAAACTCTTGCTTATCGCTGCCCTTATCACATCAGCGCACCGAGGTCGATTTTTTCCATTTAAATAACATCTGAGTCTCTTGGACGTGGAGATTGGAAGAAGAAAACAAGTTTTTCATGCCAGTGAAGCCTGTTGTATCGCATAGTTATGGCTTCATCACCTTCATCACCTTCATCACAGCATGAGAGCCACACCTACGCGCTGAGAACAAAAGATTTCAATTGGACACCACAAATCGCGAAATCGAATGATCATCGCAGGATGGGGGCGCAATTCAAATCATTCTATCCCACCCTTTGCATTTCTGCACATAAAACTTTTGGTATTTACGGCGATTCAGCCTAGCACTCTCCTATTCGACAGCAGACATCGTGATAGTTCAATTGGTTGCCAGTCTAGCCCCTCGAGTGTGCTTCAATCAGGCTAATATTTTGGTACCATGAGCATTTTGATGCCTAATTCACATGTCTGCGATAACCACAATGTCAATTTCTTCGAGGTAGAAGTTTCCATACGAGTGTGCGAGAAGTCTAGCGAGCCTTTGTCAGACGTGCAAATAAGACGTCCGGACGCTTCATGAGATGAGCTAGTCACTCAATCTATTACGTTTTAAGCCAATCCCTGGGGTTATTTCAGGATGCGAACACTGTCAAAAGGCAAACCAGACCACTTTTTTCTGTTAACTTCAAATGACTTTATTAATAACTACCAATAACTTCACATCCAAAGCCTCTCGGCATCTGTGTATAAACAAAGCTTGCTATGAGTTAGAAACTCTTCAATAGGTCTAGATACACACTCAATTCCGTGGTCGCTTGTCAAAAATGCGAGACCGACGAAACTGATTGTCACAGGTAATCAATGTCCTGGCAGCCAATTGGTACCAGATAGCTGGGAGACCGTATATCGTGCATCTCGACGCGTCTCGTGTCCTCTTCATACCAAAATCCTGCGACACGTATATATGTTGACACGACAGATTGGTTACATTAACATTCGCAACAATTCGATTGGCGCGCAGCTCGAATTTCTGCAGCCCGTGCTATGACAACTTGAAGACATAGTGCTTACTGATTAAAAGATATCATCGATAAGGGCTCGGCCCGCTCATCTATTTGTTGGTGTTGGTCTTGTATCCCGATCTTTCCGATGTCGTGGGGTCATCTAGTCCTTCTAGAACTACCATGTTGAGGCTTAAATCTAGACGAAATCGAGTTATGATGTCCCACGTTTCTCGGATGTAAACAACCACTATGCAGCTGACATGGTGAATAGAGAGACGTCACAAGCTCATGCACCGATCTGTATTTCCGCTGCTTTTATCCTGCATAGGAAGTTATAAAAATATTGAACTAAGGTTGCATATCATCGCACCGTTAAAGCGACAAACACGCCGGTTGGAAGTGTCAAGATAGATGCAATAGTTGTCGATATTATCCCAATTTCGCATGTGAGATAGCCCTATGGTCCGACTTCTATTCAAGTCGAAGAATCGCGAGCAATATAATGATAGATTCGAGTGTCCATATAAATCTTTGACTTCAGACGTCCAAAAATAATACTATCTAAAACCTCTTCTAGAATTTCCGCGCTTTGAAATGCTATTGAGTGAACATAGCTAGCATATCCAATATTAAAAATTCACACCAGCTTATCCGTTTCCATTTTATTCCCAATGTCTAATAACAGAATTCCTTCATTCAATACATTCTAATTATGCCCCGCAGTTGTTCGGACCCATCGCGCTAATGCATGAGCTAGCGGCCCGAGCCGCAACTAACAGTCTCACGACGATTCCACGGGCAGAAAACTTATGGGCAAAGCTTTTTGTTCTGATAAGGCGTCGATATACAATACTGAGACAAAGTAGCGTTCCGTAGTGGTAGGAGGCTTATATTATCAACAAATAATGAGGGTTACTAGAACTAAAGCCTTGTTCCATGATCCCACCCTCGCCCAATTCACTCTGCGAAAGATCCGGATGAGAACATCGTAGGCTTTTCCAAGTTGTTACAACTCTTGATAGGATAAGATATCGATAAGCGAACAAGAACCAGACCAGTCCGCTTACAGCTCGTGCTATACATGAGCTTCTAAGGCAATTTCAACAAAAAAAAAACATCGTGGCTAACCTACATGCACATTATTACACTAACTTCAAAGTACGGCCCTGATGTTGTGGAACTGCTGTGTACGACTGTTCTAGTCGCTTTGAGTCAGCTCAAATCATGACATTGATAATTTTCTAAATTTAATGCATATCGAGGAACTGTACAAGAAATTGCTCAATCCAACGAATTGGAGAATTTCTTTTGTGAGATTCTTGCCTAATCATGACATAGCATGATGAGAACTAATCTATAAGGAGGGCATGTATTGCTGGCAAATATGCTATACGTTTGAGTATGCATTTTTCTTGGGCTGGTAAGCTGAAATACGGTGTTCACCTCCTGTCGGTGATATGATCTCTCGATGGAAGAATGAATGACTGTGCATTGTAACGGTTGCGTTACAGCCCCAGTGATCTTTATACTCCACCAAACTACTCGGACGGGCCAGACATCAAATACTGTGCAATTAAGACCTTTCGATATCTAGGGACATCTCAGCATTTAGAACATTTTGAGACGATTTGAATGCTCTAATGGTACCCAGGAGATTAGATATCTTGGTTGCCAGACTACAACCAAACTGAGATGAGTCGTTGCTGCTTTAGGAATCAAGTGTAATGATGGGTAGGTAAGTACAAGAGTTCCGTAATTGATGGATTATGCTTATACGAAATTAAGTGTGACGATACCGTATTTTCAAGGGGTCTTCCCGAATTTCGATTCGCGTAACCCCAGGGGACTAGTTTCACAACTCACTTACTACGATCAACGCATACTTCCACAAGAAATTTCCACATATATTCTTTTATGAAATGAAGCTAAAGATCATGGGTTGTTTCCGGGAGTTCCGTTGAAAGTGAGGCTTACTCTTTCGCCAAAGATAACGCGTACAGCTCCGAAAGTTGCTTTTAGACGTAAGGTGACGATCTCAGCGAGCTCAGCGAGCTGATTGTACAAAATACTCGGGAAAGATAGAATGGTTGGTTGCTTATCGGATGATCTTATACCCTGCATATCCCACTTGAGAGGGCAGAGTCTAATTGAACCTTGCATGGATACTGTGGTTACAATACATGAGGATTGAATGTAACCATCCAAACAAAGATTATTGAAGTTTAAAGTGAAGAAAGCCTGATCGAAATTTGATGTAAAAAGATTCACTAGTTTGCCATCTATCATAATAGTGCCCCACTTTCGCTAATCATGATATGAACACTTTGCGCACGATGAATTCAGATTTTATATTTGTGAGAAATGATGGATTTCAGTACGTCTTTATTTCCCTAAGATTAGTGATACGTAGGCGTTAGACCAGGGGGTGGTGGGGGGAATCCAAACTCTCGCCACATTATGAATGATGTTCGCTTACTTTATGTCACTCTACTATCGCCAACGAATTGGCACCCAGTATTGATGCATGAGAATCCTCAGGGTATCGCAATTTCTTTGCTCACTCATCCATGCGGTACGGTCCGTTAAAGATTATACGAGTTGATGTGATACGCTCTTGCCAATTGTGAATCAAGTTTTCCCTCTTATTAATTCCTTTACAGCTTTGTGCATGAAATGAATGTTCAGATGACCACCCACGCAGCCTACCCCAATATCTAAGATGTTTGCCACTTTAAGAAAACCATTCAAATCCCAGATCGACTTCTTGAAGGGCTATATGATTGCTCCTCTATTGAGGTACTTGAATTCCTCGTCCATAACTCTTGCGAACGGCCAATTCAAGTAGGGATTCTCTTGGCTAGCTGCACCGCAATGTCCTCATTACTGGATTTTCTGCAGTTCTGCAGATCCGTTTCCACTGTTTATGTTGCTTCTCCGCAGTTCTTACAAGCTCTGCGCTGTTAAATTGCCATTCCCTCCGGAGTCATCATGATTGGCCTTCCGGAATTAGAGACTTGGAGACTGCGTATACCAACTTTGATTGGACGAGGCTTGGACGATTCGACTTGTGCCAGTCCTTCGCATATTGATTGATGAGGTAGGTTGTTGCGAGGTTTGGCGTTTGCAGAAGCGTGTAGATTTGCTAAGGGAGCAGCTGTGGTATCTTCAATGGTAGTCTTGGACTGTAAAGTAGGATGAGAAGTGATCGTTGTGTCTTCTTCCCGGTAATTTGAAGACTGCTGATGTTCTGATATTTTTTCCTCCGTGCTCATGTTCTTCACGTCATGGCTACTTGCAGGCTTTGAGGTATTGTAATCAAACTGAAAATAGGCAACAATCAATTTCGCCCATGGGGATGGCGATGAGTCCGGCTCTTTTTGTAGCTGAAGCCCAATAAGACTCGCTTCTGATCTTGATATAAGCATCTTATGCAGTAACCATTTGTTGATTCGATCGCGTTTAGTACCAAATTGCGTCAGTAATTCGGGAAATGATTCTGTACTTGAATGCTGTTTCGTAGTGAGAGTGCTCATATCCTTATCCTCGAGCATATCTAAGTCAAAAGCTCCAGAATCTGAACCGGAAGTTGGTTCAAGTTGTTGCCCTTCGTAGTTAAACTGTTCAATATTTTCCGGATCTAATGACAACGTAGGGTCATAATGCGGCTCCTGGAGAAAAAGTCCCCCTTGATTCTCCAGTCCCAGCAACAGTGGATTTTTCAGCCTTTCCATGTTATTCTGATCAAGCGCAAGCGGTCTTTCGCTCAATCCATTCACGCTGGACTCCGTGTTCACTGAGTGTCTAAAGCGTACTACCGGAACAGGTTGAGTTTCATCATGGCTGAGTAGCATCCTTAAATCGTGTACAACTAACTTTTTCTTCAAAGGTTCTTTAATGGAGAGCGGAGTCTCAGAATGACTTTGCTGTCTCTCAATGTCAGTGATGATATTTGTTGATGCGCGAAATAGATCTCCAGTGTCTTCGTCTTGATTTCGAATACCATGATTCTTTACAATGGCTGGAGGAGGAATTTCAAGAATATCATGTGCTGAACTTGAGCCCGAAGTGACTGAAGACCCTTCATAGCCTTCTCCAAGCTCAGATTCAAAACTTTCGAAGAGTGCATCTTCTACTTGTTGCAATTCCCACACATGTCCCTGCAGCTTCTTTTGAGCTTCGAAACCTTCATATTCCAAAGGGCCAAGTCCATCACGTGCTGATTGGCAAGCATCTGCAAGCTTAGATAGTTGTTTAAAAGCTCCAAGTTGTCCTTCTGCTTGTAATCGTTGAACTTCTTTCATGAAGCTAGCATCTGCTCGGGAGACAGCCGATCGTTTGAACCCCACCTCTCTCATCTTCTGTCTAGCTTGCAATTCTGCCGATAAGACTTGTTGCCATTTATTTATTCCCTGCAATAGATTATTCAAGCGAGATCTATACTTTTCGGCTCGGGATTCACTTTGGCCGTCATTACCACGCTCGTCGAGTTCATCACCCTGATCCCGATTGAACTCCTCCCCATTTTTCGAAATTTCCGCAACTTCTTCAACTATTGTCGCTGGAGGAAAAAGACCAGCTCTTTCATTCTGATGACTTGCACTTTTCGAATTTTCAGTATTTTTGGGTCTGCCAAAGATGGACGCCTGTGGCAGAAGTTAGTATGCATCAGAAGATGATTCCTAAACTGGTTGGCCAGGAAGAAGTGTTTATACCCAAAAAGACCTCATAATGAATCCTCAGCGAGCTTGTATTACAAACACTTCATGAAGTATCAAGTATCTGGTTTGAATAGCACTACGCGACTTCTTTGTGATGTCAATGAATTATCGAGCTATTGGGCGTCCAGCTGTGTGATCAATTGCTATACTTTGAGTTACAGAGGGTATTGAACGGTTTTGAGAAGCTGCGGCTCTGTTCCTTACCGATTTTAATCAGCTCGATAACAAAGCTACATATGGTTGCATTAACTAAACCAATAGAGGTGCAACTAGGTACACATTCCTGTCAAGTCAAAAGCAGCACTGTACATGTTTATTGCGAGACAGGGTCTATGCTTGACCTCATTGGGAAGGCCAATGATCTAATGATCTCACGACATTTCACAATGCAACCATTGAGAAACAAAATCGATTCAGTAGGTATTCGTCGTGTAAGCTTCCAATAAAATAGCCGTCCACATTAACACTGTGCCGGTATTCGATACACAATTATGACGGATTGGGATAATCGTTACACTGAGCTTGGAATTATCAACAGCGGAGGAACTCCTGGCTAATGGAATCCTGAATGCGGCTCTTAATAGATTGCGGGGTCAGGTTTGGTCGGATTATAAAAGCTATATGTTATTCCGGACAAATGCATTAACATTTGCATGCTGAGGCAACGGATAAGCAAATCGCTAGCCATGGCTTCTCATACAAGTCAAGGGGGTGGATTCGATCAAAGTACCCCTTGGAGTGAGTGGACCTGGGATTCCAACCGCAGATCTTGGTATAGTCATCGAACAAATGCCGAAGGGGTACAGGAGTACAGTTACCCACAACCTGACAGATCCGAGAATGAAGCAGCTACGCCCAGAACACCGGGGTTGACTGAACAGAGTGTTACATCTGATGAACAATCTACAGACTTTTTGCCGTCAATTCCAACAGACCCCAATGCCTATACAACATCCCAAGCTGACAATGATCTCGATTATGATGCAACTCCAAAGCCAGTGTACGCCTCCCCGGCCTCGGACCATGATTACTACAAACCTCCGGATTCCAGAGTCCAAAACTATAGTACAGCTTCTACCAATCATTCGAGCTCGACTTGGTCATCCGAATACCCTCCTTCGGACAATGCTACATGGCAATTAAACACAGATGTAGCTTCGCCATCCATTGATGCCACAGCACGTGCATTTGATAATATGTCATTAGCAACACCACATATTCCGCCTACAGGTATAATTACCAGTTACATTTCGTTACAGACCTTTTCTGACAAAACAACAGAAGCATTTGAGCCTGAGGTGAGTCGGGCAATTGGAAATGCAAAGCATATCTTCAAAGCCCCAAACACCGGCAATGCCGAAACTTTGGATCCTAGTAAGTCTACATCCTTGAGTTTTAAAGCCACCAACATTAATAAGATATAGGATATAAAGTCTATGGTGGATTTCGTCTACAAGACGACTTTTGGAAGGTGGGCCGCGTGTTCATGATGTTATGGACTGAGCCTGCACAGCCAAAGGTTCCGGAAAACGGAGGGACACGCAATGGGTCTCACTTCAGCACTACGTTTCTTGGGCAACAAGCATATAGTGAGATTCGAAGGTTTGTGGTAGTAATAAAGGGTTATGGGAATTCTGTTTGCTGGTGTGTTCTGCCCAAAAATATGCTTACGATATGTTGATGTGCTGGTCTAATGATGCCAGTCCTATACAAACATACTCAGGGCAAGCCACGCTCAAGCCCAACCTTCCGGCTCCTCGTCGACATACAATCATACATACAACACCACAGGCTCCAAAACAACTCAGCTATTTAGCCAATGACGGTCAATCGATATCCGAGAATCTTGTCTTAGATCCTATTCAGGTCAATAGCGAACGAACCCATGAGCCCGAGGGTTCATTAAACTTATTGAGTCGATTAAATTACAGCAAGGTATATACTGTAGAGCACTATGTCCGTGTTCTAAATATTGGTATGGTAGCCAGCAATTCGATTAGCACCTTTCTCGATCAATCAGGCTGGACTCAAGGTGTCCAGCCAGCCGAATCACAGCGTCCTCGTTCGAATCTTCCACCCAAAAGGACATCTGGTCATTCTTCCAGCAATCATAGGAGCCGCCACTCTAATAAGCATAAATAAGGTATCTTCGATTAATTTACGGAAAAGACCTCTTCACAGTCAACTCGATACGTTAAGCTGCTCCACACACACTCGAGAGTTCCCTCATGCGCTGCAGGAATGTTCTCTGGCGCCACGAATCCCTTTTTTGTCCATTTTCTTTAGCACACAACTTTCGGTACAGCTCTCCTCTGTAACTGTGTCCGCCTTCAATCTTTTCTCACGTCTCATTTGTCCATATAGTCCCGATAACTCCCCAGATTTGATTTTCTTGGAGGTCGAGAGACGAAGGCATATACGAAACGTTCACCAAGTGCCAGAGCACATTTTTCCTTTCTGAGGCGGGGCAATACCCTATTATTATCTACTTATTTTGCTAGCTTTTTAATGATTGATGTCACCCATTTATTTGGACATATTAGGCTCTGTTATAATAAGCATAGAGAGTAATTCAACTCCACTGTCACTAAGCGGCACATTTCTAAGAGTATGATTCCTCTACAATATGATGGTATACCAATGTGATAATCTTCGCATAATGAGTGACTAACAAGGTCAAATAGTGTTGCCTCATTACCTCGCTCTGAAAGATAAGGGCCAACGTTCTACCACACACGAGAGATATCCATTGAGTTCACTATACAAGATTTGATACAGATCATTTTAGCTCCCAAAATAACCCGCTGCTTTTCCCAAAAGAAGATCTAATGCAATATCGTAGCCAGAATTAACAACTAATCAAGCAGACCAGCCACTCACTTGATCCCACGTGCACGCTACATCTCATTAGGCCCAAAAGCATGTCCATCCGCATAATTTGGGCAAGACTGCATTCAAATTCTGAGTTACTGCACCTAGTGCATCGTCATGCATTATTTTGTCAACAAACTTTCAATTTAACGCACAAAATCCGCCAAATTTACATCAATCAGAGCGGTCTGAAAAAAGGGGCTCTCACCGCCTGTGCCACTTCCCTTGCCTCAGCCTTATACATATTTGAACTTGTAATTGGATGCGCTTGCGCTTTTAATGGTTTTAAAAGCAGCGATTTACAGCCTCGTTTGACATAACTCGTATGATCCCATTGGAATGAGGAAGGTCTTATTGACTATTTAAAATTTGATTTGAGACTTTGCACGTTTTGTGCGAGGTTTTGAAGCGTAGTAATTGATGATTGACTGGGTAATATTTAATGGCTTGATATTAATTCATTTTGATGAGCTATGCCTAAACATCCCTACGCTAGATTTGAATAACCATCAAATGTTTGATTGGAAGAAGAATAAAGTCGTGACTTGTGGGACAAAACTACGGAACGGCCCGTGGGGGACCAGTATTAGCTGTCAGCAACTACGGGTATATGTAGTGTTCTATAGATGGGGAAGTCCATAGGCCGGAGATTCATTCGATGTGGTATTGCCAAAATGATAGTCTAACAGGGCTCGCCTGTGCAAACGTATCTGCTGTTGGCCGTGCTGATTGCATATTTACCCGTCTCTAATTTCCGCCATGTGACTCAATTAGTTGGCTCGCTTAAAAGATGGGGGTTACAATTTTGATTTCGAAATTCTATGTAGCCTGAAAGAAATTGCAAGGTTCCTATCATTCCTACTGACAAACATAGTCCATGCATATATAATTGTAGAAAAAATAGAAATAAATTCATCGCTTTACTAATTGAAAATTTGATATCATTGACTATGCATTTGAGCAGGTGAAGAGGCGATTAGTTGAAAGTGCGATTGATAATTTGGAAGAAGCATGTAAAGATAAAGTGTTGTTCAAACAAGCAATGAGAAAATCTCCCAAAAGAAATCCTTTGTTAAGCCTTAGAACATAATTCCTTAAAGGCCCTAGCTTCGTGTATTCCGACCCCCGTTTGAATCCTGCATGCTTTGATTGATGCTAATATTTGTGAAAAGAACAAAAAGAAATAAGGAAATGATGCTTGTCGGCAAAACCAGCCTGAACTTCGGATTGGAATGAAATCAATCAGAAAACACAGTAGGAATAATCTTCGAAAAGGGTACAGCACATGCCATGAGACCTCCCTCGGCGTTATCCAATTTCTCAGTACCACTGTGAGCCGAGCCATACGAAATACAAAATTTGGATGGTAATCTCTACTGTGAGTTGAATTTGTGCAGAGAGTTTATTGGGAGGTCGAATTGGTAGTCGTCAAGACAGTAGATCTTGTATCACGATCCGTAAAGCCATCCGCAAACCAGGCAGTTCTGAAATCATCTTCGCAGATTTTCTCTTTGAGTTTACATAGATCTTGTGATTCATCGTAGTTCTTAAAGCAATGTGTATAGATATTGACCTCATGAAGAGAAATTCGAAGCTTTTCTAGTGACCATCGATCGAATCGCTCATTTGAAGGTAGGTGATTGTTCTCGGAATCCAATGCTTTCATGATACTTTCCGAGTCACTTAGTTCTGGAGGAAATAACGGAGGCATTTCAGAATATTGGTTATGGCTCTCAAGTGGCGCGAGAGCTGCATCCAAAGATGGACCAGATTGGTCCAATTTTGATGATGCTATCGGATCTCCAGCCTCATCTATGAGACCCAATGACAAGCACTGTTGTCGTAATTCTTTCTCCTCTTCCTCAATAATTTTGATCTTGGAGATCAAGTCATCCAATTGGGCTTGAGAGCTATCCAGCCACTCCTGATTTTCGGAAGTAAGAGGTTCCATATCGAACCGCTTTCTCAGATTTACTTTCTCTTCGAGGCTCAATTTCTCATCCAAAATGTCGTCATAAAGTTCCCGGGAGTTTTCAAGATCACCGAGCTTCGAAAAATATGCTTCCACCAATGGATGCAATTCTTGCGGCTGTTGTGGTTCGTGGTACTCTGGGCCGTTGAGCCACCCTGGAGATTCGACGTGTTGCGTTGACTTGGGAATGAAACGTGAGGGGTCCCTCAGCTGACCGTAAAAATGCTCCTCATGTCGTGAAAGTGCATACTCTTGTGAATCTAAATCACGCTCAAGATAATTATATTCATCTTCCAAACTACCATATTCATCTCTGGCTTTCTGACAATCGCAAAGTAATTCTGCTGTAGTCTTCTCAGACCACCATTCACGGGGAAAGGGCATATCAAGCTCTCTCATCTTAGCTTGTTTGAAATATGCATCGTCTGCAAGAGATTTCTCTCTTTGCAACATACGTAGATCTTGGCGCTTGTTTTGAAGTGAGAAGCGTAGCGAGGTTATACGAGCTCTCATCCATGAAATATTTTGCCACTGGTCGTACAATATGGAAGCTTCAAACATAGAAGAGACACACTGATTGTTCGTTGGTGATGCCTCCAAATGTTCCTCCGCGTTATGCGAATGCGCCGTTATCGCGGAATCACCCATATTAACGTGTCTGCTGAGGGTTTTGTTAGATTCAGAAAGACTTAAATCATCATACAGAATAGACTGCTTAGTTGATGGTCCGGAGGAAGTGGAAGATCCTGATCTGAGGGGTGACATTTTCCAACACACGTGATTTTGGTCAGAATGCCTTCTACCATCCTCACGTAATTGAGCTTGACTTTTGCTTGACAGAGATGTGGGGACGGACCGCGAATGTTTGATAACTACAGCTTGTCTCTGCTGCTTTGCTGCCTTGTCGAGTTGTCTCATAGGTCCAGAGCCGTCCGTGCTGTCAACTTCAAGCGGAATACCTGTCAAAGGTGGGTCTCCATGTACGAGTTTAGATTTCATATGAAGAATGTGATCGTTGCATAGGTCATCTAAGAGATAGTTCGTGAGTGCAGAATCATCGTTTGTAATCGAATGTTGATTCTCTCGTGGCTCGTCACATTGAAGAACACGTGGTGTTGAGCTGGAATTTGAAATACTTCCACGGTCGTCCTCTTGCTTCAATACCACTGTGACTTTGGGCTCATGACATCTCGTTAATCGTTCATTGTGAAAATAATATTGGCAATCTTTCTTTGTAGCTGATTTGGTCGTAATACAAGGCTTCTGTCTCTTTCGGCTACCTTTGGACTTATACGGCATGGAGCTGTGTGTGGAAGAGGTGCGGAATGCTGAAGCAACTGATATGAACTTATCAGGGTTCTGAGTTCTTCGAGGTTTTCGAGTGATCTCCTTCACTTGTAATGCGTTTGGGATGCTTGTTCGCTCTTGTCGAATGTCGCATGACAGTCCGATATCCCAGTTACCATTGGCTGTTGCCTGCATCCGTATTGCTTCACAGTAATTATTGTGGTTGTTGAAGCTCTCGACGACGAAGACCTGTCTTGCTCTCACTTATAAAATTGTTTAGTTGAAGTCAATAAGGCTGAGTTAGAGGGTGAAATTGGAAACATTGCAAATAGACATGCACGAGTCCCGGATATTTTCAGAGTACTCTTCCTTATGTGTCTCTCCATCTGTCCAATGATGAGAATTGAGGCTGAATGTGCTACATTCCTTGTACGAGCATGTGCAAAATCCATGCTATAAAGAAATTGTACGATAGTGCATGGAATATTTCAACCCCCCACGATTCATTTAATTAAGTCAGTTGTTAAAGCGGCATATTCGACTCGTAACAAGGGTGTAACTAAGCTGGTAACATGTGAGGGTGGCTCGGATGGTGTCGAATTAAGCGAATCGATAACCCCGCTTCAAATGCAACGACTTTCAAAAACCTACTGATTTCCGACAATCGCACCAATCGTGTACCGCAATGAGGAGATGGCTCTCGTCACAGCGTACAATGTTACCTCGAGAAGAAAGATATATTCTGCACCACTTTGTAGCCATTTGAGCCGCAACTTATGAGTTCCCACTTTCCTTTCCATAAAGGCAGGAAGAATCTCTTATGGAGTGGTTCGCATTTCGGGGTTTGGATAATTTACATTCCATTATAAATACTGTGTGGCCATGTCATATTCTTCGTCTCACAAAGACAGAAGAGAATCAAGAGGTTCATCTAGTTCCTCGTCTGCATTGACTTCATGGAGTAATCGGGAATGGAGTGAGGAAAGAAAGCGATGGGAATCCTATCGCACCAATTCTAGGGGTGTAATCGAATGGAGACTTGAGGACGACCAATCAACTTCGACCTCATCTGCCGATGCATATGTCCCCAGATGTGACGATACTCCACAGCTGGACACAGTCTCCGAAGATACAACTCAATACTCGGTTGACCAAAACTATACAACAGACAACAAAGATGTCGGAGCACTTACTGAATCTCCGGCTTCGACAAGTTTGGTTCCCGTGGCTGATGCGGATCCACCTATTGAAGCCAACCTGAAGCCGAACAACACTTCTACTGAGCATAGGAACTTTGATCCAAGTGAGCATCTCCGTCACCGAAGATGTATCTGCCCACTAAATCCTGGTAGATTATAAAGTGCACAGGGCTCGTGAATTTGCATTTGGGAGGGTGAGTCTTGATTGCATCATCAGTTCATAGATTCAAAATTAAATCTGGCAGGTCTTTAAAGTGCTTTGGTCTGAACCGACGGGGAACGCAGGTGGAGGAACCATAATGTCAATTAGACAAAAACATGGAGAAGAGATACATGCAAAAGTACGAAGATTCGTGGTCGTAGACCCTAGGAGGGGTCATTGTCTTTGCTTGTAAGCTTCTTATTTTCATCTCTTTCTTCGTGATTGTGATGTTACTGACTGTGGAGTCAGGCCGATCATGACCTACGAAGGCAGGGCGACAAGTAAGCCAGGTGTGCATGCTGACGAGCATGCCATTATTTATACCACTCCAAAGCCGATGTTGATTGAGAATGAGGACGGAACTAAAATGAAATATCGTCCAGTCAAAATGACACCAGACTCAAACAAGCACAAACTTGAAGCCGCATCACGAATTAACTACCACAAGGTTTATACCGTGGAGTATAATGTTAAGGTCTGGTTTATCGGTAGGATCGATCCGGGTTCCCAGCGAGCGGTTACAGAATCTTACAATCAAGCTCATCCACCGTTGAGTCTATCAACTCAAGCACTTGCACCAAGCTCATACTATGCGAGCAACCCATATAGTACTCCTCCCTACACTATGCCAGGTACTTCTTCAAATGTCCCTAGCTTTAAAATCGCGTCGAACTAACCTACTACCTTAGGTTATGGTAATACCATGTCTCCATCAGCACTAGATCATGGAGGAACAGGGTACAATATCGGCACCAGTAGTTTCAATCAATACGGAGGATACAGTGCTACAGGGCAGCCAGCACCAACACAATACCCATCAACACAATATCCACCAGCACAATACCCACCAGCACAATATCCACCAACACAATACCCTCCACAGTACCCTCCGTCACAATACCCCCCATCGCAATATTCCACATTGCAGCACCAATCATACACGAACAGCACAAGACAAGGATATAATTACGAGCCCCAGGATACATATGAACCGGGCAGTGGTGGCGGCCAACAATAGCTATTCAGTAACCTGTGAGTCCAACTCGGCTTCGCAGGGGAAAAAAGTTAACTAATAGATTTAGATAATTTACGGTTACCATACGTTTAGGGGTTCGCTCGTTTACCCTCATTACCATTTCTACCCGACCGGGAATCAACGATACCTATCGTTCTTGGAATATTTCACTTCTATGATTTTTCTGTTATAGTTTTATGACTTCTTCATTTTTATGTTTTGGGATATGAATTTGAATACAGAATATGGACATATTCTTTCTTTCCATGATCAACGAAGTTACGAACGATATCGGATTTTCTCAAGCAATGGTTCAAATAATTCATTCCCATTTCTTCTTCTTTTCTATATTCTTCAATCTTCGTCGGATTACATATTATTTCATTTTCACTATGCTATCTAGAATGGGACACATATATACCCATTCCCATCTGCCGGTTTCAGTTTTCACGTTTTCACACCTTTGTTTCAGCTGGGATCTGATTTTGAATATCCATAACGACGTCACGAACTCTTTTTTTCACTCTGTTCATATTCTTCCATATCTCTGCGAGCGAGCAATTTCCTGCAGTCACTTGTTCATACCTTATGTTTTTACATCAAATTGTCCATAGCTATTTCAATCTCTGCAAATATTAGTTATAAAACACACATTTCGATTGGTTATTCTTTACTGTGAGCCTGAAGTGTATGTTGCCGTTCTAAAGAGCTTTGCGAAGTAATCGTTAAAAACTCATCTGACATCACTGGTCGGTTCTTCACCCATCTGCAAAAATAACGACTGCATAATACATGCATATTTATCTCCGGGAGGGTGTCGAGCTCGTGCCACTCCTTCACATACCCCCACGTTATTCCTCCCAACCCCATCTCCTTGAGCCGCAGGTAAAATACACGACGACTAGATCTCGCTCCCGGTTTTGTTCTGACAAGGAATAGCCCGTTGCATATGCTGTGTAGAAATAAGCAATGAGAATTGACACTCTAAGCCCTACCAGTGCACGGAGCTTTCGTACCGAATTTACTTTTCCGCCCGCCTCCCTGGTCTGACGTGCATGTTCCGGAAGAAGTAATTAGCGATATATCAAACGCCCGCAGCTCCAGCTGAAAAGCTGCCTAGCTTTTTGATCCCTGGAAAATCGAGACTTGATGCAGTATCAGCTTTTATGCAATGAATTTTCTTCGAGTTGACTCGGGGTCCCCTTGAATCTCTTGAGATCCGAAGCGCGGTGAGAAGTTCGAGGATAGCGGTGACTGGGATGAGTTTCGGCACGCCAACGAATCAAGTAAGGCTGCGAGATGGTGGAAGTGGTATATATGTACGATGAGGCTATGGATTTACATGAGTGTGTGAGATCAATGTGAAGCTAATGACTGCTGATGTGAGATCTTGGGACTGTGGCTTGGGTAATTGGATCTTACTGTATGTACTGGAATCCGGATCCGATACCGATTTGAGATGATCTCTGCTAGCAGATCTTCAAAATGAAAGGAGATAGGGCGAGCTTCAGGGAGGAATTACGGCAATTTTTGTCATAGTAACGAGGAAAATAAGGCTGAGATACTGAGGTTGAGGAAATTATGATTCTCGAGCAGTAAGTGAGGAGAAGATGAGTGTCAATGGGAAATTACATATGTTCAAAAGTTACCATTGAATTTTTTAACTAGTTCTTCCTGTATGGCTGACCCGGTTTGTCGAAACTGCCAAGTCTCGTAGATGAGCTATTGCTGTGATGATCATCTTGTGACGAGGATTTATGATCATTAAGTGTATAGAGCTAGCGTTCCGTACCAACTTAAGTAGAAACGTTCTACGAAGTCACCGCAGATGCATTCTTTCAGCATAGATTACGAGCTTCTCCTGAAACGAAGCTCTGTTACTATTCCAACTTCTGCATTGTAAATTTCCGCTCGCTGCGTTCATATAGTTACGGAAACCATGCTCCATAATAACATCAATACGTGTACTTTTGAGTAACTATCTTCTAAATAGTTCCGTTCCGAAGATTGGTGCCCAATGTTTTAGTAATCAGAGCAAATTCTAGGCTAATGTTTAGGTACGAGTTCGAATAACAAGATATTTATGAAGACTCACCGAGCTTCCATTGAGGCCCTTCAGATACGAACATAAGTCTGTGGGTAAGTACTCTTGGAAGATTAGACATATATTTGGAAATTTTGATAGCTTAAAAACTATTTTGGCGCTTGATTGGTAAAAGCTGATCTGGTTCTTATTTGGCTCCTTCTCCGACCTTTCCATAGTCGAGATTAAAATTTTCATTCCATTTCTCAAGTGCCTTTCTATCCCCAGTTGACTTCCTGAGACTGTATCTCAACCTTCCGCCCCTCGATGCTTACCTCGCCAATTTCCAGCATCTTGCTTCTTTCTTTCCGTTTCCTCACAATTTCTCGATTCCCTTCTGTATCCACATTCTCCCCACCCTGCCCATCCGTCGAAATATCAAAGTCCTCCGTCAAAGCCCTAATCGTCATATTTGCTGTATCCTTGAAATCGATACTATGAGCCACGAATAGACCCTCCATATGTACATCCCTCACATGAGGTGGTTTCTTTGAAGTCTTAGCCATGAATGGATTCCCCATTAGCGCATAAGTCATAAGATCCATAGCTGTGACAGTTGGTGGGGAAGCATCTGGATTATATGCTAACTCATGTTCTAGAGATTGATCTCTAATTCGTTGGTTCTTTTTCCCCCCTTTGCGAGGAAATCCCTCAACTCCCAGTTCCAATTGTTTTCGAACTAGTTTTGCACGTCTAGTTTTGGCCTTTTCCGTTGATCTGACAACTTGTTGTTGAAATGGTGTTAGGACATTGTCTTTAATTTCGTCGTAGTCGCGTACGGCGGGATTATCAGGAGCGTCGAGGTCGATTACTACTCTTGGGAGGACCAGCGGTTCTGCACTTTTGTAAACTTTGAATCGTTTAGTGAATTTCGAGATTGCGGGGAAATTGGAGGACTTGATAGTGCGCCGGTATAATGAAAATGTCACTTGTTGGCAACTCATGATTAGGATATTGAGACAACGCGAAGAGTGCGTAAATCTTTCAAAGTTGCGTCTTGATATGGATTGAATTAATAAATAACAGCTGATTATTCCGTATTGGAAGCTAACGGCTAATGGCAATGTGAACAGCGAAAGCTCCACTTACCTTAGCTCTAGTAAATCCGGGGTAACATTAGCAGTACGGGACAGGATCTTAGTCAGCAAAACAGCCATTTCAGTAGCGTCCGCCTCTAGGCTCTTTTCTCAACGACAACAACCACTATCTATTCCATCATTCCTACACAAACCGCAAACATCCATCCAGATTGAAACGCAAACTTAGTTGGGTCCTTGCAGTTATTTCGAGATCATCAAAAAGCATCATAACCCGATTTACAATCTTCAAAACGCAAATTTATCACAAACCTTGAAAATGCCACCAGCAAAGAAGAGAAAGATCCGCGCAACAGCTGAATCATCAGAGGAAGTACAACCACTCGATGCCACAACCAACGCAGAAGAGCCGACAGAGATACCATCAGAATCGATCCCTACGAAAACCGCCGAGCCCACACCATCAACCTCATCCTCTTCCACCTCAGATGCCGCCGCCAAAGCCAAAGAACGACAAGAAAGATTCAAAGCTCTTCAAGCTCGCGCAAAATCTTCCGCACAAACAAATCTCAAAGAAGCTACTCTCGAATCGCAACGTCTAGCCACCGATCCCAATCTCCTCACATCCTTGAACCGCAAATCTGCGGTCGCATCCCACAATCTTCTCAAAGCCGACGCCGAAGCTGCTGGCGAAGATTTCGAGCGCAAACGAGCTTGGGATTGGACTGTTGAAGAAAGTGAAAGATGGGATAAACGACTTAAGAAAAAGGAGGCGCATCGAGATGATCAAGCATTCCAAGATTATCGACAAGATAGTCGAAAGGTTTACAAACGACAAATCCGCGATCTAAAGCCCGATATGGATTTCTATGAAAAGGAGAAGATGGCCGCTGTAGAAAAAGCCGCTGCATCGGGAGGACTAGAGATTGTGGAAACAGATGATGGAGAATTGGTTGCTGTCGATAAGGATGGAACTTTCTACAGTACGGCTGATTCAACAGGATTTGTAGAACACAAACCAGAGAAGGCGGCTGTGGATAGATTGGTTAAGGACTTGCAACAGGCGGAAGAGGCAAGGTTGAAGAAACAAAGGGCGAGGAATGCTGCAAATGGAGAGGATGGAGATGTTACTTATATCAACGATAAGAACAAGCAGTTCAACCAGAAGCTGTCGAGGTTTTACAATAAGGTAAGCATATTTCACATTCTCTTTTCTTTACATTTGCTAATCTCTTTTCCAGTACACTGCGGAAGTTAGAGATAGTTTTGAGCGTGGCACAGCTATATAATTATGAGGGATTGGGTAAATAGATTGTGCTGAGCTGTTCAAACACTCTATAGTTTAACATACAAATACAAAGCCACAATAGGCAATTTTCGATCATTATTCATTTATAACATACCCTTTCTCCAAGCTTTCTCGGCCAATTCTTCAATCTCCTTGACCTCAACAGGACCTTTAACACTCTCCTCACTCAATGCCTCCACAACAGCTTCGGCGACCACATCCGCCTTGAGTGGTTTAACACCAGCAGCCCCCATGATTCCCCCAAATATTCCTCCCGTGAGCCCATTGAACGCAGCACCCAAGCCTGTCGCCGCAGCCAATGGCATAGTAATCTTCCTCGAACTATCGTATAGCATACCAGGTCTAATAAACACACTTCTCATCTTTGGGAACTCGCTGGCAATCGTACTCTCGGCCGCACGCTTCGTATCTATGTATCTTTGAGGTAAAACTGGTGCTCCGCCTGCTGCACTTATATATGCGAATGCGGGGACATTTTCTTTATAGGATTCAGAAGCGAGTGTAATGGCAGAATCTCGATTCATAAGTTCGTAGGTTATTTGGCCATCTCTCTCTTGAGAATGTAAGTCCTCGCCTGGTTGACGAGTCAAGGGATTTTGGGAACCCGCTTTGGATGAAGAAAATGCGCGAGAGAGACCGGAGATGGGGGATTCGCGACCAGATATGACACCTTTGTAGTCTGCTTCAAGAAGGATACCCATAGAATGGACGACAAAGTCCGCAGATTTGAGGAGGGGAGCATAGGTAGATGGTTTGAGGATATCGGCGCGTTCCCAAGTTACTTTATGAGACCATGCGGGTGGTGTGGAAGAAGATGATACTGAAGACCAAGTTGGTTCACCGGATCGACTGAATTAGAGGTCATGTTAGTATTGGAATCTAGGGCTGGTGAGAATGGTGAGAATGGCAGGAGATGGAGGGGCAATAGAGCTCCGAACTCGAGCTTTCAACACACCTAATACTAGTAACATCCCATCCCCTTGCAACCGCGGATTTACAAATTCTGGAACCCAAAAATCCATTCCCACCACAAACCACTATTCTCTTGGTAACTGACATAACTGAATATTTGACGTCGATTCGTTATTTCTTATAGAAGATTACTCAAGAGAGGTATGAAAAGAAAAACATCTGATGATTTTGTATTCTCGATCTTTTGATATTCTTTCAACCCTGGTACTCATCGGATCTTTTAAAGCCCGTCCATCGTATTCTTGTAGACGTCAGTATATGATCATTGACACTAATGATCTAGTCCTTTCCTGGGCTAGTAATAGAGTCTGGGATGTATGTACTAGATTAGCTTAAACCTTAATTATCGACCGACCTAGAGACTTTCAATCCCGAATCGCGACTTTAAATCTTTATTTGTTATTTTCAATCTGCCCCTCATCAACAACAACATCACCACCGTGACCTATCTATCGATTTACAATAAGAATGGCACCACCAAATACACAAAAACGTACAAAAGGTGTCTCAATCTATAGACCCTTTGTATATGGTACCACATCTCACAAATTCAGTGCGAAATATCCAAAACCACAGGGAACGCCAGAGGAACATACACATCAATGGACGGTATTTGTAAAGGGAGTTGATGACGTGGATATTACATATTGGTGTCGAAAGGTACAATTTAAACTGCACGATACTTACCCGCAGCATCTCAGATGTATGTATTTTCTTGTTTTTGTGTTTGGCAACTTGCGCAAGTCTTTGCGCCGCCCTCTCTATCGACTATAATTCGAGTACTCTTGTGTTTACATTAAAACCATGTGCTAACCGATCTTTCCATAATTCTAGCAGTCGAAAATGTCAAACCTGGCGATCCATTCCAAGTAACGGAGACCGGTTGGGGTGGTTTTGATATTCAAATAAAAATCTATTACGATCCCATCGCCAACGAAAAAGCCCAAAGTTTCTGGCATCGACTGGTACTCGAACCTTATGGCGATGATCAACTACAATTTATACAAAATCGAGATAATGAGGTTCGGTCTTGGGTATATGATGAGATGGTTTTTAATGAACCTTATGAACAATTCTACGAGGTTTTGACAAATCCCGTACCGAGGGAGAAGAATAATGGGGGAAAGGGGAAGGCGACAAGGACGATGAGAGGAGGGATGGTAGGAAGTGTGGGGGAGAGAACTGTTTTTATACCGATGACGCAGAGACCGGGGCAACCATTTAGTAAGGATGGGGAGAGGGCAGAGGTTAAGAAGTTAGTGGAAGGGAAGAAAACGGTGGATAGGCAGAATGAGGAGTTGAGGAAAGAACTAAGGGAGAAGGAGGAAGAAGTAAAAAGATTAAAGGCAGAGTTGGAAAAGTTATGAGGCGGTGTATTTTTGATAATGGGGATGAAATGGAAATGGGGATGGGAATGACAATTGTGTTCGGGCTCTACGAATCATCGATTGGGTTTGGGAGACGTCGAAATGAGTGCCCAGTCATACATGCACAACGGGTTAAGCAGTTTTGCGAACCTATTCGGACATCCATAAGATTGGAGTATCGGCGCATTACTGCACAGGCTTCAATTGTCAAAAGGCCCTTCTCACTATTCCGGACAGCGCACAGGTCACAAGGATGATATTTCAAAGAGAGTGGGATAAAGGAGATCGAACTTTGGCGAAATTGGCACTGTACTTTGAGCGCGGAAATGTTGGATTAGGAAGAATGGATCCACAGGCCATCATCAGACGCTCGACCAAGACATGAGTGAGCACCATTTACAACATGGCAATCAATATCTAAGGTCTTTTAAGTATGTAAAATGAGGCGAGAGATTGTACAATAGGAATCGATGACGAGGAGGATATTCAAGATAGATATCAGAATAGCATCCTGATGTATGTCAATTTACAGGAGTGGAAGAAAGTAATTAGGAGGAGTAGATAGAAAGTCGGGATTCAGACGCACATATTGGATTTTTGTGAAGAAGAGAAGAAACTCATTCACGTCTTGTATGCATCTTGACACCTATATTGTATGTATCCTATGAAAAGTCTACATGCATAATTCTACTTCTACACATATTCCTACTCCAACTCCTACTCCAGTCCACCAGGTATCTAGTATCTATCTATCCGCAACTCCTCAGATAATCAAAAATTTCATCTTGAGGTAATGATATCCAAGTAGGTAGGTAGGTAGGTAGGTAGAATACTCAGCTCATCTCAACTTCGCTTGGAATCAGACACCTCGCTTACATGAATTCATCAGTCCACCGCCTTCTTAGTTCAACCTCGATAGCTCACTGCCAACCAACTAATACAATGATCTACGGAGTGAGTATATATCAACACAATAGCATACCAGCTCATGAACTCACTACCTCACTACCTCATCAACACCCCATCACATCCCATCCCATCCCAGTCACACATCAACTTACAGTATCCCATCAGCACATCCACACACTAATAAGCTGTCTCAGTGCAATACCAGCACATTAGTTTGTTTCTCCACTCACTCACTCACTCACTCACTCACTCATCGACTCATCCACTCACTAGCTGGATAGGTAGTAATAAGTACCTAGTATATCTATCAATCAGCACGCCAACTTATTTATGACTACATGCTATATACCGCATACCACATACATATATGCCTACACCTATTAATCAACATACCAGCTCGCCAGCTCGCCAGCTTACTAGCTCACCGATCCAATCCAATCCAATCCAATCCAATCCAATCCATTGGCAACCCACACCACACACAATACAAGAATAGAGATTGTTCGGGTATCAGAATATCAGAATATCAAATCCTCAACCCAACCAAAATCAACCCAAATCAAATCAACCCAAAAAAATTCAAAATCAAATTCAAAATCTTCAACTCAGCTCAAATCTACCATCCCATCCCATCCCCTTCTATCCAACCTCATCTTATCCAACCTCCTCTTATCCTACAAATACCTCCCTACCTACACAAATTCACAAATACACTGTTAATTATCACACACACACACATAAATCTCCAAATATTAATAAACAATATCTATATCTATATCTCCCTCCTCCCTCCTCCCTCCTCCCTCTCTCCTCCCTCTCTCCTCCCTCTCTCCTCCCTCTCTCCTCCCTCTCTCCTCCCTCTCTCCTCCCTCTCTCCTCCCTCTCTCCTCCCTCTCTCCTCCCTCTCTCCTCCCTCTCTCCTCCCTCTCATCTCCCTCTCATCCCCCAAAACCCCTTCAATATTCCAAAGTTTCTGATCGCTGAACTATACATATATATGCAGTCCCCCGAGTCCAGATAATTGGACTCCCTAACTCCCTAACTCCCTGGATACCAGATATCAGATGTCAGATATCAGATATTCCATATCAGATATATGATCTATAACCCGGAAAACTTATTCTGTGATTGCAAATTCAATCACAACAGATGTACGATATTGACCTCACTCAACATTCACAAGATCACAACTCTCAAACACATAAAACGAATAAACATAGATCTCGGTATAATTGTACTCTATCTATCTCATCCCTTCAATCTTTCTCCCCAAAAGTCTCATCTCTAAAATGATCATACAACCGGCACCAGAACAAGAAAGGTATCTTCAAGGTGGCAAAGACAAAAGAAATTCGTGAGTAGGCGAAAAGTATCGCTCAAAACGATTTGCAAGGAAAGGAATCGTAAAGTCCCGTGTGTATATAAAATTCAAAACTTCCACTTCTCCCCCTTTTCACATCAACCCACACAAAACCTCATTCGAAAATCAGGACTCAACAACCCCTAAGCAACCAAATCGCTCACAACGAAACAATCCTCAAGAACAAACTTTTGTGTACCTACCACCGAAACCACCCAGAATATTGATATACGATCCCCTATCCTGCCTAACCCAACCCATTCCAAAATCCAAACATTCAAATTATGCCAAACCTCCCATGAGGTACAGCATATCTTTTGCCAGCAAAAAAAAAGTAAAGTCGCTAAATCGCAGCACCAAAGTTTTTATCAATATTAGGTACTTCCAAAAACACAAAAGAGTGGAGTGTTCGTAAGTCCGTAATTATTCCCATAAAACTCCCGTGAAATGATTGACAAAGGAAAGAGTCGAGATGTTATACACGGGTTAAATTGAGTGTAATAAGCCTACATTACAAGGCTTTTGGTTCATAAGCTGGGGGAGCATCATCTCCATTGCTTGATGTAGACCAGAAACCTTGACGAGCTGCTTTGTCGTCATGTTGACGACGAGCAAGTTCAGAAGCCATCTTCATAATCCAAGCTTGTTCGAGAATTCCGGATGGTGATTCGGTTGTCGAGAAGTGGAGTCCATGTGGATATGAGAATGGTGTATGTGGTGGAGTGGTTGCTGACTTTTCTGGAGTGTACGAAGTGAACGCTGACTGATTAAAAGCGGGACGCTTCTGTTGTTGTGTATTGATTGGAGTAGAAGGTTCCACAGTGAGTGTTGGAACTTGATCCATTTTGACTTGTTCGGGTGTCATAGAACGAGATGGTTGAAGTTTCTTTGGTGAGTCTCCAAGATCAATGCTATTGAATCGGACCTTTCCGGATGGTGGAGTGACTGGAAGATCTTCTGGCTCCTCTGGAATACGAGATGGGACAGTTGATTCGGATGCTGTAGTCGTCGGAGCAGACTCGCTTTCGCCACTCTCATTATCCGTAGTTTTGGGTTTTCTCAAGTTCACCACCCTATTCTTCTTCTTCCTCGTAGGATGTGATCGTGAACCTCGATTTGCACCAAGACTTAATCCTGTTGTGGCCGAATTCATATTGACCAGAGATGGTCTGGATGGTATTCCACCGTGACCATCATCGGAGTTTCTATTCGAGAATGTATAAGTTGTACTCTGACCTCCGAGCGATGATTGAGGCCTATGAAGAGATGAAGTTGCCGGTGTGGTAGTTCCAGCCGAATCCCCTCTTTCAGAAGGTGCCCATGCTCGAAATACCGCGTCTCGGATAGAAGGAGTGAAGAGTGACAATGTTCGATGAGAATTGGTAAGTGCCGCTAATCGAAGTAAGTTCTTTTGTGAGAACAAGGAATGAATCTCTGATCCACCATCCAATGATAAATTGGAAATCTCAGTCGCATCTAGAACATTTCCACGGGCATCGACGGCATCTTGTGGTGGACTTGCAAATGGATCTACGGCTACCTCGTCTTTCGCTTTCTTTGCCGCTTCGGCCATCTCTTGATCTTCTTTTGCTCTATATTCTGGACACCATAATCTCAATGACAATCTGTGAATAATGGCAGGCAATTCATCCATCATTAAAGTCCTCAACTGTTGCTCGATTTCCTTCTGTAGATAATCCTTAATGAACGGTATCGAGTCAAAGGTAGAGGAGACCTTGAGGGATTCGAGGGGATCATTTCGAAAGACCAAGGTTAATCCCTTTGACTTTGAAAATACCACAATGATGAAAGCCGATAATTTGATATCCGACAAAGTAATTTGTAAAGGGATGGTGAGCCCCGCATCTGCGGCGAGGGGTTGTGGAGATGTGAATGAAGGTTTCGAGAACAAATGATTGTTGAGCGGATTAGCCTATATTGATATATTAGCTATGCATTATAGGTTTGTGTCAAGCATGTGCGATATGCAAGTCAAGTGGTGAAATTAAAAGGCGTTTTCCCCTCTATGCGCGTCGACAATTCTGCAATGACAACTCATTTATCGTTCGATAAAAGGTTTCAACAAAAGTGGGAGAATAAAGGTTTATGCGGAATAGGTAAAATGGGAAATGTAACGACGACGACAGCGATGACGACAGCGACGAAAAAGACGACAATCAACGTACCTGAACTCTTGTTTTCAAAGTCAAGAAAGCGTCTCCAGAATAGCACATCTTGAAGATTCCCCTAAATCTATCTTCTGCCAAATCTCCAATCTCCAATATTTCCAAATCTGGCGGGACCGAACCCAAATTTAATTCGTTGACGAGGATATCATCCTTTATGATGGGAGGCTTGGGAGATTTATTGAGAGCTGCCGTGAGCATCTCTTGAGCTCTTTGATAAAATTCCGCATCGGCCGTGAGAGGCGACCAGTTAAAATTGAAAGCCATCTTGATATGACATTAGATGTCGACGATCAAAACGTTCCTACGCAAGAGTAGGTCGTTCGAGGAGGTCTGGTCGATGTCGATGAAGTTCGTGATTGATTTGAGCTTACTGGAGCTTCATAGAAGGAGATGTCGAGTCGAAGGATATTTTTGATGGATTTGATCGTGCGAGCAAAAAAGGCTTTTTGATGGATGGATGGATGGATGGATGGATTTGATGATCGTGTGACGTAACGGGTTGATGCTAATCCTCTTAGTTTTGATAAAGAAGGAAAGAGGAAGAGAAGAGAAGAGGATGAAGGGATTGAATTTTATGATATGAATATGAACTTGATGATGAGATGAATATTCAATGTTCTTGTTCCGTGTGTGTATGTGTGTGTGTGTGTGTGTGTGTGTGTGTGTGTGTGTGTGTGTGTGTGTGTGTGTGTGTGTGTATGTGTGTGTGTATATGAGAGGACAAGATATGGTTCCTGAATATAAAAAGTGATAGTGAAGCTCCTCTTGCTTACCCAGTCAGAGTTAAATTTTTCATTCCGCATTTCTCCCTCGCTGGATTTTCTTGTAGCTCGCTTCCTGTAACCGTATGAACCCTGTTGACTGTTGATGGAATATGAATCCCATTTTTCCGATGTCCGGAAATGCATTTGATACGACGATAGAGAATCAAAATCCATATACGTCGTAAGATTTGTGGTGTTGATGCTGGCGGCTGTGGTTTCTTCTTATTGTAACCATTGTATATTGTATATTGTATATTGTATATTGTATATTGTATATTGTATATTGTATATTGTATATTGTATATTGTATATTGTATATTGTATATTGTATATTGTATATTGTATATTGTATATTGTATATTGTATATTGTATATTGTATATTGTATATTGTATATTGTATATTGTGTATTATATATTATATATTATTATAGTAATGGGTATTATCTAGATATATATTAGGTATGTAGTATATATTACATCTTCAATATTGATCTATTTACCATGACCATGACAGCAATATATTAAATCCCCGACTTCTCTCTTCTCTTTTAACTTTCGTCATCATATTTTTTTGATTTTCATTTCTTTCCCCTCACTTCACTTCCCTTCCCTTCACTGGATTCACACTTCACCTCAACTCACAGACTCAAATGTGCTCTGACCACTCACTCACTCCCATTGATTAATAATATGAGACCCAGAACTGGTGAACCTGGTGAACCATAGATTTCCCTCTTATTTTCTCTTCCTTCTCTCCTCGGCCTCCCGACTCCCGAGCCCCTCCCGTCATCTCGTAAATAAATAAATATTAGATAAAAAAGAAATCGAAAAAAAGAAAGAAATTTCTATTGAAAAACCAACAAGGAATTTCCCGGAAATTGGATGAGAATTTCTACTCCATGATCCCATCCCGGAAAATCATCGTTACTGTTTCTCATCATTTATCCAATGTTCACCAGGTCAATTTCCTTGCATAATTAATTGATTATGCATCCTCGCATCTTAATATTCACTCTCTCACATCCCCCCAGTTCCTTTCGTCCCATGTATGTTTGATTGACATCGGACTTTTATTACAACCTTACACATTGATCAGCATCTGTCTTACTTCATCTGATCATCAACACTTCCATCCTCGATATATGGGATGAATTGGTAACAATACACTTATTACCCCCAGTTGTCAAAAGTATTCGAAGATATCTACGAGTCCTGGGTATAGAGAATGGAAAGTCACTGACATTCATCAGTCATATCGCTTCTCAGTCAAGAGTCCTTAGTTTGATGTAGTCCATCTCATACTCCGCATCTCCACCTTTCCTCATCTTCTCACCTCCCCCTCCCTTGACTCTTCAAACGAACATGGATACTCAATCATATAGAAAGCTCTATACAAAATCTAGCCCACCATCTCCGTTCATGCAGCTTTCTTATCATTTCTCTTCAAAGTCATTCCTTCAACTATCGCCAACCTCGGGGGTACATGCGGAGAAGCTATGAAGTGTTATTATGTGATTTTGCAGTATCAATACAGTATACACTATCGTATTACAGATCTCGGTTTCAAATCACAACATCAATAACACCGAGATTTCTATCCCTTTGAAGGGCGACTCTGGCAGAAACATTGGAACAAAGCGGAGGAGACATCTTCTTCGCCCTCATCTTCTTCATCCTCCATCTTCTCCCGTGATACCAGGTCTATGAATCTACATGTCTCGCTCACACACCCAAGCTTTCATATGTGAATATGATGATAACATCTCATGTTCTCTCAGCATCATAATAGCCAGCCATCTCATTCAATCTCACTTCTTTTCCTTGGTCTCTAGTCTAGTCGAGATGACATTTGATTCATGGGGAATGACTGAGCTCAATTTGAGAGTCTCTGCGTTATTCTGCGGGCCTTCACATCGTACGGTCTTCAAGTCCAAATGCTCAATATACTAGGTAGTTCGATTCAATACCTACGAACTTTTATATTACTGCTGCTAGGTAATATTATTATTGTACCTCGAGATGTATTCTCATCATTATTTGATTCCATCACCATCACCATCTCCATCTCCATCCCATTCGAACTCTTTTACTGAAATTCTTTTCACGTCCATTTCCCTATAGGCCATTATCTTTTCTCCCATACATTCATACCAACCACTTCATCCCAACTTCTTGACTCAGCTTGTCTTTTCCTCCACCACTAAAAGTCCAAGCGTCATTTGCGCTTAAGCCAAATTTTGATTACGGTGAACGGAAGAACCCTGATATGACGCATTACTTATTAGTAAGTTTCATTCGTTCCAGTTATTTCATAAGACCCAATCCGGTTTCTATTCTTCTCTTGTTCCACTCATTCCTCAGCTCAGTCATTTCTCAGTCATCTTTTCCCCAATTTTCCATTCAAATTAATTTGATATAAATCCAATAATAATGAATACTTTATCACTTCCTTATCGTCTCCCCAACAGCCATATCAGTATCAAAGTTCTTGCAGAAGGGGCTGCAAATGTCATATATCAAATCACGCTTGATCCAGGATCACAAGACATTGCCGAACTGGACAAGGGTCATCAAGAATTAGAATATCTCTCTGGTAATTTTTTCTACACTTCCTTTGCGACAAATTGTATGAAACAATGTATCTTCATACTTTAACGCTATAACTTCACCATGGTCCTAAATGATTTCCAGGAAAATTATTACGTCTTCGGAAAGATGTTCCCACTACAGCCCCAACTTCAGATTCACATCAGCAGTGGCTCGGATATATCTTACCCCTATTCGAGCCAGAACAATTAGTTACCCAAGAATTGGTCTACATCGGTCATCTCAACGTGATTCCTGGATTAAACACCGATCTCAGACGTTTTGATAATCCCGGTGGTACATCTACCTCGAATCATCTCGCCCCACCACCCATAGGGAAATTTTATCGTTCGAGAGCACAAAGTGGTACTTTCTTAGCAAAAGACGATTATGGTCTTTTGGTAACAGATATGACACCCAGTACGTTGATAGTTTTATCTTTTGTCGCCGCGTGTATTGATAAATTCACAGGGAAATCATTACAAGAAACCGTCGTAGAATTTAAACCAAAATGGCTCTCTCCATCCCATGAAATGCCATCTCAAGCCATAAGATGTCGTACTTGTGCACTTCACGCACGTCGGATTGCTTTTGGAGAAGAAAGAAAAAATACTGATCTTCAATCATATCTCTGTCCACTCAAACTTACCGATGACCACCCCAAGTTAAAGTTTGCAAATTATGAGGCATCCGCTTCACACATATTACACAAAACTCGTGAATCACCTGCCGTTCAATCACTTGCAAAATGGATCCACGAAAATCCCTTGTTAAAACGGCTTCGCGATCTCCAAACAGAGTATGATGGTAAAGGATCGTTGAAGTCGGAAAAGGCATCGCATGAACTTTGCGTGGCCATGACCCTCAGAGATTGTTCGTTATACATTCGTATGGATAAAAATTCACAGGTTGTAGAAGCTCGTTTGGGAGATCTCGACTATAAATCGGCTAGTAAATATTCTTCGTGGAGGAGGAAAGAACAGGAATTGGTTGATGAGGGGTGGTATTGTGGTGAAGAAGAGAAGGAATTGAAACAACCGGTTGACGAGTGTCTGTTGTCGAGAAAGATTTGAGTTGTGTGGAATTACTTTCGATGCTACCGGCTGGAGAGAGTGTCTGATGAGAAATTTTAATGAGTTGGGTATTCGATATTAACGAAGCCTGTTTTCATTATTGCAGGCTGCATTCTGAAAATCAAGAGCTCTGAATCTCCGGAAACAACTAAAGATTCGAGATACACTCAACCTCTTCGATTACTCTCATCTTCTGGACATATTCGACCAGCGATAGATATGATCATCGGGCCGCAGTCGTAGCATCGGATACCCTAAAAGATGGCAGTTCGTGCGAGTGGGAATAATGTTTAATGGAGTTTGACATAGATGGTTGGGAAGACGGGCTAGATAATCTTAATGAGAAATGCCTCCTCATCTTTTGACAGTACTACTTTATACGTATCTGCTATGAGATACGTGGTTAGGGAATTGGATATTTGGGTGCATTTGTATACCTACTTGTTAGAGAGGTCAAGGCGTGTGAAGTTTTTCGTTTTTGATTTTAATTTTAATTTTCGAATGTACATGTATGGATGTGATTCCATGATTCATATTTTATGTTTTATATTTTAAATGGGAGTGATCCGACTCACAATGTAAATTGATATTGGGGTATCAGGGTTCGGGAGGAGTGGGGGGAGGGGAGTGGGTCGGGAAGCTCTATACAAAGATATACACATACGGATGTGGAAGATTTGATACTTTCTAGATCTAGAATATAATGAGGAATTTATTGCTTAGAGGTTTGAGCGGATTTTATGGATGGGTGTATGGGTGTATATATGAGTGTATGTATGTGTACATGTATAATACAAGACGAATGGAATGGATATTCTTTCTATACGGGTTCAAACATCGAATCATAGATATCTAGCTAGGTATCTAGGTAGGTATCTAGGTATGGTGGGTGGGTTCTGTATTTGGATAGATATAATGAATACAAATAACGATTATAGTTATATTTATAATTATGATTATAATTATAATTAGAAGAGAGTGTGAATGAGATAAGAGTTTATGAGAGTTTATAAGAGTTTATAAGAGTTTACAAGAGTTTACAAGAGTTTATAAGAGTTTATAAGAATTTATAAGAGTTTATGAAAGCAAATACATAATCGATAATCGATATGAAAGGGGATTATTTTATGAGGTTATTTTATATTTGAGTATTTCTATTTCTATTTCTATTTCTACTCCTTCTATCTATCTAATTACATTCTTGAATCGATAGATACCTAGTACATGTATACAACATACAAGGGATCTGAGATACTTTAGGTGGTTTGTTAGAATTGTTGAAATGGCCGTGGACTGGAGATGATTGATAATGGATGGTATTACAGCTGTGGCTGGGGGAATTCGAAATGCTGGATTGGGATTGGGATTTATATTGATATATTATTTCATAGGAACCTACCTAGATATGTATATATATGTATATATATGTCTGTGTGTGTACTAGGTAGGTATATGGATATATAACCCAAACTCATTAGCGAGATTTAAAAATATGTATATTGTCTCCTTTCCCTCTTACTTCGTTTCATCTGCGCATTGTCGAATCATTATATTTATTTGCGTGAGAATTCTAATAGATAGATGAATAAATGAATGAATAAATAGATGAATAGATGAATAGATGAATAGATGAATAGATAAATAGATGAATAGATGAATAGATGAATAGATGAATAGATGAATAGATGAATAGATGAATAGATGAATAAATAAATAAATAAATGAATGAATGAATAGCTGGATGGATGAATGAATGGAAAGAAGGGATTGATATGCTTTAGTTTTGGCTTTGATGAGTTGTTTGGGGTTTAATGTAAATCACTCTGGGAGACTAGGTATGTATGGAGGATATTTACCTGGTATGCCGAATTTAGAAATATTGAGATACTTTTGAGGGAGAAGGGGGAAGGGGTGTTGTGTCAGACTGTAAGTCGGGGATGGGGGTGGAGGATGGCGGTTTGTGCAGCACTGATAAGGAGGGGGTTGGAAGGGGAGGGGATTTAGAAGGGGGTGTGGAGGAGACGAGGAGACGAGGAGCGGGGATGAGGAGGAATGAGGAGGAATGAGGAGGAATGAGGAGGAATGAGGAGGAATGAGGAGGAATGAGGAGGAATGAGGAGGAATGAGGAGGAATGAGGAGGAATGAGGGGGGGTGACATATAAGAAAACGAGCTGTGTGTTTTTGAATATCTTGGGTCGTTGGATTTGTCAAGATTCCGTAGGATAAAAGAGGATTAGGAGATGAATTGTGATTGGTTGAGACTAATACAGCACATACACTATATAACCATACCATCTGACTTATTCATATCACCCTTCCACAAAGGAATACCTTTGACAAAAACCTCGACGCGATGATTTACTCGAATCCTCGAATGGATTGTTCAGGGAACGTATATTTTTGTCGGATTTCTATTGCTGGAGAGATGTGAAATGGTAGGGTAGTATGTGTGATTCTCTCTCTGCGCGTGGAGATTGGAGTTTGGGGTTTGAGTCCATTTCTCCTCTTTATCTCTCTTCTTTTAGAGCGAAAGCCGCGATCTACGCTTGCTGGATGAATCGTGTAGCCTGAAACTGTGGGATGGTATAGCAAGTAGAGAGTTGGTGTAGGCAGGGTACTGATGGTATCAGTGTTCAAGTAGGGAAAGAGCACTCAGGAGGGGTACTAATAGTATTATTGTCGAAGAAGGGGACGAACATTCAGGAGGTGGTAAGAGAGTACAATTTTGATCTCTTGGGGTATGTAATACTGGCGTCCTAGCAAGAAAACATCCTTCGGATAGTTGAGATTCATGTCGAAACGTATCGTAGCAAGAAAGCAGATAATTGTGGAGTCTGGTGACGAAAAAAGTATCTGGCAATCTAGGTATCAGATGATACCATTGAAATGATGGGACTCCATCCATTGGTGTAAAATCCAACTTCCGAGACTGACGTCAAGACCGAATTCTAATCGAGTCCTATGTATAAGTTCCAACAGCGAAGTGAGACGTTTCCCATCCGAGAATAATCGATTGTCAATACACCATTTTCGTAGCTTTCTGGCCTCGTATGTGTCAATCGGTCGAGGATGTTTGCCTGCAAGTTGGTACATGGATGTACTCCTAGCCATCCAGATGACACTATCAGGATATGAATAGTGGCCAGGCTCATCTAGAGAAAGGTAAAGAACTGCACGGCTGAGTTTTCGATACATAACGTACAAACTATCACTCCTGTATTCGGGTCCAAAGAGAGTCTTGAAGTTTGCTCCACGATCTTTTCCAGCTATTACCATGGACATGATTATTTCCCCCAAGTCCATCTCCATGCAGTTCTTCTGAGGAAAAATCCCGATCTCATGCGCCAAATGTATTATTCGAGGAGCACGGTGGATAATCCCAGATCTGAAGTGTTGAAGGCTTGATGAGGCAATATATTGTGCCTGGTGTGTAGGTTGCGTACGAAGAGCCCGAATAGCCAGTTCGTCCGCATCTCGATTATGCTCTCTTCTAACATGCCAGAGTTGGATATTGAGATCATTTGAAAGTAGCTCGATCATGTGATGGATGCGTAAAATGAGATCTTTATTTACCACAGGTTTCCCCTCTACTGTCCTGAACCCGTTCTCCAACCAAGTTGGAAGCCACAAGGTAAGACAGTCATGTACGAACTTGGAATCCGTAATGATGATTACGTCTACTTTAAGCAAATGGTGGACTGGCATGGGGTGTTCGGAGATCCATTTTCGTAATCCGCTATGATTTTTTAGGAGCTCGAGTGCATGAAGTATGGCCATTAACTCTGAATAATTGCTCGTATGTTTTTCTCCAGATGGTCGAGTAATAGTATCATAAGTATTAAGAGGCGAGTCTGGACCAAAAAACACGCCAAAGGAGGATTTGTGAGCTCGTGTGGTTCCATTGCCAGGACAAGCACCATCAATGGCTATCACTAATGCTGTTGGGGAGCAAATTCCGGATTCATGATGAAGAAAATCGGCTTCAGGATATTCCAGGTAGGACATTCCACTATATTTATCATATTGGACGATATTCTTGGGAGTCACTAGAGTGCCGTCGGAGAACAATTGGCGTGGATCAAATGTCCGAACTCGATGGTGCTCTTGGGAATGCGATTTTTTCATCTTGATGCCTGGGTTCTTGTATGTTTGTGATATTGCACGGGAAAGTGACGGTGGTACGAGTACTCTGGTCTTTTTGATTATTGTTAACATTTGGTTTCAAGACTCAAGGTTAATAAGTTAGAGATGGGGTCGCTCTGCAACTCCGGCGCTAGGCGGTAGATACGCTTAGCGATATCGGTATCAAGGGGCCAATAGAATCTACTGCTTCTTTCAGTTCCACTATATTAAATGGAGATTTGGAAAAAAGAATCAACTGAATGGTTTGCTTATATTGAAGCCCCTACTGTTTTCAGCGCGATATGAATGATTTATGCCTCTTTCGAGTACTAAGGAGCTTCCCCACAACGGTTGAATCTCGTTCCATACTTTCTGGCCCGACGAGTAACTGACCCTAGGAAAAAAAATAGAGGCTATCATATAAATATTGAAGTTCAGCACTATACGGAGTAAACGCAATGACAATCTGGATACTAAGAACAATTTTGGGTGGTGAGGTGATCGGCTTAAGATAACTAGCGTGATTCTAGCAGTGTAGACTGACAATGGCGGGTTCTCTTAGTACCTACCCTGATTGAACCCAAAACAGAACCTTGTCCAATTCTTCATTAGCCAAAGACTGGCTAACATTTCGGAATACTGATGATTCCTCTTGTTGCACTTCTGAATTAGTACAGACGGATGCGGACCTTTCAGCAGGTTCATCTACCCACCTGGCAGATTGCTTCCTGCACCTCTTCTTATTTTCAGCAAATTGGTATAATCTCCTGAATTTTTCTATTTAACTAAAGTCCTTCTGGCCATCAATGCTCATTTCTTAGTGGGATATACATTCAAGGCTGGTCATACACTTTTTCCTAACGTGCATCCAAAAGCGGCCGATGTAGATGGCCGATGCAGATAGCCGGTTTGCCCGTTCGGTACCTTGAGCCGAAAGCCGTTTTGGGAGGCTTCGACTTGGCGGGGTTTTCCAGTGCGCGTTGCAAAAACAAGGAAAGCAAAGGAAAGGATCAGTGCCTTTGGTCAGGTATTCAGTTCAGCTGTTTTCGTGGTCCCTTAATTATGGCGGTCGTTCAAAAACTTTCGAATCACAATCTTTCTCCTTCTCTGAGAAAGTGCAATATGCGAGAGGAATATATACCTTCTCAAAATCAATTTAAGAACGAGTGGAGCGGATATATAACATGCAAATTATGGAAAGTATTTCAATGATTGGAACATGCTTCAGGTCGTCGCTAGACCGGGTGAAAAAGAACGCTGGGTACGCGAAAAGTTATTCTGTGAGCGCATCGTAATGCTCAAGGATCAGATCATTGTGAAGCATATGGACAAGAAAGTCAGTTCTTCAAATTCGAAGACATCACCAATCCTTTGGATCACTCGTTGAATGGATTTATTCCGGAGGTCTTTCATGCAGCGAGGCACGCCTCAAATCGACGAGGCCTACCGAGGACAGCGAAGATTGTGAGAATGGCACTCATCTCATGCAATTTCACCAACTCTTTGATTCTGATACGAAGCATCACTTAGAGAATTCTCAGACAGCGGTGGAAACTCGGATCGAGCTTTGTCTCGAATGAAATGGTTTCTCCTTTTTTTCACGTGCAATGGCTCTCGATGAGTACTGCTGATGAGGTACCTAGAGAATACCTAGTAGTTCTATGCAGATAAAAGGCACGCTTACTAGTTATCTCATATGTCTTATACATCTAATTGAGACAGAAGACACCTAGCAATCTGTTCATCGGAGTAGAGGGATGCATACATTCATAGTTTAATTGACGAAGCCTCTACGACTACAATCGTCGATGACATGAACGATGTAGAACTACTACTTTGACACAGTAAGTAACTGTTACCTGTTAAATACCTGGTGGTTCAATGGTAAAGGAACTTTTGATTACCTACTCAATCGCTCCTTCCTCCAGTCACATTGGCGTGTCCTCCGTCCTCGTTTGTGCTCGAAGTCTTGTATGCTGCCTGATACACGTGACAACATCTTACGTTTCTTCAAACACTTACACTTCGTTTACTTTTACTCCCATTCCGCATGTTCAATGAAAGTACATTACACTCTTTTCTCCCCATTCCCTTCTTCCTTTCTTTCTTCTCTTAATTAAATCTTCTATTGATCAACAGAATCCCCTCGTTGAGACTGTCGCACAATCTAGGACTTGACTTCAAATCGAGTGAGATCTGATTACATTTCTCAGGCTTTCTTCCATACACACTTTTCACGTTCAAAGTCCGTTCTTTGTGGTGTTCAAGAGCACATTTCACAATACCCGCATACGATCTACAATTTCACCGCTGCTATAGATCCATTCAACATGTCTTGCCATAGTCTGAAGCCTAACAAGTTTCTCAAGTAAGTGATTATCTCTATAGTCAATTGCTTCCTGCTTAAAAATGGTAAGATATGAGTTGACATACGCAGGAACTTAGGCAATGAGACTATGACTGTCAACGTTGGCATTGGTAACTCGGTATACATCCTTGCTCCATCTCTCAGTATATTGCCTTTTTTAATCAACTCCCAGCGTCAAACCTTCACTGTTCATAAGACTATACTTCAACAGTGTACCACTTACTTTGAGTCCAACAAACTATTCGACACCATGGCTGGACAGCAAGGATTGATCTTCCTCAATGATGAGAATCCCAAGGTCTTCAAACTTTTTGTTGATTGGGCTTACAACGGTATGTTCTATGCCTATCGCAAGCGCGTTGTTTGAAAATCATTCAATGTGCATATGACTTACAAATATCTTCACAAACAGGAACCGTTCAAAAGCCTCGAACCAAGATATACGTCAAAAGCCAACCATCTCTGGTAGAAATTGGTCGTCTTGAGTTAGAGCTCCTCGGAGAGTTCAATGGAAGCCTTCAAACTCTGGTCAGTTTATACTCACTTGCCGAAAGATGGGGAATTCATAATTTGATGAATCGTACCATCGATGCCATTCAAGATGGCTATCTTGAGTTTGGAACTGTCTTCGGACCCGGTCTTGCAGCCCAAGTTTGGCAAGAGACGAAGTCGGATTCCACCCTGCGAGAATTTTGTATTGCAAGCACGGTCATGCATATGAGTAAGCACAATCCATTTTTCCTAAATTGTTCCGCTGGTATTCGGACTTTTATCCTCTTACCATTGGATCACATCAATCTGCACGATCACTAACATTGTACTAATCTAGATCGTGGTTGCACCAAGCTTCGGCAAGAAGTGATGACGAACTGCATTGTTCTCCCTGGATACTTCCAAGGAATGCTTAGATGGGTTTCCAGAAACTTCCATCTGATGGGTCGACGTTCAAAGGAAGTTGCGGAACCATGGAACTCAAATGAGAGTTTTAGTATGCTTCATAGATCTAAGCTCTGCCCCTGCCACTTTCACGTACACCCTGTAAGTCTCAGCTAGTCTTCTATCTTGGACGAGATTTCTAGCTAACTACCTCTGTTCACCATGCAGACTGGTCAGGCACACAAAGGACACAAATCATGTGCGGTTCCGTTCATGGATTGCTCTCACCCAGGAGATGAGGAAAAGATGGAAGAACTTGATGTCTTTAATCTTATTATGGGATCTGCGATGATGGGATGCAACCTGTGCGATTCAGAGTAGGAATATCAAGTACGAGATGGATTGAGATAATATATATCAAACGGGAGGTCAGAGATATTTTCAGCCTCGCACAGATGATTGTGGTCGCGGTGTCAACTTCTATTATGTTCACTTGCTTCATTTGCTATGTACTGTAGAACTAGTGGGTGTCGAAAGATATAGCTCTCTCTATCTTCATCCAAATATACTTGCAAGACATAGAAACAATTCTCCACAATGCTCAATCATTGATCTCAATCCGGGTGTGCTTTACACATGTCATTTTAGAGCGCTTGTGGCCCTCCCCTGGCATCGAAAGGCTCATTGCGTGATGTTAACTTAACGTTTATGTTATATTACATTATAATACAATTGTTTAGCTGAGTAAAGAAGCTTTTACAAAGAAATCGGAAATGATAATAAGAATAAAACCACAGAAAAGAAACCACTGGTAACCCTCCCCTCCCTCCCCCGTGTCAAAGAGCTCATTGCCTGATACTGCTACAAAAATTTAGCTATATTACCATATTGCCATATGATCTACTCTAGTAAAGAGATCCTATGCCACATAGATCCTTTCGTCAAAACATCGGCACGATAGTTTTCTCGCAGGCTCTAAAACATTCACTTGCGCGAGTTACCACAAATAACATAACAAGCGTTACCCAAGACAAATTATTTCCTCTCACCTTCAAGCACCACACTACTTTCCGCGGCTAGTACAGCAAGTCTTAATCTTATCTCCCAAAACCAAGAGTCGCATCGAAAATCCCTGCAAACAGTTTGCTTATTACAGATCCCCAAATCCTGCATGACGAGAAAAGGCACTCTCCCCGAAGAAACACTCCACCGCCAACAATGACTCCTGATCTGCAGGCCGAAGTCGAATCCACAGCAGAAGCCCGCCGCATCTCTGAGTTAGCTGAACATGATCCAAACAATGAAGAATCTAAGAGTATCTACATCACGGTGCGCTCGCACGTCTTTGAAATCCCCAAAGATATCGCTATCAACGCCTCTAGACTCTTTGCCAGAGCATGGAATGCGAATTCTCACGCGCGAAGCATCACTTTTAAAATCCAAGATAAGGATGGCGAGGATACTGACATTGATCCGGAACACTTTTACGTCGTTGATGCGATAGCCCATCTGGTGGGATATATGTATGGAAATGAACTTGGGTGTCCGACTTCTGATATCGAGCGACATACAGAGTGTTTGGTGGCTTGGTGTAAAGTGTATAAGTATGCTGCGTATTTTGAGATGGAGGCTGCGTGTGAGAGTACGTTGGCTAGGATTGAGAAATGTTTGGGGGAGAGGAAGTACTGTCCGGGGATTCCGACGAGGGAGGAGGTGGGGGAGATTTATGGGATGACGAGGGAGGGTTCGGAGGTTAGAGAGGCTTTGGTTGATGCGATAGCGAAGATGGGGAGATTGTGGGATGTGGTGGGTGAGGATCATATAGGGGATACTAAAAGCTATGTGGAGAATTGGCGGAGGAGTTCGAGTATGCTGAGAGAGTTCCAGGAAGCTGTTTGGATGAGGATTGGGGAGGGGGAAGAGGAGAGAATGGAGAGAATTCGAGAAGCTAGAGGTGGTTGAGGATAGGCGAGGAAGATGGCGGGAGTAAACTGGGGCTTTGGCTTCTTTGACCTGTGTGTCGTTCCTGCATCCATAGTCTGTATGACACGAAGGACTGGGAGGTTGTGCTTGGTTTGGTTGATAGTAAGATTTCTGGGAGTGTCCATACTTTCTATTTATGAGTCGCGTCTACACAATGGTTAGAAGTTATTAGTGGTAATGCAATGGAATTCTTCTATTGCGCATGAGCAATCTGGTAACTTTGCATCCAGTCACAAATTTTGCTCACAGGGTTCTGTTGTACATAGTTGAATAATTTAAATTCTGTAATATTAGAAATACTTCTCGCTCTACTTTTGAAAAACGTTCCAAAACAATCATGATTTGCATCCTCCGCCGTCAAGTGGTACCGTTATATGAATGTCCCACTCCATTCTGTTGCATGCATAATCAACCCAATTTGGTTGTATCCACAATTACCGCCTCCATTTCATAGCTCCGCTGTCCCACCCTTAACCCAACTTAACATATGAACAGACTATCCACCAACTGCCATCATCATTATCATCATCTAGACAAAAATACCAATATAAGATTAAGATTTTCCACATCAACACCCAACCATCTCGCTAATTCAAAATCGACCTTATACACCCCTACTCTCATGATATTCAGCGATTGCTTCGCTTCGCGCTTGCTCGGAGTTCGCGTCCTCTTCTTCTGTGTATGTCGTATCGCAATCGGATAGATAAGGTGGTGAGCTATTTAGATCAAGAGTAGAGATATCGTCCAAGTATTCGGAAGAAGGGAGAGGAGGTGACTCGATTTCTAAGGGAGAATCTGGGGTTTGAGAGTAGTTGGTGTTGTGTGGATTATGAATAGAGCAGTCCGCAGAGCTGCAAAGACATTTGGAACAAATGGCCCAGTGCAGCTCTGCGAAGACATCAGAGTGAAAATCAGAATGACAGCCGCAAATATCAGACAGTTCCTTTTGTAATCCTGCAAATCCAGTTGAAAAATAAAGACAACGCATTTTAAACACAATAAGACTGCGCAAATCGTATGTTGTGGCTTGGCTTTGATATATAAATTGGATTTCCGCCGGAAGGGGCATCCAATATCCTGTTCGTGACGTATCTCTACAAAGAACATACTCGGATAAAGCTTTGTGGGCCAAGTCCAAAACTCCCATCTCAACGGCTAGCTGGTGGAGGATAACCCATTCTGAGATATGTGTCGAGCTAGAGTAGTTGTCTGGATCACGTCGAGGTAGCGGGTATATGGATCCGTAGATCCAACTGAAGAATTGGTTGAAGGTGTGGATGTCATCTTCGTAGCGGTAAATTACTTTTCGTTGAATTTGCTGATAGTCTCGGAATGACGATTCGATAGGCGAGAGCTCAACGGCGGAATCATGGTTATGATCTTCAGTCATTTGGTTCTCGAGGTGGGACCGGAACCAAGGAGATTTTTGGCAGAGAAGACTCTCATGGAAGAAGAATGGTCGGCCCTCTGGACCCACGATTACGGTGACGATCCCTGAAGATGCATGTCTGGCGATTTTGTTAGACTTGATGGGTTGTGAGTGAGTATCAAGAGACTGTGATACATGACACAGAGTATTGAGAACGGACTAGAGAGAAAGAAGCAAAGAACGAATCAGGTATGATGGAGTATTGAGAAATGTACAACGAAACCAAGATGTTGAAATAATGAGAAATGGAAATTCATCAAAGATACTGGGACAGGGCGGATCAAAGACAACAAGCATTTACACTTGTACTTACTCGTAAACACAAGAGCTCATGATTTCCGTGACGGTAGAAGATTGTCGCTGTATTCAGAAGACTCAATTCGCAGTGAGTTGATGGGTATTCAAGCAGATGAGCGGCGAGTATCCTGATAGGTAGAAAGATTACGAATGATAGCGGAGATAGTAGAGACAGCAGAACAGGGGATAAAAATATCTCAAAGTATATCTACCAAAACAGAATACTCTTTAGTAGCCACCAAGTAGATATACATCTATTCTTTTCGGCATTTCGATTTCAATCGATCTATGATGCACTTGCAAACGCTCGTTATTGTGGGAGCCTCATCATCCTGATGTCTCGCGCTCCAAAGTGATATTCTAGGTTCATTGGAGAATTCTTTTCTCCCCTCTCGGAACTTGCCAAGAAAAGGGTTTCTTGCAGAAAATGGCGTTGACTGCTATCAATTCAGAATAGAGTAAGGAGTAGATTCCAAGATTTTATAATACGGGGAAGCGGATACACCTGAACGAAGCAAATATTTGTGGGGGAAGAACAAGCTAACATATGCAGCTTTCCGAAAAACCCTATACCTCAAGGGAACTCTGCATCTACAACCAAGAAAGCACATGAGCCACCTGGAAACAATACTGTTCGTGCTAGGTGAGATTTGAGGGTGCAGGGTGTTATAGACGATAGAGAACATATCACATCAGTTTCGGAGTTTTTGGATCGGTGCGTCAATTGCTAACATCTTAGATTTCAAAGGCCTTCTCACCTTGAGGAGCTTTCTTTTTTGTGAGGTTAGTGCTAAGCTACACATTTATGGGCGGCTAGATCGCTACGTGAAATTTTGACATGCAGACAATGATTGGGCCTTTGGAAACACTAATTGACGACATCCGAAAGATAAAATGTGATAGCACCAGGGTTTCCGACATTATAGACTACAAGCTGACAATAGGAACTTTGCAATAGTGTGAAGCATGGGATCCATTTCGAATATTGAAAACATCCATCTAACTGGCGAACCCAGATACCTAGATACCCTGGACATGGTACCTTCATTCCTGATAGAATTCGACATTGACTATGGGCTTTCCCTCACGTTACACCGATCTGATTCGGTAACATGGATATGCAAACAAAAGAAATTTCTTGGTAAGGTTGGATGCTCGACAGGACACCATTACCGTTATCTTCGGGTAACAACATCTTCAGGGGCTCACATGATAGTAGGAAGGGTATCTTCTGCTACTTTGGATTACAACTAGACAAAACATATTCTTCACTTATTGGCCGTTATTGACTTGGAACGAATCTCTAATGCTAACATTTCTGATCTGTCAAAAAACACAAATAAGGGGAGACGTGTAGAAAGACGGAACTTTTCCCGTCATCATGACATTGTTTTACCAAACAAGGGCATACATGAGCTTCCTCTCGCAGAATGATTACGCCTAATCTAACTTCTCCAGAGTATTAAGGAATCACAAACTCGCAATCCAATTAGTAAGTAGTTGTGTACTTCACGGAATGTTCTCTCAGCCAATAAAATCTCGGAAAACAATGCCTTGGTGAATTTCCCGCGATTTCGACTCCCTTCCAGGTCCTTCCGGAAAGTTGTGTTGGAAACGATATATATGTTCTGGAGGTATGAGATAATTTCTGGGGAGGTTTGCCTAGTATTATTTGTTGATATATCTATCTAGTGTTGGGTTTCGGAAGACAAAGGTTTCTCACCCGTTTGTCGCGCATTCTCGTTGTTCCTATTCACTTTCGACAAATCTGCCCATGCTCATTAGGAAAACGGTACTAGCTTATTTGTGACCTGAAAATGAACTAACCGAAACGCATAGCTTTTTTACATTTCCTACCTTGTCAGAAACTTGCAATATCTCCCTCTAAAAAATTAATCGGATACAAGGCTCGACCATATAATCATTTCAACAAGTCCACACACAGAAAATTTCACGACTTCGAGATGGTAAAAGTGACACAATTTTTTTAATGGAAATTTGGCTCATGCTGATTGACTCATGTAGCCTAGAAAATACAAGGAGTCCAAGAAAATTGAGGAGATAGAGGAGGTAGAGGAAACGGAAGATGAGGAATCCGAGAAATCTGAGGACAACGAGGAAGATGAGAGCGATGAGGGAAGTGAGGAAGACGAAGATGATGAGGAATCCGAGGAAGATGGGTTAGAGGAGGAGGAAGATGAAGATGAAGAAAAAGAAGAAGGGGAAGAGGAGAGTGACGACGGTGAGGAAGGCGAGGAAGCTGATGACGAGGCGGAAGATGATGAAGAGGAAAAAGAAGAGGATCAGGCAGCCGATATTTCTCGAATGACTGATGATCAAATAAAGATGTTAGTATACTTCATTTCGATCTCTATCCTACTAACATACTTTAGAGCTACGAACTTTGATGCCCGCGAACCAACTGCGAAAGATGCCAAGTTCCTTTTCATAGTTTTTGATTGTATCGAAACTCCACCAGATGTAAGCTTACTTTCTTTATATGCTACACACTCAACGATCTATGATATATCCTATCTTGTTCGATTTTTCACATTCTTTGACTTTGCCTTACAGACATTGTCCCTTTAATAAGCGATCATGTGATTTGATTTACTAACATCCTCGTTCCCTGCGCAGATAAATTGGAATCTTGTTGCTGAGCGCACTGAATGCTCCAATTCTTACATGGCCCGTTCTCGCTTTGGTCAAATGAGGACCAAACTCCGGAAACATTACAAGGTAGAACCACAGCCGCTTATCCCTAAGATTACTGGAATGCCTCCTCCGGATGAATATGACGATCCTCCTGTACTCAATTCCAAGAAAAAAGTCTTGACCGACCCGGCTTATAACAGACTTGTCAGACGAAAAGCGGTCAGAGTTGGCAATCTCCAAAATATCGACCCCAAGAAGCCCTCGAAGTTCAAACAAAATCGCGGCCAAGGGTACATTCTTAACAGGAACGATGATACTGCAGCGAACTTAATCATTACTGCTAATCAGCGCCATGACTACGACTCCGAGAATGAGTTTCAAAATAAAGAGGAATTCGACCTGAGCAAATATCATGGATTTGACGAAGAAACGAACACTCTTACTGTCAGCGATCAAGGCTCCGACGATGAAATCAAGGAGGCAGCCCCCGTGGTCTTAGATGGATTGTCACACAACTTCAATTAAGATCTATTTGTATCTTAAGCTGGTAAGTGATATGTGTTACCTGTTCTTTGCGGAGCGGACTGACCATTCTTTGCAGATGAACATTCATTCAATAGCTCGGGGATACATCAACATACGACATTATATGAGAATGGTAGATACGTGAATTTACGTGGTTACAGTAGAGTCGGGAAGCATATGAATTTGAATGGTGCTGCTTTCATTTGCTCGATGGCGGTCTTTTGAATCACGCTCCAACCGTTTTTTCGAGCTTCCGTTCAGTAGAATCAGGATAGAGATGTAAAAATGCGGAATAGATAAAAAAAAGGAGTAAATGTATGATCTAGCTTCAACGTTCCATGTGCATTTGGGTCAAGCTTTACAGCGGTGAATTTGCACCTCATAGAGGGACACTTTGCAATGATGTGGTAGAAATAAATGATTTATCCGCAGTTATTGCCTCATAAGGTAGTTCAAAATACATGTCAAGGTGAAGGTGAAGGAACTTTGTACTAGGATTCTCAACATCTATGACTTTTCATGTTTTTACCCACAGGCCCGGGGAGCCACAGGTACCTTTTATGGTTTCTTCTGCCATTTGCCGCGGGGATCCGGTGTGAAGCTTCATGCACCTTGTTTCTAGAGCCGACTGTTCTTTCCATCGAAGGTTTTCTGCAAATGATGCAGGGAATCGCATATGGATACCTACATTATCTCCTCTGCACTGATAGCTCTTTTAGACGACACTGCATATTCTTTGGGATTCCCAAGGTTGTTTCTCGAGGGACGTTGGTGGCGTTTGGAAAATGCATGGTGACGGTCGTACATTCACTTTACATTCATGTGCAAACAGACATCCTGAAAATGCTAGAAGATCAAGTCCAAAGTTTTTGAATTTATTTATAGCTAGCTAGTACATATTCTCATACTCAGACGTCGTTGAGCTCCACTCAACTTGATACAGTCCTTCATGGGCGTGAAGCTTCTAGCAGATCGATGCCGGCTCTTAATCTGACTAACTGAATCAAGATCTAACATATATGGTAATTACTCGATAGGGCTAGTAGTCTCGAGTACCTCAATGAGAGTATTCGAGGTTTTCCAAAACAATATATTCATTCACGCAGGGACATTACCCCGCTCATGAACCATATCAACGGATGCTAAAAGCAAAAAAAAACTGCTGAATTCATTCATTCTATGAGCATGAGTTAATACGAATGGAATAAAACATGTGAGAATGACCAACCTCTCAGAATGAACATGATATTGAGTGAATAGTGAAAGATGGTTCCCACTTCATCCAATTAGGCGAGAGAAATATGAGGGAATTTTTCAATGAGCATCGTTCCCATGGAGACATATAAGAACATCCTCGTCGCACTTTTCAACCCAAATTCTCCATCCCACTTACACAACATTTTCCTCGGTCTCGATCAACTTGCATACTCAAATTCTCGTACCTTTCGGTGACTTCGACGGTTAATACATCAATCCCTTGCATCACTTTGCAAGTTCATCATGTACGTATCATTACTTTCATCTTTTTGCGACATTTTTGTCGTGCTGACTGGTCTTGTATACATAGATCATCTCGTCGCATCCCATTCCTCCACAAAAACAATCCCATTAACCACAATCAAAATGTCCGACAATGAAGTTGCCAGTTCCCAAGCTCAAGCCAACGGCGGTATGAGCCAGGCTGATGTTGATTTCCTCATGTGTTGTCTTCGCAACACCACCGGCGGTTCTATCCAGGTAAGTCATACTGTCGCAATGCTATCTCTCCCATCCTGCTGTTTGTACTTCACTTCCAAATTTTATCACCGCGACCATGTATCACACCTTCGGCTGTCTTTCAATTGCACCCTTTCCTCTCAAAATCATTACAAGCAATTCGTTCTCGCGTTTTACCACACCACCTCATCTTCACTTGGTGGCTCTGTGTACATGTATAGTTGTCGCGCGCACCGCATCTCACGTACCCTTCACTTTCAAATCACACTTTATCTTATACGCTTTTCCACGTCCAAAAACTGTTCCCAATAGCTGATTAGGGAAAAAATCTAAAGGTCGATACTCAAAAAGTCGCCCAGCTATTGAACTACAAAAATCCTCGTTCGGTAAGTCATGCTTTCGACCATCAAACATTTTCTCAACTAATCCTCCGCTTCAGGTTTCGAATAAGGTCTCTTCCATCAAGAAGAAGTTTGATCTTCCTTTTGGTGCCTCTTCACGCACTGCTGATGAGGTGGCTGGTGGCAAGGCCGGCAAAGGCGACGTCTCACTAAAGAAAGCATCGGATGCTAATGGCACCAACGAGCCTGCTGTCCCAACCACCCCTTCCAAGAATCGCGTTACCAAGGCTAAGGCTACTCCCAAGCCTCGTGCCAAGAAGGTACCAGCAAAGAAGTCTGCCAAGAAAGTCGAGTCTGACGAGGAGCTCTCTGATGTCAAAGACGAGGATATGGAGGATGTGAAGGAGGAATCCAAGGAAGAAGATGATGAGTAAATCATATGTCGTCATCAAGTCTTCTGGGCTGTCGGTGGTAGCTTTTCTGGGTGAGGTTGCATATATGTTACCCAAGCTCGTCATGGGTGCCGGAAGGTGGTTCTGTTCAGCGTTGGATCTCTAAAGTTCTGACAATTTTCTTCTTCTTTTATGTCCATGGCGATTCGGGTTATTGATGAATACAAGGAATTATGGGGAGGAAGGTTGTTATCAGCCATGGATATTAGTAATTATCTATTCCCCGTCTTTGGGAAAAGGGACGATTCGTAGATAGGTGTTGATTATTGCAACTTCAAGTTGTTCTGGAAAGCACCATCTAGGATCTCTATAAAATCATTACTTCTTTTAATGTCTACTTGACCATGAATCACTTACTTTTGTCTTTGCCATTCAATACTTGACCAGGTAAATGCCCGATACTACGGTAGAGAAAAAAGCAATGTGAGGTCTGTGCAAACAATGTCAGCCAAACGGAAACCCCGCAGGATTTGTGTCACATTCTTCACAATGGTCAATTTCTGATATCTCAAAGCTGGAAATCTATGTTCCATGCATAATGTGACTCCAAAAAATTGATAGAACCTCCGATCAAGCAGACAGAATTCATGCTCGAACCTGGCTGGAAGATTCGGGGAACGGGAAGATTTTACTGGGTAGGTATGCTTCGGAGAGAAGTGAGAAATGGCTGGAAAATTCACTTTTACTTCTATTTCTGCCTACTAGTTGAATTATTACTATATTATCTCGGTTCAGTTTTGCTGTGCTGTGCTGCTGCTCAACTGCTTCGCTTCTTCTCTGCCCTCCAAAACCACATCCAAACGCAACCTCACGATCTCACAACAACAACAACCACAATTTCGCAATTCTTGCAATTTAGCTTGCGCATCCAAGGATACCGTCTCAAAGAAGCATTACTTCGAAAAGAAATCATTTCCATTTCTACAAAGTGAGTTTTTCTTCATCTGGGATCTCAAGATCCTATGGGTGGTGGATAGTGACAGTGGTCAATCTCAAGTAAACTCAAGCTGACTCGAAGACAGAATCAGCATTCGCAAAAATGACAACTTTGACTTTGTCCGCGAAGGAGACGGAGATGCTTGTAGCTGTGATGTCTGAGATGGGGGAGATTCCTAGCAATGTAAGTTCCATTTGTTCTCTTTTTCCTTGTGCTGAACCCTTCTTGGGGTTGGGCCTTGTGTCGTTTTGGTGTTGCACCCGTTTGTGTTTCCGTTCATGTCAGGTGAATATCTTGGGTTCTGATGCCAAGTAATGGCATAGAGCGACACTCATCTGATATCTTCTTCTTGACTTCCATGTACTCACGTCGCACTGTTCTTCATGCAACATTGACTACGTACTTACAATATCCATCAATAGATTAACTTTGACCGTGTCGCCTCTCGAGTTAAGGTCAAGTTTGCTAAGAACGCTCGCCAGAGCTTCAAGAAGCTGTTTGAGAAGTTGAAGGTATGACACTGTCTGAATAGGGCATCTTTTCTTGACGCAAATTAACACTCTGCTAACTCGATACTTACTAGGATCAAGCCGGACCTTCTCCAGATGACGAGGATGGTGCTACCCCTCCCAAGACCCCCTCTCCCACCAAGAAAACTTCTCCAAAGAAGAAGGTTGGCCCAAAGAACGCTCCCATCAAAGCCGCCCCTAAGCCCAGAGGAAAGAAGGGCACAGTCGAGAAGGAAGTCAAGGAGGAAGAGGTTGATAGCGGTGACGAATTAGCAGAGCCAGTATTGGACGACGAAGACGGCAAGTCACCAGAACATATTCCTTCCCTCAAAGCCAAAAGTCTTGGAAAGAACTCCGTTGTCGGCTCGTCTACTGGATCTTCTGAAAGTCTTCAGATTTCAGATGAGGTTGCTAAAATGTCTGTCGTCGAAGCCGAAGAGACATTCTCTACTTTCATTGAAGAGAGTCCTGTTGACGAGCAAGTTGATCTCGATGAACAACTCCTAGCTGCCCAATCCAACATGAGTATTGATGCTTATCGACATTGGAAGGCTCTCAATGATTACACATTCCTGCAGAATTCCTGATGAGGGCTATAGGCTGGGCTGAGCTCTAAGATTCTACACTTCCTCTAGGCTGGCTTTTCTTGTGGATTTTTGCATTGTTCAAACTCGGAGTCATTGTTATCAGACACACTCATTGCGTTTTCTCATTCTATATGCGCAACTACACTTGCTAATTTTAAACACTTCGACAGAGGATTCCGAGTAAATCCGACTCTTTCCCCTTTCCCATTCAACTCGCTACTCTCGGTCGGAACGATGGATAAGATTGAGATGGATTTTACTTTACTGGTTTGCAAATTGGTTCTGGTTTAAGCACGGCATGTTTTTTCTCCTTCGCCAGGATCATAACATGAGGGAGGTTATGTGTCTCTATAAATGCGATGGGGAGGATATGATATCATGGGGAAAGCTAGGAGAAAGGACGAGTGCGCAGTCAATGGCCATAGTTATAGTACTCTCAGAGTTTGCTCTTGAATGCAATCTCCCATGACCCAGAATCCATTGTCTACTCATGACCCGTGACACACAAATACTCTTTCTCTTTGTGAAAGACCCCTCATCTCAGGAGAAAAGAAATCTTTCAGATTCACTGTTGGAACTATGATCCCACAATCCACCTTTATTTGAAGAACCCAAAATTGAACAACGAAAGTAATCTTTGATAACACAACCCCTCACAACCACATACCCAACTCTTTCAAACACATTATTCTCAAAAACGACAGCCTGCCCTAGATCTACAACTTGACTATTACAGACAAGCCAGTAAGTAGCAACCGCTCTACCACAGTCTAGACATTAAAAAGAAAGACGTTTTCTCTCCATTTCCCTAATCTCCATCTGTCAGTCTTGCAAGATCGGAAGACCTTATCCATCTCTTCTTCCGCTGCCGCCAGAATTGTCTTCCTTCCCGCTCAGACACCAAACATTCTATTCACTTTTGGAGAAGACTAACTTATTACATTGTCTTCAATAGTCAATCCATCGAGTTGAGAGACCTCAACAATACATCCATACATCTAAGATATACACTATACAACAACAGCTTGCTCATCATGGCTCCAGCTTCCAACGAAGAACAATTCAAGTTCCTTATTAGCTGTATTCGATACAGTAACAATGGAAAGGTATTCTTCCTCCTCTGCCGCACATTGCTGTCTATTCACTTTCCCACCATCCTCTTACTTTGACTGTTTTCGAAGACGACTACTAACATCTCACAGGTAGACTTCGGCCAAGTAGCTAAAGAATGCAAGATCGTCACCAAAGGCGCCGCGTAAGTTTTCTCTTCTCTCCACCCACCAATCCACCCCAATCCCCTTCTCCATCCTCTTTTCCGCTTCAAACTGCACCCCCGACTAACCTCTCACCTCGCAGCGCAAAACGCTACGAACGCATGATGCGCTCCCACGGCATCGCACCCAACGCTGCATCCATCAAACCCGCGCCCGGTCCCTCCTCCACCCTCAACTCGAACATCTCCGCTCCCACCTCCGCACCGCGCGGCAAGTCTACCGGTAAGAAGCGCAAGTTTTCCAACGAAGATGAGAATGCGGATGATGAGGAGGACTCTTCTTCTGGTCAGGGCCCGAGCAGAAATAAAGTCAAGAGAGAGGTGAAGAGCGAGATGAGTGCGAGGAATGCGATTAAGGAGGAGATGTATCGAGAAGATTCTCCAAGCGCGCAGTTGAGAGAGGGAATGCAGATGGGGTTGGGAGCTGGATTGTGTGATGTCAATAGGGAGTTGGTGGATTATTATAGTGGAGGGAGCAGTGCGGCAGGGAGTGTTAGTGGAGAGGGGGGCGAGTTTGAGTTTGGTGATGGGGAGGGGTATGCAAGTGATATGGTTGCGGGTGGCATGAGCGCTACTGGTGCGGGCTCCGGTGCTTTGAATACGTATGGTCAGCCGCAGAGTGGATATAGTTTCAATACGGGTGGATATGGTGGAATGATGAGCGGTCACGGTATGATGGGAAGCGGAACTGGTATGGGTGGTCACGGTGGACAGAATATGACGGCATCTAGAAGTCATGCTGCAGGATCAAATGGAATGGGTATGGGTGCGCAGCAGTATCGGTCTATTGGACAAGCTTATGATAGCGAAGGCGGTTCGGAGAGTTCTTTGTTGGTTGAATAGAGGATTCTGGGTTTTATTTGGTCGTTGGAGGCTGGTGATTATTCGTTGGGGGGAATATCGTTGCTTATGGCGTCTGCAGCTATGAAATTCTTCGAGGAAATATGTGGTCAGTTCTTACGTATCGAGAAACTTGGGGGAGGATCTGCAGTTTCTTCGGATGGTGGTAAATCGGCGGGATCAGTATTTTTGCTCTTGAAACACGAGATCGATAGGAAATGGAGATTTTCAAGCTATTGTTCATGCAGTTCCCTAAATAATGAATCAGCTCTTGAGCATCTAAATAGTATTTTACTCCGTCTGCATTCTTACTGTGAGTAGACTGGCCTCTAGATTCTCAGAATGAGCTCAAAGATGATGGTAAGCATTATGGCTGGATCTTCTCCTCGCCAAATAGAAGCTGGTAGGCACAAGTACGATTATTACATGGAGAGTGTGATGTTGAGCTCTTCTTGCTCGTCGCCTTCTCCTCTTCAACATGTGAGGTCTAAAGCCGCGGTGAACAGTATAACTATGCAGGTGTCCTTTCGTTTCGTCTAACTCAACAAGCTTACATGATCTCGACGACTACTCCTTAACTCTTAGCTTCTGCCAGTTAGCATACGGCGTTAATTAGAAAAGTGGCTAGCAGAAATGGGCTTATGAAGATTGAGAATATGCGTGTAGTAGGGAGGTAATATCTACTGGCACGATGTCGTGCTGCATACTGGCCGATAAATCGCTGTAGCTCGGGTGTATAGATCCTCGTTTGAAAGTAGCTAGCTAATACATCAAGTATTTCGAGTATCTCCTATTATTACATGCTACGTTTCTCGCCGTTACAGGCACCAGCTGGTATGGTAATTGTGGTGGTTACTTTGTAGATACTAGTGTTCAGATAGAGCATTTCAGCAGCAGCTGTTGCAGGCTTGATGATTGCCTTGGTAGCAGCCGAACCGTCTGTTATTGATTTACATTATAGGGTTGGAGAATCTAGATACTCGACAGTGGTGTAATCAATAGATAGTAAGATCTCCGTGACGCCAGCGTCTAGTACAAGCAGAGTGGGACTCACTTCGGTGGAATTACAGTATTGTATAAGTTGTCAGAGTTAATGGAACGTCTTCTAAACCTCTAAGCCGGATGTTGTCGTGCTTAAAGATTAGTGGAAGATCCTACAGACAACGATCTTTTCAGCAACTGCTCTCTTCAGTAGAATTAGATCAATGGAGGTGGACTAACTGCAAAAAAGCAATGGAGAAGCTAGAGTCGAGTAATGTGCTAACGCGATATGGTTGAAGTGTGCATTCTGGGTTACTCCCGCAGTGGTTGCCGCAGATCTTGCTGCAGATCTTGCTGGACCCTCGCGGAGAACATCTGCTGGGTTGTTGTTCCTTGTGGCCTACGAACGAGCCCTGTTGATTAGATTGACGCTTTTCCATTTTAAAGGGGAGATTCAAGTTCTGCCAATTATATTAAAAGTTAGTTGGTAGCTAGCACAAACAGAGACTTTCGTATACTTCTTTCTGATCTTGAGTTCTGTAGACGTTTGAGGTAGCCACCTCAGATCAGCGAGACTTAAATTGGGTGCTTTGAAAAGGCAATTGCCATGAGAAACACATGGTGACCGATAGCAGAATAAATGTCGAAGTCTATGACGGCGCTTTGAAGTGTAATCTTCAAGCTGAACACTTATGCACACTCCAGGAGAGAGCCATACAAGCCTCAAGAGTATCTCCTATGGTGCTAGATCATCTAAATTATCTAACCCTTTGTCGTCACCCGGAATATTCCATTCGGTTGGTCGGTAATGTAAGATTATCCGGCCCGATTGGATACCGGCACAAATTTGAAGTTGTTGATACTTTAAACTTGGTTCTCGCTTGCGACTCTTCTCCCTCTCTCTTTATCTTTCTCTCTCCAAACCCCAAACTCAATCTTTTACAATCCATCATCAGTTCTTTTTTCTACCTCATCACTTGAGCAAATAGAGTCCCTCTGTCTCTGCTCTTCTGTTTCGAATTATCTTAAGTCTCCTATAAGGTACGTTTTCAAAGACTTAAACTTCTTTTCCTCTTCTTAATGGCAGTGTTGCTGCGACTCCCCCATCACTACCCTACCCCACCTTCCCGATCTAGCAGTCACACTCTCCCAACACAGAATTCAAATCAGAATATCCTCAGTCAATCAAGGTGTATCTGATCAAGGCTCTGCCGATTCACAGAGGACTCTTCCTCTTCGTGATGATGGCGTCGCCGAAGCAATACTTGTCTTAGGGCAGTTTTGCGGCGATCTGAAGCCCAACAAGATCAATAGGATTGAAAGCACTTGAGTCTTTCTGCACTATATTATGCATTCATGTATTGTGTTTGCATGAACTACCATCAGGCTTCTGGTTCCGAAGGACCTTCTTACTTGGCATCATATTTGACCAATGCCACAACTGAAACCCTCAGAACAGTGGGAAACACACCCACAATTCTGGGAAAGATTTCATCTGGATTCAGACTTATACACCATTTCCCCTTTGGTAGACTTGTCCAATTCTTATCTTTCCCCAATCTCATGCTGTTCGCAATCTTCGCGCTTACTATTTTCCACTCCAAATTCACTCCATTTTCTTCTCTCAATCTAAGATTCCCCGCTCCTCAAGTCCGCTTTCGGAATCGCTACCTCACATCTGCTAGAGGTCTGACAAGGTGCTCAATCAAGCAACAAAGGCTAACAAGTATTTCTTCGCTCTAGATAATTCTGATTCTCTTCTTCCAACAACGACAAGACAACCACACAACGCATTGACAGTCAATTCTTAACAAACATGCCTTCAACTGATGGAGATGCCGATGTAGTCGAGGGACTTGGCCGTGATCAAAACCTCAACAACATCGAGAAGCAAGAATCTCCCCGTCGTGGTTCTGTTGCTACACCTGTCAAGTCTAGCATTCTCTCTAACTCCCAAGCTAAAATAAACACCAAAGATCTATTCGCCTGGATCGAGATAGATGACGAGATAGATGACAGCTATGACCCCGTCACGCCATCCAATTCATCAGCCAAAGCTGTTCGTGGTAATGGAAGAAAGTGTGTCGGGCCTCTATCTCCAAGAAAAGCTGCTAGTAATAAGCGCGCACCTAACAATATCACTGATATCAATCCATCTTCAGGTGAGTCGCTCGAAGAATACAATATTTTTGTCATCGATACACATCCTTCGCTAGAATGGAAGCCATTAAATTCTAACCTTTTGTAGAGAAGAGAAAGATCAAGGAAAGCCACGCGATCTTGAAAAGCGCACTACGCGGCGAGTCTTCCGAGGAAGATGAAAATGGCTGGAAAGACAAGAAAGATGGAGTCAAGTCCCCCAGAAACACTTGGGGCAAAGCTCGTAAGGTAATTGGCTCTGCTGGAAAACCAACCCATCCAAATGGTCGCGTCGAAGGACGCAAGCTTGTACCTTGGCACAGTAAGCTTCCATTCTTCACATCAACCTCGAGAACAAGGACTAATCAAAGCTATAGGACCAAGAATGGCGGAGAAAGTGCTTCAATGGATCAATTATGAATGTCGCCGTCAAGGAATAAGCCTTCCGTGGGACGATATCGCTCACAGAATACGCCCTGGAAGTTCTGGTGCAGCTACCGTACAGTATATCAATAAGCTGCGTGAAGTTCTTATCCCCGAAGGTCACCTTGTTCCTCCTCCTTTTGCAAAGAAGAACACTGTTGATTCAAATGTTCGTGGATACATTCGCGATATGAATTCTGAAGACCCAAAAGCAACTCGTGAAGTTACTTGGGACGAAGAGATCGAAGACTTGAAGGAGAGTCTAGTTACTCCTGGTATCACCAGAGGATCAGGAACCTATCGTCGCGATAAGGCTCGATGGCAAAACAACAAGGCAACTATTGTCGAGGAAACACCTACCAAGACTTTCTCCACTCGATCTTATCCTGACAAGCGAGCATCAAAAGCAAAGACCGAACAAAAAGAGAAGTCTGTCGTGGTCAAGAAGGAACGATCCGAATCCATCGACCCGGCAGAAATGCCATCAGATGAGGATTACGACCCCGGAAACCGTCTTAAGATCAATGGTCATCGCAAGCGTAAGGTCAAGGTCAAAACCGAGCGTAAATATGATTTAGATGAGACCAGCGATTCCGAGGGTGAATCATTTGAATACTCTGAAGATGATGACTTCCTTGAAGAGACACCCTGCAAGAAGGTTGCCGGAAATCATGCAATGACACCTTTAGCCAGTTTGCCACTCAAGCTCAAGATTTCACCTGATAAGCTAAAGAAATTCGCTGCAGGCGCTTCCATGAACTTGGCTGAGGAGGAAGTTGCAGTCGATGAGGCCGAGTACACTGGCAGATATGGCGATGTTGATGATGACGCAGAGACGATTGTCGATGCTCATGATCGCGATTTTGATGATGTTTTTGGTCATGGAGGTTTGCATCTCAACAATGATAATTCTGGGCTTCAAAATCAGCTTGTTTACACTCCTTACGGCTACAATGGAGGTATAACCCCTGGGTCCGGTACTTACAACCCACAAGGCGCATTGACTGCTCAAGCATATAACCCAGTTTACGGCCAAACTTATGGCAATCAGAATTTTATGAATGCTGAGACGGGACCGTATCAAAATACACATGGTAGCTACCAATACTCCAACCAGCAATTCTTCGGTTTTGAACGCTCTGGCTTAGCGCCTGCAATTAATCATGGCTTGAGCTTGGTCAGCTCGAACGACACCGAGGGATTCGGTGACTTTACTGACTCTGCCGGCCACGCCTATGACGGATCTGGGTACGATTTTATCGACCCCAGTGAAATTCCTGGACAGGGCTTCGAATCTTTCCATGATGGTTTTGTTCAAGATTACAATTCCAACCAACCTTTCAACCCCGATGACAACAACCTTTGAGTCCGTTTTTTGCCTTCGAAGATGAACAACCTTGGCACAACAGATATTGACGATGCTTCCATGTCAAATCATATCCGCCAAATGGTACCAGTAACTTTCGAAGCAATTTTGATCTTGCAATTATTTCTCTTCTCATTTTCATTCTTTGTATTAACGATTGATTTTGGACCAGTTGGATCATACTTCTTTCACCGCAAATTTAGCTTCTATTCGCTGTCTGTTGGCGTTTGGATGCTCCCGAGTTGTTATGAAACCCTGGCTATCAAAAATTCTTTCGCAATATTTCATCTTCGCTCTTTGTAAACCCTGGTTATCATATTTAGGAAGTCTTTGGGCTTGGCGGAGGGCGCAAACGGTTTCATAGACAAAAACATTTGGTCATTAATTTGCTTTGCTTGTCAAAACTGCTGTATCCGCACGAGCGATCTTTCCTATTTGCTTCCTCACTCGACTGCGATTTCTCTCTTGTTTCCGGGACTTCTCTTGGTGAACAGGAGTTTTCGTAAGTTTTTTGCTGGTCGCATCAAATGGAATCACTCATCGTCATTCGTTCAGCAGTGGAAAGCGGGGGACACAAGACCTTGTATCATAGATAGATGCTTCCAATAACAATCTTCTATGACATTCGTTTTGCCTTGTGAAAGTTCATGTGAGTTCTTGTGCTAACATTATTGAATTGAATCAGGCAGTAGTGTGCCTCTCATGGCGTGGTTCGACTTTGTATGTGATGTAACACCCTGCGACTTAGTATGTCTTCCACTTAGAAGAGATCAACTGCGCTCTGTAGAACAATGCCACGGGTAGGAGAAGCACTGTTCTGCGACGTCAATACGTCAATTATACTGGGTGAAGTTGCCCCAGGAGGTTGTCGATAAAGTTCCGATGAATGCTGCTGCATGTTTTCATCTTGAATTTGACTGCCGAGAGAGGAGAGTCCGTAAAACCGCCACATGATGAACTTATGTAGTGGTGTAATCCTCTACCTAATATATATAGATGAGCCGCGACGTGAAACTGTCAAGTGATGTTGGAGGTTCGCTCACTAAGCTGCCACTCAGAAGCTCGTACAATCTTCCTCTTTGATGTTATGATAGATAGCCAAGCTAATTTGCTCCAAGAAGTCGTCCGCGGCATACTGCTACACGCCGTTCTCATTCTTTCGAACAAGAGAAGAAAGGGTTTGCTCAGCAACTATATGGTGAGGGCTTATGCAGACGCGTCATGCTTTCCCGAATTATAGATGAGCTATGAATGAGGACTGTCAAGTGATGGTATGGATTCGTCTCCCAGGACCATGACTCAACGCTCGTACAGCCTTCAGTCTTAGTATTCCTGTAGGTGTTCAAGATTCAATTTTCTTGTCCCAGAGCTGTGACTCAACGCTTGTGCAACGTTCCGTCTTAAGGTTCCTGCAGCTAGTCAATGTTGGTTCTTCGTAGCCGGAAATAGAAGAATGAATTCCAAAAGTCGTACGAGACTTGTGGCTCAGATTATTGTGGTGAGCAGTCTCCACTTGAGTTGAACAGTGAGTCAGCTTGGAAAAATCTGGTCATGCTATAAGTTTTCCGAGCACGGTCGTATCCTCAATCAAGAAGATACAGGTGGTTGTTCTCCCTTTACTCGATCAAGGTAGTAGTACTCGTCGCTGTGTGAGGTAGTTCGAAGTCGAAAAAAGTTGAAGGAAAATCAAGGTCTGTGGGAATTTCGAGGCTGAAAGACTGTTTCTCTGTGATGAATCAGTATTCTTCAGCATGAATTGTCGGTAAAGATGTAGTTTTAAGAGTTTACTGACCATTTAGAAGGAATGTATGTTATGTTTGTTGGTTTGTCAGTTCCAGGACACAATTTTTGCTTGAAAAGGTTGTATCTTCATTTTTGTTCCTGGTGGAGATTTAAAAGAGTTGGTCGAGTTGCAGGCAGCAATCAACAAAAAGAAGAAAAACTGGCAAGCTATTAGGTAGAATTATGGAGGTGAATCACATGCCTGGATAAGGTTGTTGAATGAATAGGCGAGGTCCGTGCTGCTCTGACTTCTCCTTCACCTTCTCGAATTACTTGGACTGTGAGTATCCATAGGGGTCAATGTTGGATGGTGGGGATTTCTAATGACAAACTTTTCTATTTCTTTTTTGTAGCTGCCCTGCTTTGGGATACTCAGGATCATATCAATTTTAATAAGAATACCAAGTAATTAGCTGTGATTTCAGATATAGAAGATAGAAGACCTATCTGGTGGTAAATAGTAAGGCTATGGATTATCAAAAAAAATAAACGAACTTCAGGTCTTTGTGGCATTTAGCTAGAGATTGAGGCAGGTCATGATGATCAAAGCTGATTATAAATTGTATTCACCTATAAACTCAGCCTACAAAGACATGCTACATATCAGACGACGAATACCTGAGGATTCCTCCTGCTCACCACCTTTTAGAGGAATCTAGCACTTCAGGGACGTTTCAACATCACTTCATTTTCTATGTATCAATATTTTTATAGGCTTGAGGCGGTACCATTTGTGACGACTGTTCATTGATGCGTGTTGGATATTTGGTGGTCCTGATTATGAGATTGACTGCTAGCAAAGTTTCAAATGAGTGGTTGAGAAGCAAGCAGGCTTCCATGTGAGTGGTTGAGACTTACACAGTCACTTGACATGATATGCTTTTCTAGAAAAAGTGAGAAGTGCTACTTCATACAGGTAGATAATATCGATAACATACGATAGAATCAATCCTTGCCTAGGCTGATTGGAGGGCTGATGTGAATCAAGGAAGCCACTGCGGGGTTGGCCCGTTTCTACCCCCTCGCTTGGGACGATAACCTAGGAAATCGATGCACAAACATACTATGAATCCATCTTCTTTTGCTCAATGAAGAGAACCTTTTACTTGACCACTTTCAATTTGAATTACCTAACATTGAAGAGTAGAGATTGGAAAGTATCGGCTCTGTGTCCCTGTACAGGTCGCAATCAAACAATACCATTACATCTCTCCCTTGCCCATAACTCCTTGTCCATAACTCTTGATATCTAAATAAGAGTGATACGAATACATGCGGGCTAAGAACTTCTATTAATTACTTCCATTGTGCTATGATGGAGATCAAGATGTGTGTACGTTTCTTCTTACGCACTGATGAAGCAAACTAGCAACACACATGAGTACGAGCAGCAAAAGCCTTGATTGACTTTGATGAATTTCTCAAGGATTGAGTTACTCATAATATTTGAATATGAGGTTCATCTAGGTACATCATGATTCAAGTGACTGCTGAACCCTCACGCCAGAAAGGTACGTCAGGACAAGTAACACTCGCTACTGTTTTCGTACACCGAATCGCTACTTCCTTTCAATACTTCCTCCTGAGTTCAAAGTCAAAATGAAAATAAAAGACTCAGGTTCGACATATGGTCATCAAAGTCGCGATAGTTCGAATCTTTCGAAGACACAAGGGGGGCATTTGACCGAAGAGGGGCTCAGAGACATTCATGTGCGTCCAAGAAACTCAGAGATCTTGACATCAGTATCGGCACAAATCAAAGCATCATAAATACCAATAAGAGTATACATTTTACATACCTATGCACACTCATAGGTTTCATTGTCCTTCTTTGCATGAAATCTGAGAGGTAACAGGCACTATACATCATCTATACATGCCTACACGTTGGTACTAATCCTCCTTCTCCAAAGTAGATCCTCCCTCATAACTTGGGTAAAATGATATACAAACATATAAATAATCATTTACATCAGCAGTCATCCGATGAATGAAGGTTGAGGGTTGAGGGGGCCACTGTGTTAACGGTAAAGCGAAGTTGTGGTACGAGTGAGGTTTGAAGTGAGGTTCGAATATGAAAGTCAAATTCATTAGTCATCAAGTAAAATATGTCCGGCAGCTCGGCCCCTCCATTCGGGAACTTCCGTTCACCCAGCTCAAATGTTTCTCGCAGATTCGATGGAGAAAGGTTCTGCCGAACATGGGGCCCAGAAAAATTATCTCCAAGATCTCAAAGTCTCCATTCTTTCTATTTACTCTGAACAACAAAAAGGCCTCTTCTCTGTAAACTTTGAGAGCTTTTAAATATCCAATTTTTAATTTGTTATATTTCATAAGCGTCTTTCATTCAATTGATTCAAGATGCAACGCGCTTTGAGTTCTAGAGCAAGAGCTTCGATTCTTAACGGATCGACAGCTTCAAAGCTTCGTCCTTTACAACAGTTGAGATTCGCTCACAAGGTATGTTTGGGTTAACTTCAGTTCATGTCGCTCTGAGATATGACATAGATATCTGGCGATTGTAAACTAATCAAGTTTTTGATTTAGGAGCTCAAATTCGGTGTTGAGGGCAGAGCAGCTCTTCTTGCTGGTGTTGAGACTTTGGCAAAAGCTGTTGCCACAACCTTAGGTCCCAAAGGCCGAAATGTTCTTATTGAGTCAGCATATGGCTCCCCAAAGATTACTAAAGGTTTGCGAACTCCCCGGTTACCTAGTTGTAAAATTCTAATCGTTGGTGAATAGATGGTGTAACTGTTGCCAGAGCTATTTCCCTCAAGGACAAATTCGAGAACCTCGGTGCTAGACTCATCCAAGATGTTGCCTCGAAAACCAACGAGACCGCTGGTGATGGAACCACAACTGCTACTGTCCTTGCTAAATCTATCTTCTCCGAGACCGTAAAGAACGTCGCCGCAGGATGCAACCCAATGGACTTGCGCAGAGGAACCCAAGCCGCCGTGGAGGCCGTTGTTGAGTTTTTGCAAAAGAACAAGCGTGATATCACAACCAGCGAGGAAATCGCACAAGTTGCGACTATCAGTGCAAACGGTGATACCCACATCGGAAAGTTGATTGCCAACGCTATGGAGAAGGTTGGAAAGGAAGGTGTCATCACAGTCAAGGAGGGAAAGACGATGGAGGATGAACTCGATATTACCGAGGGAATGAGATTTGACCGCGGTTATGTCTCCCCATACTTCATCACCGATACCAAGTCGCAAAAGGTCGAATTCGAGAAGCCATTGATTCTCCTTTCTGAGAAGAAGATCTCAAACGTCCAAGATATCATCCCAGCACTTGAGGCATCTACTCAACTTCGCCGTCCTTTGGTCATCATTGCTGAAGATATCGATGGAGAAGCTCTCGCTGTATGCATTCTCAACAAGCTCCGTGGTCAACTCCAAGTTGCCGCTGTCAAGGCCCCCGGTTTCGGTGATAACCGAAAGTCTATCCTCGGCGATCTCGGTATCCTGACCAATGCTACCGTCTTCACTGACGAGCTTGATCTCAAGCTCGAGAAGGCTACCGCAGACATGCTCGGTACTACTGGATCTATCACCATCACCAAGGAGGATACCATCATCTTGAACGGTGAGGGTAGCAAGGATGCCATTGCTCAGCGATGCGAGCAAATCCGAGGTGTCATGAACGACCCTACCACCTCCGATTATGAGAAGGAGAAGCTTCAAGAACGTCTTGCTAAGCTTTCCGGTGGTGTAGCTGTCATCAAGGTCGGTGGCGCATCCGAGGTCGAGGTTGGTGAGAAAAAGGATCGATTCGTTGATGCTCTCAACGCTACTCGTGCTGCTGTTGAGGAAGGTATCCTTCCAGGTGGTGGAACTGCTCTCCTCAAGGCTGCTGGCCAAGCTCTTGGAGGTCTTAAGCCTGCCAACTTCGACCAACAACTTGGTATCAACATTATCAAGAGCGCTATCACTAAGCCAGCGCGCACCATCGTTGAAAACGCTGGTACTGAAGGATCAGTTGTCGTTGGTAAGCTCATGGATGAGTTTGGATCCGACTTCAACAAGGGATTCAACAGCGCAACTGGAGAGTACGTTGACATGATTGCTGCTGGTATTGTCGATCCATTCAAGGTTGTCCGTACTGGTTTGGTTGATGCCAGCGGTGTTGCCTCATTATTAGGTACTACTGAAGTTGCTATTGTCGAGGCACCAGAAGAGAAGGGACCACCAGCTGGCGGTATGGGAGGCATGGGAGGAATGGGCGGTATGGGAGGTTAGTACATTCTCTCACTCGCTGTGATGAACATTACGCTAACAATATGACAGGAATGATGTAAAAAGTTATTGGTCAAAATAAAATAAAATACCCGTCTGAGCCACATTTGTCTGTGCGATTTGATTACCAGACAATTTGGTACCGGACAAAACATTGTATAACACCCCACTCACCCTTTTTCGTTCCTCGTCTTGCATGGCATCACGGAGCGATATGATGTGTTTAAGAGATTATGACCATGTAAATTAATGAAACTAAAATAAAATATGAAAAATTTCAAATCCATTTCAGTGGCCACACAGTGTGGCTGACTCGATTATACAAGACCGGTGATGTGTTCGTTTGCGTGTCAATCTTCTTGGAATATATCTGCCTTGTGATCAACCCAGGAAAGATAGTAAGATGGCGTCAACTAGGTGGGTGGCCTTCATAATGATGCACACCGTTTGATGACATTCACAGAGGTATCTCCCAACAGCTTCTTGGAAATAGCATAGATTATTCTTCTGCCTACTTCCTATGCATATCTACATGATTAGCGAATTCAGTTTGCCCATCTAGCTAGGTGGCTATGTAAGTTCACCATTGATGAGATAAATGTAACTATCTAAATACAATCAGGAGCTTACAGCTTCAGATGTATTTCTTTGACTTCTACCCAGGCAGCCATTGAAATTATTATATTACTACTCAAAGAATCACAACTCCAGATCTTCAATTTTGACTTTTACAAATCTAGCTAGTAAGAGCTCCCTATATGCATATCTTTGTTGCCCCAAAGATTACCGATAAAACGTTCAAAGAGTGTACAACTGTAGGGGAAGCTTCTCCACCCACAGACATCTACTCCGTACCTCATCGTTGACGATTCATCATAACCAGAAACATATCATTCATCCGCATTTTTGACTTGATTCCTGTCTGCATTAACCAGCAGAGGCCATCTTCATTTTTTATATCTTGAAAGGGGTAAAATCCTCTCAAAGTTGCCAGCTTTCATCCATCCAGATTGAGTGTGAAAGCACGACAAGGTATTTTTAGCGTCCCACTCAGGTGATCGCACACCGGCAAGTAACCCCACCAAGTTCTTGACCTTCATCCCCGTTCGCAAAATCCAAAACTCTCCCAAAGATAAACATCTCCCAAGCTTTTCTCTCGCTCCTCCTACTACCTCGCAATTACCACAACATACAGCGGACTTTGGAAAGCAGGTCTCTGAACAATCTTTAACGTACGTTCTTCATTCGACAGCTTGGTCTGGTCTCAAAGTCATTCGATTTGTTTATCTGTCTACTTGTTAAGTATTAGGCATTTGCTGACTTTCTGTTGATTTGACAGTTTCTACCAACACAAATCGTCGCATAGACTTTCTTGACATCATGGTATGTAGCTTCTATTCTACCAACTGCCACACCACCGTTTGCTAATGATTTCGCTTTGATAGTCTAACTCAGGGTCAGTTCACCCCACTACTTAACCGACTACCATCAGTGACTTGCGGTGACAACCGAGCTTGATGCGAATCTGTTCCTACCAACAATTTGAGCAGGGCCGTAGAGCATTAGTTGACAAGTCTACAGTATCACCGTCGACGATGAATGCATCGAGAAGTTCAACGAGATGAAGCTTCAAAAGAAGATCAAGTGGATCGTTTACAAGATCAACGATGAAGGCACAAAGGTTGTTGTCGACACTTCCAGCGAGTCGGCAGACTGGGAACCATTCCGTGAGGTCCTCGTAAATGCAAAGGCACTCAACAAGAACGTATGTTTAAAAGATTATTATTACGGACCAAGCGCTGATGAACATTATAGAAAACCCAGGGTAAAGGTCCCAGATACGCTGTCTACGACTTCAACTACGATTTGGCCAACGGAGAGGGACAAAGGTGATTTTACTTCCGTTTGGCTTTGTGGATTGGAGGCTAATATGCTACTAGAACCAAGCTTACTTTCATTTCGTGGTCCCCTGATGATGCTACTACCTTCGTAAGTCCCATCTTACAGTATCACCTTCTAGTACTAATTAATTTCTAGCCAAAAATGATGTACGCCTCCACCAAGGAATCTTTCAAGCGTGCCTTATCCGGACTTTCGGGCGATGAACTTCAAGCAAACGACGAAGCCGACCTCGAGGAGAATGAAATGTTGAAGACAGTCAGCAAGGGTACAGCCGCTCTCAAGGCATAGATACAAGCCTTATGGTTTTGGGAACGAACGTGACAGGAAGGAACGCTGTTTCATTTGGTGCTTATTGCCTGCGATGATATGCATGGGTGTGAATTTATTCTTCTGAAGACGGATTGATCATTCCAGCGTGATGATATATGAAGACATTAAAAGCGACTTTTGCGGAAGTACTTGTTTCTGAATTGGCAAACTTGCCTGTGTCTTTTCAATTGTACATTGACAAACTCCTTGCTTTGTTCTCCCGTGAATTATGTACCTCAAACCGCGCTACTTTCCCAGGCTTTCTTGAATACTTCATACAATTTGTTTCCCTGTTCTTCGTCCCTCAATCGCTGCACCAAAAAGCCCTTCAAATCTCCCCAGAACTCTTCTCCAGCAAGAGTTTCCAGTCCACTAGGCCCTTGTGCAACTGGTGCCTCTACTTCATTTCCGGGCGTCTCAGCTTTTCTCACGGAAGCGGCTCCACCCATTACCATGATACTAAATTCGACTTTGGTTTCTTCTTCGCCAATAACATCTTTCAAAACTTTCGCATCTCCGACCGGTTTCTTGTTGTACAGTACCCTTAATTTCTCCACGGGAATCCCTTCTTTCTCGGATAACGACTCTTTTAAATTAAGAATGGAAGTATTTGGCGACAGTGCAGAAAGTGTTACGTCGAGAGGTGGGTTTCGCGATGACTTCAAAGATACCGAGATGCTACGTTCTTGTCCAGGAGTCAACTTTTGACGTTTCGCGGGAGGTTTTTTCATCTTGGGAGAATGGCCTATCATACTTGTTAGTATGGGGAGCAATAGCTCGAAGTAAAGGGGGGAGAGAAGTTAAGGAGACGTGAGTGACGCAAAACGAGGTACACAAAGTAAGAGCGCAAGGGAGACATACTGCCCCTCTTGAGGGATAATTTCTTGGATCCTCAACATGATCGGCAGTGATTTTGGGAGACCGCGACTCGAGAGTCTGAATGAAGGACTTGGCAAATGTGAGTTCAGTCATGATGAAGAATACTTAAAGAAGTTGGGTAAAAACGTGTATAATTCTTCGAAGTTCAACTGCGGGCAAAACAAGCTACAGACAATCAAATTCACAATTACCACTCCATCATGTGTGTGACCTGACCATAGCACAAGATAAAAGTCTTGGCATCGGAATAGCGGCGACCGAGCTTGATAAGTTAAGTGCGCTAAACCTTATCTGCGAGAAAATTAATATTCGTCTAGAAAAAAAGTTCCCTCAAATCGCATTTGCTGCATTTGCGAGTCTTGACATTCAACTTTTAAATTTCTAGTACGAACATCCAAATAAATCATTCAAAATGGGTGTCGGAAGACGTATGAAGAAGCAGGGCATGCCCGAACCGCTCGATGAAGCACATTTCACCAATTTAAAAAGAAAAGCTGGAATGTCAGTAGCAGAATCTAGAGCAGAATCGATGCAATATGCTCCCGATCCTAATAAGAAACGTCGAACTTTGGAAAAAAAGTCCAATGGAGCTGCCAATGGCAAGAAGAACTCGGTGGCACAAAATGCAACAAAAGGAAAATTTACAAACTCGTTACCGGTTCAGAAACCTTCTGCGAAAAAGTCGAAGAAGGCTGCACCATTGCCCATGTCAGATGAAGAGATGGAGGATGTCGACTCCGATGCGGCGGATCTCATGAATGACGAATTTGACGAATTGGATGTTTCAGATGATGATGGTCCTGGTCTTCCAGATGATTTCCTTGGCTCGGACAGTGGAAGTGATGTCTATGATTCGGATGATGATCACCCCAAAGCAATGTTCTCTGAGGATGAGGACGAATCTGATGCCGAGGAAAAACTTACTGCTGCCAATATCGCTGGACTTTCAAGGAAATTGGATGAGCAAAAAGCTGAGGAGGCCGCAGAGGCACAGGCTGAATTGGAGGAAGCTGCTATGCAAACAAACATTGCAGGAGATAGACCTCATATATTCGACAGCGACGACGAAGACGGAGAGGCGCCCAAGACTAATGCATTATTGGCACCCGATCTACAGCTTCTACGATCTCGAATCAACGACACTATCAGAGTCTTGGATGACTTCTCGAATCTCTCTGAAGAGGGTAGATCCAGAGCCGAATACACAGCTCAATTGATCAAGGATATTTGCGCATACTATGGTTACTCGGAATTCTTAGCCGAAAAGCTCTTCAACTTATTCCCGCCTAAGGAGGCTTTTGCATTCTTCGAGGCCAACGAAACCCCAAGACCTGTCGTTATCCGAACAAACACCTTGCGAACACATCGAAGAGACCTTGCACAGGCATTGATCAACCGTGGAGTAGTCTTGGAGCCAGTAGGAAAATGGTCCAAAGTTGGTCTGCAAATTTTCGAGAGCGCTGTACCCTTGGGTGCCACTCCAGAGTACCTTGCCGGACATTACATTCTACAAGCCGCTTCTTCTTTTCTTCCCGTGATGGCTCTCGCGCCACAAGAAAATGAGCGTGTCCTCGATATGGCCTCTGCTCCTGGTGGAAAAACAACACACATTGCCGCCTTGATGAAGAACACAGGTTGCATCTTCGCCAACGATAGCAACAAATCTCGTGCTAAAGGTTTGATCGGTAACATCCATCGTCTAGGAGCCAAAAATGTGATCGTGTGCAATTACGACGCCAGAGAGTTCCCCAGAGTTATTGGAGGTTTCGATCGTGTCTTACTTGATGCACCATGTTCCGGTACTGGAGTTATCGCCAAGGATGCTAGTGTGAAGACGAACAAAACAGAACGAGATTTCCTTATGCTTCCTCATTTACAAAAGCAGCTACTTCTCTCAGCTATCGACTCGGTTGACCATGCAAGCAAGACCGGAGGTTATATCGTTTATTCGACATGTAGTGTCACCGTTGAGGAGAACGAGCAAGTCGTTCAATACGTGCTCAACAAGAGACCAAATGTTAAGCTCGTGGAGACTGGCCTAACTTTTGGTAAGGAGGGATTCACGTCATACATGGGCAAAAGCTTTGACAAGAACATGAAGATGACAAGAAGATATTACCCCCATGCTTATAACGTTGATGGTTTCTTTGTCTCTAAATTCAAGAAGACAGGTCCATCTCCCAAGACCAAACCTGGCGAGAAGGATGCTGCGAGGGAGTTGGATGAGTTGGATATTGACAAGACACCTATTAGAGAAACTGAGGAGGAGGATGCATTTGGAGGATGGGATGATGGTGAAGATGAAGAGTATATGGTGAAGGCGAGAAAGAACACCTTGAAACGAAAGGGTATCGATCCCAAAGCAGACAAGGCAAAGGCAGACACCAAAGTAGAGAAGACCAAGGAGGACGAAACAGCCAAGGCTGATACGCCCAAGAAGGAAACTAAGGAGAAGGCCAAGAAAGATGAGACTTTGAAGACAGATACCACGAAGAAGGAGAGCAAGGAGAAAAAGAAGAAGGGAATCAAATCCAAGTAGTGTAGTAATTTTACAGGGTTCGTGATAGGTGTATGAGTTCTTTCTCGGAAATGATACTTGTTGCATATACTGGCGTTTTGGGTTTGGAAGGAAAAGAATCAATAGCCTTCTTCTGTTGTCAGACAAAATAGAAATTATTAAAGCGCACTCCATTTAGAGATATCCTCACCAAATTTCACATTTTTCGAAAGGGAACCTTGACTGATGTGGGCGCACTTTCAATCTTTCGAATCTCTCTAATCATTCAGCTCATTCACGTCCCAAAACCCCGATAAAAAGTTAACAACAAAAGCTAGATTATTAATAATTTAAAGCAAACTACATCATTTCCCTCTGTAAATCAAAATTGACCTCTTCTAGATTCATTCTTTCAAAGCAATATGAATTCACGTCACTCTTTCATCTTAAAGCCGTTGTGAGCCTGTTATGGACTAATGATGTCTCTGATTATTTATTGCAATCGCCCTCCAGCTCTTTCCGTATCACATGCAATATCGTGATATGATATCTCAATTCCATTGGCTATCCTCTACGTGGCTCATCTCACTATACGGACGCGAAGGTCTTGCTTCATTGACACAATGTTCCTCTTCCCTCTAAACAACCATGTCACAGACTCCTCTCTATCTTCCGCCACAACCACAGTTCCATGATACCAAGACATACGATTCTTCTTACTCGTTGGTCAGTTTCAATAGCTTTGCAGCTACATCAAGAACAAGAAGACAAGATTGCAATCCGCCTACGGCCTACCCTTCCTCGGCTTCAGAACTTTAACCAGAAAGACACGGGCTACCTTCTACGAGCATGTTTTCATAACGAAATCCCATTTGACTAGCTCAGTATGCTATCGGAAGCAAAAGCAATTCATCATCGACTCTGTACTCTATCTCTCGTTCGTACTCTATCTCGTAGCCCATCTAAATATTGCACTTCTACAAACGAAAAGGGGCCTGAGAGTAGTTGTCATCGATAACTCGGCTAATATCCATGCAATCTCTTGGTGGAGCACTGTGTGCAATGGAGATGCGTAAATGAGGGGTTAGGGCTGGTACATTCCATGTTTTTTTTGCTTCTCATTCTTCTCCTTCACTCATGTCACTATTGATCTAGTTTTATGAGCTATCATATTCCACTTGGAAAAGTTGAATATAAATATTTGCTTTTGACTGTCCAAATGAGCGTCAATAGAGAGTTGGAGAGCCTAAACTTGTCGTCGTGAGATTGCAATCCAGCGGTTGACTTGAAAATGTACCAGCAGCTGAAACAGGGTCGTCACGAAGTCGTTTTCTATATAAGGGACAAGGATTCAGGATAAAAGCATATCGTACTATGGAGAATAGATTTAGAAATCGAAATTCTTCTGTGTTAGACCGCAGTCTGAACCATTGAAAATCCTGCACTGACACTCAAGTAGCCACAGACGTAATAAACCCTTAAATGACTTATTCTAATGTGTGTTGCGCAAGTTACGTTAGAGTCTGTCTTAGTTTAGTGAATATCTTGGTGAATCCCTTTGCCTCTCTCTCTCACACACACACATCATCTGTTCATTGTTTTAGAGCCTAGCGATAAAACCATTTTACGAAAAGTTCATGTGTGGCGTAGAAGTAATGTTTCTATACTAGGTTAAATCACATGTTTAGATGGTAGCTTATTCGGTAGGTCATATGGTGATGTATGAGAGTAAGAGAGTACGAGAGTAAGAGATTATGAGGTATGAGAGTGATTGTATGATATAAATCGGGACCATTTAGAGCCTACAAAGAAAAGAGAGATCGTAGGGGGGTTCCCCTTTGTGTCCTGCATTCCAATCCTCATTTCCACCCCCAGGCACAAGGGCTCTAAAACAACGCGAGCTGAACCACAATGTCATTATAGTCCGCCGTATACTAGAGGAAGTAGATTGCTCCTTTCTTCCTTTAGAACCCACTTCTTATTAGCAAAGCACTCCAATATCACTATGTGATACTAATACAGCATACGGGACTACATCTTGCAAGCACATGAACCTTGCGACATCTGGAAAGGTTCGACAAAAGCTTTGGTACGATGATTATCTCGCAGGCTCTAAACCGTTTGGAAAGTCAACGCTAGCCTATTATTGTTTGTGTAGCTTTGTCATGTGAAGAATATGGTATCATAATAGCAAGAAGATTCAAAATGTACGAACGCTCAAACTCCACAAGTAACTTCAAAACTCCCTTTCATGAATCAATATTTAACTTTTTCCGGCTCAAAAGGAATTTTAAGCGACTCAAAGACACGATTCCATCGATACTCGATGATATGATTCGAACTCCGTCCTTCACCCGGGTTCCTCCTCCACTCAGGATACCATTCATCCGTAAATTCATATTTGAATTCCTTCAACTTCACTTCCGCTTCTTCTAACGGAGTTTCATTGACCCCCAATGACGCGGTGCTGCAGGCAATAGGAATCGGGTTCCTTCCTCGCCTGGCCCACGCTAACGCGCCTCCTTCCCGGAAAGCCTTGGAATTTGGTGGAAGACTTTCGCTCTCTGGAATCATTCTCACTGGAACACCAAAGCTTCTATTTGATTTTCCAGAACCAATGACGTAGAATCGTCTATATTTATCGAGATTTGCGTGAGCCCACCCTGCAAACCAAGCGATCAAGTTTTTCTCGTCATTTTGATCGATGAATTGAGGCGCAAAGAGAAATGGACTCCGCGAATTCTCTTCGGATGGGTCACGATCGAAAGGAGATAGATTGGCAGGAAGATCCTCGCGTAGCATGTCACAAAGAAGCCAATACAGATCGAGTCTCGCCGTACACTGTTCGTGACTTAATCCCCTTTCGCTTAATTTAGAAAGCATCGACGGGTCGCCTGCAAGGCTACTCATCAGTTCTTTTTGCTCCTCAGCCTTCGAAATCGCAAGTTCCATCAGAAAGCTCGGAAGTTCGTGGCAGCACACTACTCTGACTGAGCCACTTATTGAGCTTTTGATCTTCTTTTGGTACCATTGCAAAAAGCTAAGTGTCATGACTGGTTCTGCAACCAAAAAGCTTGGTGTGAGGAGTATGGTATACCCTAAAGGTAAGAGGCGTTTTGTTACAATTTGACCCAGTTCAGATTGTTTTTGCATTTGGGAGAATGGCACTTTAGATGTGGTATCTTGGATACACCAAAATGTGTAGTTCATCCCGTCTAGCGTCATGCCATGAGTGAGAGCTGTATCAGAGATAAGACTGAGCGCAGACGAGTGTATCAGCACAGCTCCAGCTTTGACATGCTTTTTGAAATGGTTCCAGCATCCTGGCTTCTGATAGCTGTATATCTTGCCGTCGTCTTTTGAACAGCTCTTGAGCCAAGATGCTATCAATTCCGCAAGAGGCTGTTTAGATGCAGGAAATATTAAACAAAAGTTGAAGGTGATAGGTTTCTTGAGTTTCTGGTCCTTAAGCTTCAGGTCTCTGATCAGTTTTTCGTAATCAAGATGATGGAAGCTTTTCATCATCATGTCAGTCTGGGAAAGAGCCGTCAATGAAATTTTGTCGATTGTGGCAGATTCCATGGAACTTGAAATAGGGCTTTGAGAACCAAATACCAAGTATTTCAGTATAGCGTCAGTTGGTGGATCAGGTGTTGCATCTAAATACTTCCATTCTTCAGCCACGGTAGGATAGAGTAGAATAATGTAATTGCTCGAAATGCACGCCAAACCAGACGTCTGAAGACAGAGATGCTTAGCCATATTTTTAACCGTGTCGCGTTCAGCTTGGTCGGTAGGATCGGTGCTGATACTCGCTTGCCAATAAGTAGAATGTTGAATATGGCTGTATCTCGATTTGAAGTCATATATGGTACATATATGATTGAAATCCAAAATCTCTGCACTCGCAAACGCTCTTGCCCAGTCCGAAGTATTTAGTGGAAGGCTTGTGAATTCGAGCTTGATAGGTTGCGTCTGTGGGCCAAACGTGACTGTCTTGATTTTGACACTTGTGACTTTTACTGTTTCAGTGACTGAATGATCATCGAAATGTTGTTCAGGCTCTACAATATTTGACTCAAGGGGTGGAAGGTCAGGCATTGTATCCATCTCGAAATCCATTGTATCGTCGTCACCGAATATAGGAATAGTTTTTGACTGATATAGTGAAGGCTGTACACTTTTCTCCCCTGGAATTTCGGAATCGGTGACTTTAGGGTGAAGTTGGCTCGTGTAGGATATAGAGTGACTATCCTGAGTAGGGTCGTGCGCGAAAGAACAATCTGCACCATTGCGACAACGACCCTGAATCCAGTACCTACAAGGAACAGAACCAGGTCTTGGTGCTACTCGGAGATCGTTATCAGTCGAATGTGCCATTTTGCAGTCAACTCCTTTTGTGCAACTGTCATCATGGAACCAGTAATAGCAGACCCACTGCGGACCGTCGACACTGTCTGGGAGCTGTGCTTTGGTTGGCATGATTTTGGCAGATGGATCTGGCGCTACCCATCCGGAAGGCGGCTTTCTGACTGGGATATCGGGATTTGATTCGTGCAGATACCTACATGTATCGCCCCATTTACAGTCTCCATTCAGATTGTAGAAGAAGCAAATTTGCTGCGACGAAAACCATCCATCTGGGGGCGGGGCAATAGGCAGGAGGGGATCGTTTTGGTGGAGATACTTGCAGCTACTTTCACCGCATCCACTGGGTTGAGTAAAGAAGAAACAGATTGTTCGCTTTTCGTACGGAATTTTCTGTACCTCTTCCCATGACATTTCAGATGGGTGCAGTGCAGGCAGTCGCTGGGAGACTTGTTGCTTCTCGAGAGGCGACTCAACTAGTTCCATGGGCACCTCATTCTGAGGAGCAGACGGGGTTCTATGAAGAGTGTCTGGTCGTGGTAGAGATGAGGATGAAACTTTCGAAGGATTTATCAAGCCACCAGGAATAGCAGTAATATCTGGTGATTTGTCTGCTAAAGTTCTCCCAGCCAGTTCCACTTTTCTGAGGATATGCTTATTCTTGAAATGACGCTGGTCTTTTGATGAATCTGCCGCTGCTTCAATTAAACTCGCTTTTTGTTTTCTGGGCGCTTTTCCGCCAAAAAAAACATTTTGTGACTGTAAAGAAGAACCTCCTCTTGTGGCACCTCCCCCTCCTCGAATCTTTGAGACTCCTCTAGATAACGAAGAGCCCTTCAACACTGAGCTGTTTTTAGACAATGAAGAGCTTTCGGCGGTTGCTATCGGTGAATAATCGCTAGTGTTTACTTTGGAAGCAACATTCTTCTGCAGTTCCTTCTGCGCTGGTGGTTGTGTAGAAGATGAGGCACCCAAGGTCGATTTTTGTCGCGAATTTACGAACAGCGGTTCGTCAGACGATGAATCGGAGTCGATTTGTTGACGTTCCTGAATCTTGGATAGAGTTAGTCAAAGAGATCTAATATCTCGAATGAGTTAGATGACCAAGAATCATTTGTTGTCCGAATTCAAACTAGACTTTCAGGAAGAATGACAATGTATACCATACCCTCGATATACTATCTCTCCGGAAACTCAGTGACTGTATCTGCTAACCAGTCATAAACGCGGAACCCTGCGGGAAGAGACTTGATATGTGAGGGTGGTACCAATACCACACAACATGCAGATGGGTTCTTGATTCAAATGAATGTCTGGGCTTACTTTAGATTTTCTAGCAGCTTGAACTTGCTGTTGTCTTTCGGAGTTTCTTGCATCCCTGAGTGTAGCTGTGTTAACTGGTGGATGTGGAATTGTCGTTTGTGTCTCGTCGATACTATCTGCGTCAGATTCATGAGGCGATACGACTATTCCCTGACGCTTTCTCTTCTCGCGTCGCAAACGAGCACGTCGCGCTTTGCCAGCCTCAGCCACCTTCTTTAGATGTTCCAGTTTTTTGACATCATATGGTGCATCTAAGCCCTGGAGCTCACGAGTTCGTCGTGTTTTCCAGGCGTCAAGAATGCTTTGACCCAATATATTCTTCCTCGGCTCCCACTACCAGAATGTAAGTACTAGGGCTCTTTGAATAGGTTTTAATATTAAGAAAGAGTTTTTACCGATGATTCTTCCTCTGGGTATCCCGTCCATCTTATCAGATACAGCCTTTGGCCATCTTCTGTTTTTTGGGCCAAAATGCGCTCAACAATGAATTCATGATCCGAGCCATATTGCTCTTCATCGGTTGACTCTATGGAAATTTTGGAAATCTCCTCTTCTTCAAGCGAGGTGAAGCTCCCTTTTGATGATTGGTTGGAAGTCATTTGGCACCATGAATTTCAAATGCACCAAGAACACCAAATTGAAGGTCGAGCGATGTAGTAGAGAGAGGTAGAGGTAGAATGTATTCAATGTTGCCGACTCAATCCAATTCAATTTGGTGATGTCAAACGGAAGAGGATGTGATAGGATGGGTACCTAGCGAGAAGGCAAAGTGGTTTGTTTGGTTTTAGATAGGAAAAGTGTTTGGATGTAAGATGAATAAATCTTGTTGACGAAAGGGAATGAGTTACACGAGAGGGTGAAGATTTGTACTGCCGCACATAAAGAAAGCGAAATGTCTAAATTACTTGATTTCCTTTTTGAGGAAGTTATTTGCTCAAGGAAAAGTTGAATTGAGTCCCTTCAACATGTAATCAAACGACCGCAAACAAAAGGCAGAATGCGTTGTCACGTGATCATTCGCATCTTGATTACCAAGTACTGCACTGCAAGAGACTAGAATGAGGTGATGAACAGGGACAAGAGAATCCATGGATGGGAGAGGTGTGAGAGAGGCGAGAGAAGAGGCAAAATTGATTAGTGAGCCTGGTATGTAGTGACCTCGGAATCTGAAGTGGGTGGAGTCAAGTGAAGTGAAAAATAGTAAGTAATAAAGCTTTCTCCAAGAGCAGAGGAGTGTCTGTCTACCTGACACCTAAATTGAGTAAAGCTTCCCAAAGCGTCATCTCACGTGCAGGCAACCGCTCTGACATTGAATTTCGAAACCACCTGTCTGAATCCTGAAACAAGCAAATAGGAACGAGAACAAAGGATTAGTTATATTATATGTATACAGTATTATTGATCGAATTCTGAATCTCAGAAGTTGTACCTACACTCACTCGTACACTTTCTTTGAATCATTTTGTAAATTTAATACTCAGGAGTCAATCAATACAAAGCCAGGTAGTGTAGGACGGAGTGTAGGACGGAGTATACGTATAACGAGAGAACGAGAGACGCATTCTCAAGATTCGACTCCTTTACAATCTTTCGTCAAGTACGTACTTGGGTACCTGGTAAGTAATACCCAGCCAGGACCATAGAAAAGGAGAGATAAGACAAGGCAAAACCAGCTTCACTTCAACAAGCCGTCACCATTCCACCAGGGGACCAGAAGTGTGAATACTAGGGATTCATCCAGTTAGAGATCTCACACCTAGTACCTCCTACTCCTAGCATACCGTACTCGTTGAGGTCAGTCCAGCCTTTCGAGTATTAATCATACTCATGATTCAATTGATTTCGCTCAGAGTCAGGCAATTCATTGAATTTTGACTTCCATGGTCTAATAGCATCCAAATAAAAGTTTCAGGACTGGTGAACCATACCTAGGTATGAGTAGAAATATAATCAAAATATAATCAAACTTCCATACAACATTGGAATACAAAGTCGGAATACAAAGTCGGAATACAAAGTCGGAGCCACCCAACTTGTAAAATCATCAAAGTTCAAAGTTCAAAGTTCCCCCCCTCGCAACCCAAAAAAAACCCAAAACATCTTTACGACCCCCCCGACCCCGGTTTCTCGCATATCCACACCCATCATCCATCTATCCATCGCAACAACGAAATCCGTTAACCTTTCCCCCCTTCAATAATAAATCCTATTCTACTTCAACATCAATCATGGCGAATGACGAATACGACGTAAGTACATCTCTCCATCAGTTTCTATTCATATCACCAACTCTACAGAATATGCTAACATCTCTTGTGATAGTTCCTGTTCAAGGGTAAATAAATACCACATCCCTCTCCCCTCAACCTTCTCCGTTGCCTTGTGATTGTTCTTCCCCGTCGTCGCTCTCTCTAATCTCTTCTCTCATAGTTGTCCTTATCGGAGACTCTGGTGTCGGTAAATCCAATCTTTTGAGTCGATTTACTCGAAATGAATTCAACCTAGACTCAAAATCAACCATCGGTGTAGAGTTCGCAACTCGATCAATTCAAGTGGATGCAAAGACAATCAAGGCGCAGATCTGGGATACCGCTGGTCAGGAAAGATATCGCGCCATCACATCCGCCTATTATAGAGGTGCCGTTGGTGCTCTTCTGGTTTACGACATTAGCAAACACCAAACCTACGAAAATGTTACAAGATGGCTAAAGGAGTTGAGGGATCATGCTGACTCCAACATTGTCATCATGTTGGTCGGAAACAAGAGCGATTTAAGGCATCTGAGAGCTGTGCCTACGGAGGAGGCCAAACAGTTTGCCAGTAGGGAATTCCTCATTTCTACGACCAAGACGTGATGCTGATCTTTGTCATTGCAGGCGAAAACAACCTTTCCTTTATTGAGACCTCAGCTCTCGATGCTAGCAACGTTGAGCTTGCCTTCCAAAATATTCTTACTGGTATGACTCCTCTCTGCATATATATATGTGTTCGCACATCCTAACAATGTCTGCCTACTCTAGAAATTTATCGAATTGTATCCCAGAAAGCCCTCGATAACGGTGATTCTGCACAGGCCACTATTGCAAGTGGTACAAATATTACACTTACGCCTCCTCCTTCAGACGAGGCAGCAAAGGGAGGCGGAAAATGTTGTTAAATAGTCAGGCGTTCTTACTCTGCGCAACTACACGGACATATTGGTTGATGGTTGATACAAAGGTGTGGCGTCTTTAAGTGTCATTGCGGGAGCATGGGGGGTTACGAAGTCAGGGCTAAGCAAAACGCTCAGCACTCGATGAGCGCGGGCTCAAGGATATCTTCCCTTTTTTTTTCCAATTATGTTGTCCGGTGGTTCTTCCTCTCTGGGATTTCACGTCTGCAACGATCGCTATGCTTGTCTAATGCAATGGTTTTTGTCTTAATATCTCTGTTCTAAAGACTCTTTCCTCAAAACTTTCTTCTTCCACTGTCTCCGCTGACTTGATCTTCGCCCATTTCCCTGATCTCATCACTAGGTTTGACCCAAGCGGAACTAGCATCAATCATCTTGCATGTGCCGAACTTATTCACACACCATTCGATGACACCATCCAGTTCCTCCTTACTTTGTTTCTCGAGAGATGCCTTCTCCTTCTCGCTTCCCTTTCCATTCGTCTCCTTGAACTTTTGGACAGCATCCAGAAACTTCTGGCCGTTATCTAAGGACTCCCTGTTGCCATCATTGCCATGCTCCTCCTTCCACGCTTTCCAAGTCTGACCACCCTTTCCCCAAAGTTTTGAATATATTTCTGACTCCTTGACATCACTGTACCATGCTCTTGAATTGTCATAGTCGCCTTCGATTCGATGCAGGATTCCATGTAGATACATGCCCTCGTATGCTGGCGCCGACTGCATATGGCGAGCTAAGAAGTGCGCTGATGGCAAGCCAAGGTTTAAAAGGTGAAGAGCAATCTCTAGAGTTGGATGAAGCTGAAGAGAGGCGATTTCTGAGGTAAGCATTGGATCGTGGGGTGAGGCAGGTGGAAGTAGTGGGGCTGGAATCTTGAGAAGGCGATTGTGGATGGATTTGAAAGTCGCCATGATGTTGTGGTATTGTGAAAGTATTGTGTAGTTGATTTGGATGAAGAATAGAGGGTTAAATGAAGCAAATACTTGGTAAGTACTGTGTAGTTAGTGTGGAGATATGGTCAATACCTTATCCTACCAAACAAGTATGAAAATTGGCAAGTTAGATTCACGATTTACCACTTGCTAATTGAGAGCGTAATGGAAGACGTCATTACTTGGGGGAAGGGCGTTCAAAGGAAGCTTGAAAGACACAAATTGACTTGATCATGTACATCTATCCAGTTCACCGTGGACGATATACAGTATGCATCGAGAATCATGAATTCGGTAGGTAGAATTAGAATCTCAACTGATCATGAGAGTTGCTGGTATTTTCAAGACCCCAACCCCAGTTGGTAGTTCCAGATCTTGTGTTCTTAATAAAAATTCACGTTACATGCAGGAACATGATGCCATGAGGAAGATCTTAATCTATCCCACACCTAGTGAACCAAACACTCCGATACGATACCAAACAAAGTCCTCGGTACCGGATCTCCACGTCTCCATATCTCTCTCCATGTTGTTACAGCTAGCCACGACTCACGAGACTGAGAATTGATCAGTTGATAATTCATACCTGCTGGGTCGATGGGACCAATGATTGATGGCATCTTATCCGAATCGCCGACATATACTAGCAAGGATGTACGCTGAGTATCGCGCTAAGATTAAAGGTCGCGCTTACGCTATCAAGAAATTCTTATGAAAGTTTGGAGATCTCAAGAACTTTTTTGCGCCCGATAGCATTGAACATATATTTTAATATACACAACACAATACAACATTTACAATGGCTTCCGTTTATAAGTCATTATCCAAGACCACTGGTCACAAAGAAGATGGTCCTGCAAATGGGGTTAAGAAAAATAAGCAAAGAGTTTTAATCTTGTCTTCAAGAGGAATTACTTACAGGTAAATAAATTTATACCATTGCAGAGAATCTCAAGACAATGCTAATTTTTCACATGTAGACATCGACATCTCCTCAATGACCTTGCATCCCTTCTTCCTCACGGCAAAAAAGATGCGAAACTCGATACCAAGTCGAAGCTTTATCAATTGAACGAATTGGCCGAATTATATAATTGTAATAATGTATTTTTCTTCGAGGCAAGAAAAGGAAAGGATCTTTACCTGTGGATGAGCAAGGCACCCAACGGACCTACTGTGAAAATGCATATGCAGAATTGTATGTTCATTTTGATATCCTCCTCTTCTGGAAAAGTCTACCTTTCTAACACTTCTTAGTACACACCATGGAAGAACTCCATTTCACCGGAAACTGCCTCAAAGGCTCCCGACCCATCCTTTCTTTCGATGCCTCTTTTGATAAGGAACCTCATCTCCGCGTTCTGAAAGAACTATTCCTCCATATCTTCGGTGTACCAAAGGGTGCAAGAAAATCGAAACCTTTCATTGATCATGTTATGGGATTCACATTGGCAGATGGCAAAATCTGGATTCGAAACTATCAAATCAGCGAGACGGAACCATCGAAAGTGAAGGGCGCTGAAGAAGAAACTTCCACGAAATCTAAATCGAAGAGCTCGGGAGCCAGCGAGACGGAATGCAACTTGGTGGAGATTGGACCAAGATTCGTGTTGACACCCATTGTCATTCAAGAGGGAAGTTTTGGTGGACCAATCATCTACGAAAACAAGGAGTTCGTGTCGCCCAACCAAGTCAGAAGCGAGATCAGAAAGAAGAAGGCAGGAAGATATAATGCGAGGGCTGAACAGGGTATTGAGAGACTGGCAAAGAAGGGAGAATTGGGACTCAGAACGAGTGGAGGAAGACAGGCGCCAAAGGATGCCCTGGATAATGCCGAGTTGTTTGCTTAGACTGAGAAGATTCCCTAATGGCGTTTGGTGCATGGAAAATATGTATAAGGGAGAAATTAAGAGAAAAGTTTACTTCTTGCGAAACTTGGAACGGCTAACTGCTCATTTGCGGTGTGTGTAAAGAACCAATACTAAATCCTCATAGTGTGACACAAACTATACACGCATGTGCTAACCCTACAAATTCTGTCAAGAAAACATTCAGTGATAGAAATGTCGTATGCATGGTTGCGCCCTTGTATCACCACCAATACTTATACCCAATCATTACATTCCATTCGCGCCATTACCAGCATAAGTCAACACGAACTCTGTTATTCTTTATCGTGTAACTATCAAACGTTCACTCTATCTATCAAAGCGGGGGCATCTTCGGTCGCCACTCGGCTGAGATGTCTCACATCTCAGCCAATGAAACTGTGTGACTCTTCGATTAGTAATTAATTACTAATGTTTCCACTAAATCTATCGTAGGTCATGAGCTAGTATATGAGTATTTAGTATAAATAGAATATAAGAGGGAATAGACTAGTATTAGTCTATTATGGGAAGCTGGCTCAGTTTAACAACTAAAAAGCAATAAAAACACGTGATATTTATGAATCTGTATATTGATATTCACTTTCTTATTCTATATTAAGAGGGAAAAAGCTCTTATTTTATACTTTTTTCAATCCAATCTAGTTTCTCGCTTTCGTTAATGTTGGTTCGAGAGAGATACGGAAGACGTGGTTCCCACTATCAGTAGGCCCCTAAATGTCTATTTGTATTCAATCTAAAGAGCTAGCTAATGAGGGGAAATAGTAGGCCTTATATAGACACTACTAAAAGAGCTAGTCTTCTTCACATTCGCCTAAATACCTTTGATACAGTAGCCATTGTATTGAAGTCATTCTTTTGAAGTGAATTCCCTTGTTTATACATTCGGAACTCTTTTTTATGGCTTCAAATACAATGGCTGAAAAGAAATTCGTAAAATTATAAAATCCTCTATCTGCTGATTAAATTCCCTAACTTCTTACTAGTAAAACCAATCCCTTTCTTTAATTCTATTTTATCTACTTTATTGTTTTGATATCGATCTTATTCGTATTGATCAGATCAGCGAGAGCTTGATATGGCTTTTCTTTTGTTATTGTATTGGCTGGATTAGTTGAACCATCAATCCAGATCACTTCGACAATTTTTCTCCGCTTGTAGAATTGACGCAATGCTATGATATCGATTATTAGTCTTTTCTCACTAATCGTTCTCAGCTTTGTGAGTAGGTCGTATAATGACTTGGAATCAGTATACAAAAACTAATGGGATTTTCTTGTTGAGAATAGCGTTAACCGTGGAAGTGATTGCGATACCGATATCGAATCCCTGAACTAATCCGTATAGTTCAGATGCTAGAATATTATGTGTGACTCTGTTCCACTTGAGAAGCATATTCCGCTGATGTTCAGGTTCTTCGAAATTGTTGATTATTATATTACACAAACCTTTATATGTTTTAGAAAGACTGCTAAGGTTTATCTGATAGTAATTTTTAATTATATCTGAAAGCATAATCGAAAAGGTTATCAAAGTCATTTTGGTTGGTATAAATATCTTATGGCAATGCTCCCTAAATATAGAAATCTTTAATTCAAAAGAATTATTAATGCTTTTATATTTGTTATTATTTTTATAGATCTTTGAGAAATCAATAAGATAACGACCCTGATTATATTAATTATCGTTTTAGTGGTCGGGATGATTAGAATGATTTCTATTTCTATTATCTCTATTACCATTTCTGTTATTACCTTTATCATTATCTTTATCATTTTTATTATTACTTTTATTATTTTCCTAATCGTTATTATTATTTGAGTCATTATTATCACTAGGTAATTCTGTAGGAGTGTTAATTGATGGAATTCTAGAGTCTGGTTCTGGTATTGGTAAAGATGTATATAGAATTTGTATATCCCTAAATTGGAATGGAACTGATTCTTTATATATATCAAAAGGAACAATCAAACTACTTGTAATTTTGCCGGGTTTTAATAAAGTTAGGTGACTAGCTGGGTTACCATCCTGAAATTCGATGGAAGGTTCGGCTTGTGGTCTCGGATCGAGTTCGATAGGAAAGTGGGCTTATTTCGTGAATACAAATGATTATATCTCATTAATCTGGTATTCCAAAAACTATTTCGTAGTCTAATTGTAATATTCTTTGTAGAGAAATGTTTTTATTAAAGTATCATCGAGATTTGTATTTATATTAATATAAATTTTATAACATTGTAAAACCTTACAAAAGTCATATAGTATTAACTTATTAATGCTTCTAAATAAAGCTCGTCGAATAAACTCGAAATCGAATATGATTGTATTCTGAAAAAGTGTATTAGTGATTCTTGTATTCGAATATGTAGTTGTTCTAAAAAGAAAGTATTTGTCAATCTGATGCTTTGTTCCCATCTTGAATATATATCCTTTATAAAACTGCTTGACTTTATTGAAATCTTTCGGAAAGAAATAATCCTGGGGTTTTCCTTTAAACTTTAAATCCTTAATAGTTTTCTGAGTTTTTCTTTCTTTAGCTATTATTTTGTTAGGAAGATAGAGTGTCACGGCGCCAACTATATGATCTGTAGTTGCCTTTGTGTCTTAGGTATAGTATACTAGTGCGCTCTACTTCCTATAAGTAGGGCTTTACTCTTTTATAGCTCTTCTATTCTTATAATATAATATAAGTCTTTATCCGTACCTTGATAATTTGTATTATCTTCAAATAAGTTATTACAGTTTTATTTCTTATTTTATTTCTAAAACCCCACCGATGTCTTATCCCGATTGTGCTGATTGTACTTATTGTTAATCTATTGTATACCCTACCACCGATATTTTGAACTTTAAAAAGTACTGAAAATGGGTAAACAAGTATTTATACCAGAAGTGCTTGTATCTGGTTTATTTCTGTAATTCCTTTTCTTGAATTACATTTTCAATTTTGCTGAAGCTGATATCTTTTCCTTTATAGATTTATTTAATGATTTAAATACTGTATACTTTGTTGTTATTCAAGTTGTATTTGAATCAATCAAATCGATTACAAGCTTATTATAAACTTAAGCTATTACTACTTAAACTCAAGCTATTGATATTCAATTAAAGATTATTAAATTGAAAGATATAATTGAGATATTGAAGATTATTGTTCACAATAATTTACAAGTTTTATTTTATTATAAATATCTTACTGTTTTTGAAAAATTCAGTAATAATAAGTAAGATATTACAAAGCGTTAAGATCAGTATATGACTTTTTGTAATACAATTAATCACTATTTGATTATGGATTATAAAAATAAATCAAAGTTTTAGAAAATTATATTTCTTATTAGTCTACTTTCTAATCTTGTTTATATAAATAATCAGATATATTTTGATATAATTACAGATAATGTATATAATTTCGATCTTTAACCCTTTGAATAATATACTGTAATAAGCATCTAACATGAATTAAACAAGTAATATCAAATTCTAAATCTCTTACACAAAGCTTTTATAAATTACAATAAATATAAAATAAAGAAAATCCTATTCGATAATTTTATTATCGAATTCAAATAATTCGCTATTAAATGTAAAAAGACTACCGAACAACAAGTTATTAATCTTAAACTCAAAGTCTTATAAAAATTAATCAATACTTCAGTTAATTGCTCTAATAAACCTTTTGCTATTAATATCAATATATAGGTAATCTGGTGATAAAGCATTTACAATAATTTAGAGGAAAAGATTCATCTTGATAATCAATATAAGAATTAAGGTATTAACTTTAGTAATCAGAAAAAATCCAATAAAAAGAAGCCTATTATTATTATTGTAATACTTATACCTAATCTCTCTGGAGATTCTATACAATTGGATGCTGTTTGCCAAGACCAATAACCCTTATTACATTACAATAAAGAATAATATCTAGATCTTGATCTTTGTTTTTATTGCAAAAAGCCTGGTTATATCAAATTCAATTGCAAAAAAAAGCAATGTAATGATGTAAAATATAATACCAACTTAGGAACTATACAATATTCCGATTGTCCCTCTACTACAAACTAATACACTCCAAATGTTTATTGTTTTCCTATTATTGATTACTATTATAACCCTAAACCCTATCGCAACATTTATAGCCCTATTTACCAAAATACATTCCTGCCTGCTAATCGTTTCCTGACTACCACAATACTATTTCGATATGCCTTTCCAATCCTTATTGGTAGTAGAGATCTGAGCGGATTTGTTAAAGGCTTTGTATATTCAAATAATAGCAGAAATTCAATTCCCCAATCAAGTATATTAAAAGACTAACCTCGATTTATAATTGCAAATCGAAATTCTTTATAGAAAGTTTACTTTTGTAAATTAAGAGATCAGTTATATCTAGGGATCTTTTATATCTTAAAACAATAAATAACAAATCTCTTAAAATCTTAATGGAAATTTTCCTTATACTTAATATAATCATTCCACTCATTGATTTAATAAATAATAAAGCTGCAGAATATAGGTTTATAGATAGAACCCTTATATTCAAACTTGGTATTCCTATATATTCCCTTTCTACTATCCGTAATCTGTTATTTGCAAATAAAAAGACTTCTGATATCCTATCTCAATATATATTGTTAGATCTACGGATTAATAATCATAAAGAAATTGGCTTATTCTATATTACTAATCTTTTCAATATAAACCCTATAATCCTCGGTTTTCTATGGCTTTAGCATTATAATCTTATTATTAATTGGATAATAATAACTCTTAAGTTTATATCCATGTATTGCTTTAGATATTACTGTTCAATTAATTCTACTACAACTATCATCCCCAATCATAATGATATACCAATCCCAGTAGATATAGTGCTTAATTCAATACTATATATATCTATTAGAAAATCTATTTTGAAATCTATTTCGAAAAAATCTACCTCAACCCTATATCGTATCTTTACTGAAGAAATCATCAATAAAAATCTCCAAACTCCCTTTTTCTCACCCTAAAACCAATTGATATTTTTGGAATACAATCCTCCGATTTCAGTTGTAAAAAAGAATATTAATAAAAACCTTTACAATATAGATTCTATTAATCTAATGCCATTCAACTCAAATTGTCACTATATTTACCAAATCAATGGAAAAACAGAAACCTGTGTCAAGATAATACTAAATCGGCCGATTCTGAAATCGATTCTAGTATGGATCATTACAGGCTTTAGGATACACAAAAGACTGTTATAAAACTAAAACATTTTATTCCTATTGAATCCCTTATTGCTATAAAAGCCTTTTAAGGAATCGACTAATATCTTATGAAATATTTAATAGAAAATGAATAATATAAAGTTCCTTACAGCTAATAGCTTTATTCAATTCTGTAAAGATCAGAAAGCTTATATCACAAAAGTAATCTGGAATGAATTAGATAGAGCTTGCAAGTTACACTGTATAGTAATAAATGATCCTATTTAATTATATTACAGTATTATGAAAAACAATATCAAGAAGTTTATGAAAAAAACTGACCGATTTGTATTATTTACAATAGAGATTTAGAGTAAGCTATTATTTTGATTTTACAATTTATTCATTGAATTCTTACCCTCTCTTACTAATAAGCTTCTATTACAACATTCTTGGGATTACAAGATCGAGATTATATTAGACAAAGAGTTTTTATATAATAAAGATTACCCAATATCTCTAGTCGAGCTCTAAATCATTTGCAAATAGCTTGATAATAACCTAAATAAAGGATTCATCCACGAATCCCATTCCCAATCAGCTGCCTTACTCCTTCTAGCTATAAAGCCCAGAGAGGATATTCGAATTTGTTAGGATTATTATAAACTAAATAATATTATTATTAAGAATTATTATCCGCTGCCACTAATCAAAGAAACCCTTGATGCCTTATACTATACTAAAGTTTATATTAAATTGAATATCATTACTATATTCAATAAATTACGGATTGTAAAAGATTATAAATAGAAAACTACTTTTATAATTTGTTTTAACTTATTCAAATTCCTGGTAATACTTTTTAGTCTTTGTAATACTCCTATCTTGTTTTAGAACTATATTAATCATATTCTTTTTGATTTTTTGAATAAGAATTGTATAGTATATCTAGACGATATCTTGATTTATTCTGAAAATATTATAGATTATTGAAAACAAGTTTACAAAATCGTTTAAAGATTTATTGATATTGGATTACAAATTGATATTAATAAATATAAATTCGAAACAAGAAGAACAAAATACTTCAATCTAATTATTACTCCTAATGATATCGAGATAAACCTTGATAAGATTAAGACTATTCTTGAATGGAAATCGTTAATTAAGCTAAAAGATCTTTAATACTTTTTAGGATTCGCTAATTTCTATTAATACTTTATTTACAACTTTTCTAAAATTATAAAACCTTTAAATTACCTATTAAAAAAAGAGAATATATGAAATTGGATTACTAATCAAAAAAATACCTTTGAAAATCTGAAACATACCTTTGCCTTTATTCTAATCCTTACAATATTTAATCACTATTACTGTATAGTTGTTGAAATAAATACTTCCGATTAGGCTACAAGCGGAGTATTTTCTTAGTATAACATAAGGGCTGATTATATCCAATTATATACTTTTTCTCAAAATACAATACTACCAAATGCAATTATAAGATCTATAATAAGGAACTACTAGTTATCATTAAGTTTTTAAAAGAATGGAAACCTGAATTATATGAAATTCAAGAGCTGTTCGAGATTATTACTAATTATAAGAATCTAGAGTACTTTATATTGATAAAGATGTTAAATCAAAGACAAGCTAAATAGACTGAATTCCTGGCTGATTTCAATTTTTATATTATATATAGATCGGGTCTTAAAATAGTTCGCCTTGATATACTAAATAGGAAAACAGAAGATCACTTTGTATATGTTGATTCTAATAACAATTGAATCAAGAATCACTTACAAACAGTTTTTCCGAAAAAAGTATTCAATATCACTATATTCAAGGATTTCATTTGATAAACAAATAATAACATCGATCTTATCGTAATGTTTATGGGTATAATCATCCTTGATACTGAAAAGCCAATCAACAATTTTATCAATAAAGTATATGAATTATTCGAATTAGTTATTACCATGTGTAAAACACTTTAGAATTTAATTATTTACTATTAGCTGCTATCGATCCAAAAAGATTTCCAAATCGCTTTTCAAGATTATAGATTAATCAATAATAAAATTTTCTATTGCAACTACCTCTTTGTTTTTTCCTTTGTTAAGCTTTGCATCTAAATTATATATCGAATATACTTTACTGGTCCAGCAGGACATCCCGGTTGAGTTAAAACTATTAATCTCGTCTCCCGTATATACTGGTGGTTTAATATATTGAGGGAAATCGAAACTTATATATAAGCCTGTTAACTCTACTTCCGAATCAAAGTCTCCCGTTTTGCCGCACCCGGATTCCTAGAATTCTTGTTAGTATTATTCCGCCCCTAATCTGATATCTCTATTAATTATATTATACCATTATTAATTAGCAAACACTATAGCAAAAAATATCAATATATTGTTATAGTTGTTTGTTGTCTAATAAAAATACATTATTTCATTTTGGTTATAGGACTGTTTGTAGAGGAGCTTGCTGATTGGTTTATCGAAAAAGTCTATTGTCTATATGGTGCATTTGATAATATAATATCTGATAGAGGTTTACAATTTATATCAGAATTCTGGAAGTATTTATTCGAGTGTTTATCGATCACTTTGAAACGATCTTTCTTATTCCATCCCGAGTTCGATGGACAAACAAAGAGAATCAATGTTATGGTAGAACAATATTTTCGGGTTTTTATAAACTTCTATTAAGATGATTAGTACGATTGGCTTCTACTTGTAGAGTTTGCGCTTAATAATACTATCTCAGAGACTACCGGTATATCCCTATTCTTTGTTAATTACAGTTTTCACCCATACCTCGATATTAAGCCCTTTTTATCTGTTTCTCCAAATCTATTATATCAATGCAAACACAAGTTTCTAAAGGCTAATGAGATTGTAAATTGATTTGATATCATTCTAACAAAATTGAAAGCTCTAATTGCTCAATCTATTTAGAGATATGAAGATTATACTAACAAGATTTGTATCGATGTTCTTTTATATAAAGAAAATAACAAAGTATAGGTTAGTATTAAGAATATAAAAACCAATTGTTTGATAAAGAAAGATAATGATAAATAGAATGGCTTTTATAAGATTCTAAAAGTTTATAAACAAGCCTGTCTATTCCAGCTCCCCACTAGTTTTAAGATCTTTCTAGTATTCCATAATTCATTACTTTAATCACTTTATTGCTTATCTAGATTAGCTGATTAAAAAGCAATCAACAAAGCCGAATTCTGTTGAAATCAAGATTATATCCTAAAAGAGATAATAAAACGAACAAGGAAATCGAATAATAGAAATTCGATAAATTATTTGATTACCATAACAAGAATATTTTTATTTATTTATTTATAGTGATTAACGTCTAATATCTGACCTCCCAAGGGGTATTCTAGACGTACTAAGGAGCGGGCCTATGGGCCGCTAGTGTTCCAGTTGTTTATAGTAGTGTAATGTTAGCTAAATAGGGGCTTGTTGCCTCTGGTATTCCTTTGCTTAGTATTGCTTATGGCGATCCTGCGGCTGTTTTGTTTAAGGGTTTGTGATTCTATTTCAGAGGGCCTTGTTTTGTATGTTATCTGGGTGTTGGTGGATGATTAGGTTGATTATTATTGATTGGGAGAGCGCTTGGAGTGTTTATAACTATTCGGTGTAGGTTTTAGGTTGATTGGGGTGGAGAGTTTATTCTTGGGGTATTGGAGTAGATTGGAATTTGTATAGTTTTGTATAGTTTGAGTATATTCTAGTATAGAATCTGGATCTAGTGAGAAGATCAGTAAAGCTATATTGTGATTGTAGGATGTGGTTGATATATATTATTATATTTCATTTGGATCAAAATCGATTTGGTATAAGTAGCTAATTGTTATGTATTTGATTATTGATTAAATATTGAAAGAAATACAATAGGCTTTTCTCAATCCTATATATATAGGTATTCATACTATTTTTGTAATTGAATCTAATATAATAGACTGTAAAGTTATTGTATCCGGTTTGTATTGTTATGAGTCTGTGTAGTATTTCGCAAGAAAGCTTGAGGCTTTTTGACTCTAAGGTATTATATATTGGTTTTTATGTATTATATATTTCGAAAATTAGGCCTCTTTTTTCCTTCCATTATTTATTCTCGAAACGCTGATATTTGGCATATAGAATAAAACGGGAGCTATTGATTATAGGGAGGCAGGATAGGCTAGAGTCAAGTGGTTTAGTTGTGCTTTAATTAGTAAGGTAATCGGCTGCCTTATTATCTTCAATCTTAATATATTTAAAAAATCATTTGATTATAATATCGTAATATTGCATTGCTTAATAGCATTTGTGATATACTTATTGAAAGGAGATAATAATACTTTTTCGCATTCCTTAGATTACTGAGATACTATCAATATATAATTATATTCATCTCTAATAGAGGCAATCAATGATATTCAGAAGGCATTCTAATCCCTATTACATACTAATCGCCTTAGTATCAAAAATATGTGATTGTTTGTATATACAATCATAACCGCTATCAATCTATTGCTTGCCGTAATAGATTGCAAAGCTGTATTCTATATAATAACTATATTCGTTGTATTATTCAGATCTGTTTGAAAATATAAAATAATCTTCTTAGAGGATTAAGTTTTATTATTTCTTAAATATTTTTGTGATATTCTTTTTATTCATATTATTTGTTAAATCAGTATAGTATTCAGAAAAGAAGTAAGGCTGTAAGAGTTTGGAATATTTAGTGGTAAAGATCGCTCATTCTATTCTTTACAGTTTTGTATTAGGATCTTTCAGAGTATCTATACCTTATCCTTTCTTTCTGATATACAGCTTCAATCGGTTTACAAGTAGGTGTTGTGCATCCACTGTCTGAAGCCGAAACGCGAACCTCAGTCTGGCTTGCTCTAGTGCAACAATTCCAGCTGGGATCCATAATAAGAATAGATTTTACTATTAAGTTAAATAGAAATATTACCCAATATCTTAACAACCTACCAAAAACCTTTGCAGTCAGAAAGATATGATTATTGCTTTTTATTTAACAAATCCAGATAAACCAGAATCGCTTATTTGAATAGATTTCAAAAAATCTACTACTCCTGATCTTCCGTTAGTATTTACACTAAGCGTATTTCCGAATCAAGACTGAGGCAGATTTAAAAAGCTCTAATAATTGATTACTATTTTTAAGAAAGTTCATTTTAATCTAATAATAGAAATTAGAGTATTTTAATATTATTTTGTTTTTTAAAAGATCAATTGATATTGCGATTGTAAATTGATCATCTTGAATAGGGAATACTATTACAACGCTAACTATATGATTTGTAGTTGCCTTTGTGCTTCAGGTATAGTATACTAGTGTACCCTACTTCCTATAAGTAGGGCTTCACTTTTCCATAGCTCTTCTATTCTTATGGTACAATATAAGTCTTTACCTGTACCTTGATATAGAGATTAAAAGTAATAGGAGAATAAGAAGGAGTATTAATCATATCTTTATAAAGAGAAGTCTTGAATTCTTATTGTAGAGGATTGGTATTATTAGTTGTTATATTGATAAATCCTTCTATATTGATAAATTAATCGAATGAAATAGGTTTCTTACCAATATCGGGTTTCTTGTTAGCTTGTTTAAAGCTAATGCTAGCACTTATCCGGAATATTATAATACTGATAACAGGAAATAAAAGAAGTAAAAGTGAGAAGATATTTCAAATAAATAAATTAAGTAATTTATAATATCACTAATTAATATTAATTTGAGAAAAATATAAAAGATGTAGTTTTCACTATTAGTAGGCCCCTAAATGTCTATTTGTATTTAATCTAAAGAGCTAGCTAATGAGAGGAAATAGTAGGCTTTATATAGGCATTACTGAAAGAGCTAGTCTCCTTCGCATTCACCTAAATACCTTTGATATAGTAGCCATTGTATTGAAGTCATGTCACGGTGTGATATCACGTGACATATTGGTCCCCTCGGAGGGGACCGAATTGGGCGCTCGCGCCGGAGCGCAAGTGAGCTAGGGCCCGATCGGGCTAGCTCGCTTAGCAAAATTCTGTATATCTTTATTGTTTTTATATAAAAATAATATAATAATACATCTTTTTATATATATGTATATATATAGTTCTATATTCATATAGTATACTGGGAGCGAATCACAGGATCACCTGACCAAATCACATGATTATATCACGTGATCGTCGCTTAAGGCCCTTAGCCTAGAACGGCCGGAAAACCGATTCTTTATTAGCTCTTTCAATTCATACGTAGTCAGGTTGACGTAACCATAGCGAAATCGAATAAGGAATAAGAAAGAAGAGCTTTATTTAATGGAATGGCCGGAAAAGGAAGAGATCTACGAAGGTGGAAAGCTAGATTGGTAGGAAAAAGCATAAAATAAGGCCTTTCCCCCTCGAATGTAGAAAAAGAAAATAAGAATATCATATACTGTTTCATGAAAATCACGTGTTTCATAGCTATTTAGTTGTTAATACGAGCCAGCTTCCCATAATAGACTAATACTAGTCTAATCCCTATTATATACTATATATACCTATTGTAGGTCATGAGCTAGTATATGAGTATATAGTATATAAGAGGGAATAGACTAATATTAGTCTATTATGGGAAGCTGGCTCGTATTAACAACTAAATAGCTATGAAACACGTGATTTTCATGAAACAGTATATGATATTCTTATTTTCTTTTTCTATATTCGAGGGGAAAGGCCTTATTTTATGCTTTTTCCTACTAATCTAGCTTTCCACTTTCGTTTATTTCTCGTAGATCTCTTCCTAATCCGGCCATTCCATCAAATAAAGCTTTTCTTTCTTATTCCTTATTCGATTTCGCTAGTACTATGTCGATCTTACTACGAATGGATTGAAAGAACTAATAAAGAGCTAATTGTCACGGGGTGACACTAAGCCCTTTCTGTCCTGTCCTGTCCTGTCCTGTCCTGCTATATATGTGAGAGTAAGGTAGAACTTCCAGTTCTACCTCCTAGTCTTTTGGGCGTTTAGCTCAGCGGTAAAGCTTCTGAATACTCCCAGAAGTGATCCCGTGACACTAATAAAGAATTGATTTTCAGGCCGTTCTAGGCTAAGAGCTCTCTTAAGCGACGATCATGTGATTTGATCATGTGATCTTGTGATTCGCTCTTAGTATACTATATGAATATAGAACTATATATATATATATAAAAAGATATATTATTATATTATTTTTTATATAAAAACAATAATACCATATACTCATATACTAGCTCATGACCTACGATAATCTTCAACTTGGAAGATCCTGTATTATAGCTCTTTGAGCTACGTCTTAATCCTCAATCTGAACCTATTACCCGAATCAGTATAATTTTGCCAGATTAGGGCAAAGTTATTAGAACCCTATCCCGCCCGCCTGCCCCGTGATAAGTTATTCTTTTGAAGTGAATTCCCTTGTTCATACAGTTAATCTCTTGTAGATCTCTTCCTAATCCGGGCCATTCCTTCGAAATAAAGCTCCTTTTCATATTCTTTATTAATAGTCGTTTTAGGAAACTAATAATAATCGTTTTCGGAAGCTAAATATAATCGTTTTCGTATGGTTGCTTTCGGAAGCTTATAAGCGATGATCACGTGTTTTTGATCATGTGATTCGATACTAGTATAGAACTTTATTATATATATATATTCAAAAAGATATATTATTATATTATTTTATAATAAAAAACAATACAATCTAATAACTAAGAGTTAAAAAGCTACTTAATAGAATAATTAAATAACTATATATCAGTTTTTAAAAGTATATAGACTATCTAGTATACTTCAATAAGAACTTAATTATTAATTTAAAAAGCTTATCTTATAATAATTTTATAACTCTAATACTAGATCTTCTAAGTAAGTTTATTTACTTCTATATTGAAGTAAAGTAATAATATATAAGTAAAGTAAGTAAAAATTAAGACTTTATTAAATAGATAATATAACGTGGTTTATCAGTGCGTGGCCTATATTAGTGGATAGCCTACTTTCATCTCAATTTATACTTTCAAATTCATATTTCTTAATAATCTTTGAATTAATTGATTAAAGCTATTATAAATCTAATAATCTAAAATCTATTATATCATTTTTATAGATTCTTGTATTATAATCTGTCTTTTCACATTTGCTATAGTATCGATTAAAGGATATCTCCATATTGGAATTTCCTTCATTTTAATGTTTATTACATCGAATTTGGATATCAACCTCTTATTGAGATAATATATTTACAGCTTTCTATCCAATAAATACTCCTTCTAATATAATTAGGTTTTTTTTTGTATATCGATATTTACTTAATATCTCATTTGCTTTCAAAGTATACGAATCTTTATATTCAAAAGTGTATTCTTATATGCTAATCTCTCTATACTCTTAGTTAAAGCTAGTACAATCTTAAATAAAGATATAGGAGAGCTCGATTGATAACGAATTATTCGAGATTTAATTAGTATTAATTGAAAGAGTGCTTCTATAGGATTGTGAAGTGTTTGAGAAATCCAAGATTCTAAATTGGGAGGAGGAGGAGTAGGTGTATGGATTCGAATATTTAATTAGAAAGCATTACTTCAGAATCGAATGGGACTAATCCTGTTTCTTGAAACTCTGATTTCATATTCTGATTTGTAATTAATCATTCATATATAGCTTTAAAAGCTATAAAGAATTTGATCTTTGAGATATGATTGATATATATCTTTATAAACCCCTCAATTTGTATATTATACTCTCATTTTAAGGTATTAAAGTATTTAATATCAAAAAACTAGATTAAATAACTTGAATGCAATAGTAAACACACACATTTAATATTATTCTTTTTACAATAATTCTAGAATGATATTGATTTATAGCTTTTATACCTATCCAGCATTAGTATTCTATATTTGCCCTTAATTCGATTTCTTGTATATTTATTGAAGTATTTCAACCATTCTAATTCTATCTCATTATTCGTTTACTTATTACTTGTAGATTTAATAGCTCAATCTACAGAAAGATCAGTTTCTGTATACCAATTGGAAAGATGCATCTATCCTTGAACTATCAGAAATGAAGGTATAGTATCCCCCTCACTATTGCTGTATATAATTGCTATAGCCTATTCTTGATTGTCTAGCTATATAGCTTTACTTCTACTATATCTCTCAGTATCAATAACAATTATACCAATACTTATCATTCCCATTATAAAACCTGTTTCATCGAAATTCCATAAATCACAATCGAGAATACCATATTTCGCTCACATATTCGATATAAGTCGGAACCAGTTTTCAATAAATATAGAATCTTTACAAAGAGCTTTTTGAAAATCATAAACACATTTAAAATATATCTTTAGCTTTATATAATGTTTAATAAATCGATAAGCCCAGAGCTTTCCAACTCTTTTTATATTTCGAGATTCAAGAATATGATTCGCTATATCTTTCATTCCCTTTTGTTTAAATACAAAACCTTTTGAATCCATATCAATTATATATTGAATAATGATTTCCTTTTCTAGTTTCAAGAGATTTTGAGATTTAGGTTGAATTTCTGTATAAGAAGGTATACCATCAATTCTATATTGTAATATTGATTATAGGATATTATATAATATTACAGCCTTTCGAATACTTAGCTTCTTATCTTTCTAAATAACTATAATAACAAGTAATATACAGGCTTCTTTATTATTCGAATCTATTGTAGATTGTTGATAAAATACATGTTGAAATGAGAAAGTCGAATTAAGATGAAAGTGGGCCACCCACTGATATGGGCCACGCACTGATAAACCACGTTATATATTTAATATATTATTAATAGAAACTAGCTTTATCTCTTAAATCCAATTCGCTTTTTAAATATAGGTCGTTTATAGTAAACTCTAAATAAGTCTACTATTAATCTCTAGTTTCGCTTTTAACTATATATAAATTAATCATTTCGGAGTTAAAGATTACTTTAAAATAGAGAATCAAAATTAAATTTAGTTCTAGAATAAAACGTATTATAGTCATATGCGCATTCACATAGTTAAAAAATTCTAAGCGCGTTGATTTCTGTATTATCAAAAACCCTCGTACGCTCACAAGACTAACTTATATTCTTTGTAATGTAGTAATACTAGATTTCATTTTGTATTGAGTCTCTGATTCATTTGCTCAAGATCCTCACCATCCTCGGCTCTCTTAGCTTTCTTTCTCAAAGGGCTCCGTGTGTGACCATTGGTCAAACTCTCGAGTTTTGAGGGCTCTACACCTGTTACATCTTTCCTTTTCTTACCATTTATCACCGCTTCCTGGGCTGAAGATTGTTGAGCTCGGTGCAGAGTAGACTGAGCAGGCGCAGGAGTATCACCTGCGGGCTCCGTGGTATCATTGCTGGAACTCTTTTGCAGATATTCTAGGCCAGCTTGCAGGTCTCCGACTGCTTCAATGAGATCCGCACTCATCTCGGTTAAACTCTTCTGCTGAGTCTCGATCTTTCCGTTGAGATCTTGAATCTTGAGATCCAGGGTTGTGTAAGACTGTTTGAGTGTAGTCAACCCAGCTTGAGTGCTTGTGGTAGCTTCATCAAGCTTCTTGGCAGTTGTTCCGAGCTTAATTTGACCTTTAGTCAACGAGTCTACTTCTTGGCGTAAAGACTCGGTAGCTCCATTGCCTGCATTTGTTGGGCTTTGCTTGCGAACAGATTGGCCTTGGAGGGCCACTACTTGACTCTTCAACTTCTCCAGTTGGGTGGTATGACTGGAATGTTGCTTCCTCAACTCTAAGAAGGTTCGTTCGGCATTTCCAACATCGGGATAAATTACTTCCAACTGGTGCAACATATCCTTCGCTAGATCATCTGTTGATATATTATTGAATCGACTGTTTAGGTGTCTTAATGCTATAGTATTCGCGTTTTGGTCGTTGTTCGTTTCGGTGACTCGATGAGCAAAGCGATTTAGGTCTTGCACGAATACATCCATACGAATCTGAATATTGGCGATCTTTTCATTGATGGTTATATCACTACGTTGAATAGAGTTTACTTGGTTATCGAGCTCCTCAACACGTTTAAATAGAACTTGGTCCATTTGTTCCCGCTGCTCTTTATAAAGTTCAAAAGCTTTCTTGACATCCGTGATATCTTGCGCTGCTGTGGAAAATGGCGAGATTCTCGTGACTGGCTTATTCATGCTGAGAGAATCTATCTTTTTGAGAGAGTCCTCCAATTCATTCAGCCTAGATTCATAATTTTCCATCGTGCTTTTCAATTGCTCATGAACTTTAGCATCTTCCTGGGGCACAGTGCGGCTAGGAGATCCAAGAGAGCTTTCGATCCTGTCGATTCTTTCCTCCAGAACCCTAATGTCTTCTAGAGCATTACGAATTCTAGTCTGCATCACCCCGATCATCGTTGCGCTTGATCCGCTTGCTATTTTGGAGGGAGCCTGGGATATGGCAATGGACGGAGCTTGAGGAATCTGCTCCAGTCGACCAATCTTATCCTTTAGGGAGTTCAATTCCTCTACAGTAGTTCCAAGACTTTGAAGGATGACTTTATGAGTGTCCTTCATGGCGTTTAGCTCTTGTTCGTGAGTTCCAAGTTTTACGGCGACGTCCCTTTGAGCAGTCTGGAGTTCAATAAACTTTGTCATGTCGTTCTTTAGCTCACTAATTTTTTCCAGGCTCGACGACTTAAAATCATCTAAGGAAACCTTGTGATTTTCTGACGACTTTTCGAGGGATGTGACTTTACTTGTAAGAAGTTCAATATCATCACTTTTCGCTTTCAAGATGGTGGATTGTTTGCCGGTCTCCTGCTGGAGCGTTGTCATATTTTCCTCTGAGTTTTTGATCGACGCATCATGTTTCTTCAGGGAATTTTCATGGCTATCTAGGCGGCTATCTAGGCGGGGACCGAGTGAAGCAAGTTCGCTACGAGTAGCTTGATGCCGCTGATCAAGCTTTGTAAATTGATCAGACAGATTGTGGTGTTCGCGTTTTGTCTTGGCTTCGCTGGTTTCTATCATCTCTGCAAATCGTGCCTCACTTCTTTTGATCTCGGCAACAACCTTGCGATTTTCGACTTGACTTTCTTGAAAGCGATCGTTGATATCGGAAATTTCATCTTTCTGATCCATGGCAGTCATTGTTTTCTCAAGGTCCTTCACTTTCTCTTCCAACTTCCGACAACGTTCCTGGAGGTACCTCGAGTCATCTGCGATAGGAAGCGAGGCTTTGATAACCAGGCAAGAGGCAATATTTTTAGCTGCCTCTTTCTGCAATCTCTTGGCCTTCTCAAGCTCTTCGTTGGTTTTCGTGAGGACATCTTCTGCCTCAGCTTTGCGTTTATTTTGTACATCCATGTGCGTAGGGAAGCTTTGCATGATGGGACTCATCCTCTGTATTTCCTCAACTTGCTGTTTCAGACTCTCTTCGGCCGAGTTTCGTACTTGATTTAGCATACTCCTAGAATCCCCTTGGTTGGCAAATTGCATCAAAGCATCAATCAGAGATTCTAACTGAGATGATTCTGTAACAGGAACTTGTTTAGAAGCATTGATGAGGGGGTTGACAGATTTTTCCATAATATTACTCGGTCTTGATGGCATGGAATTTGCAGTGAGATTCGAATATCCTTCTCCACGATGATTGGTCCCTAGGGTTTGTTAGTTTAGGTTGCATAATTTGATTCTGTCGAACATAATAAAGACTCGAGTTCGAAAATCATAACGTCTTCAATGACTTGTCCTACCACGTCCGCTTAAATAAGACAAACTATTGCTACTTTCACAAGGAAATCAAGGAACATCATTCAACAGAGCAGCAGTGTCCTCCTCACAGGTTTTGTCACTATTTGAGCTAGTGCGAACGATTGAGCTTTCCGTGGCTTTCAAATCAAACTAATTTGAAATTGTTTCGAAAAGATGATGATGAATTGTACTTGCCTTTTGATGCTGATTCAATATCAGTCGTTGCTGTTGTTGGTCTTGTTGTTGTTGGAGAGCGATTATCAGACTTAGGGAGTTGAGTATTCATCGAGCTGTTCTCCTCAGAAGAGCGACTCCCTCGATCTGCCCTCTCCCCATTTCTCTTGGTGCCACTGTCTTTGTTCTCGCGACCTCCATCCAATCTACGATTCTCATGTCCTTCTTCATTGACTTGCCCGTCTCTGGAACCATAATTTTTAGCCGGCCTATGCCTATCATCACGATGGGAACCTGTTGGTCCTCGTAGAGGAGGTCTATCCTCTGAGTGTTTGCGGCTTGACATAGTTGGCGACGACAGGAAAGTACTTCTTTGCCTTGCTTGTCGATGATCGAATCTTGAAACCCCAATACTAATTTTCAATTAAAGAGGTTGAAAAGCGAGACTGACTTTCCATGGGATGAATAGAAGAAAGCGAGTTCCCTAAGCAGAATACCAACATTAATAAATCCTCCGAGATGACTTGGTAAGAAAGTTTGCCCTGTAGAGTTGAGACTAGTAAGATGAAGTTAAAAGTTACCCTCGTCGGCGTGGACTTTGAGAAGATGGTGAAAGGTTGAGAGGTTGTAGGTTGTAGGTTGTGAAGTGTAAGTAAGTTAGTTGTGGGTTGTGGGTTGTGGTTAGATATTACTCTCACTTCGAGTGAGGTTGAAAGAGTGTGTTTGATATCAGTATGGAAAAAAAGTCTCTCCGTATTTCAGACCTCTTCGAAAAAAGGTGTGGGCAATACTAGGTATGAATGTATGAATAAACAAACAGCCAGGCGACTTGAATCAAAGGTTTGAGAGAGGTGAGGAAAGAAAGTGAAGATAGGTGAATGCTAGATAGCGAGATACTAGGTAGGTAGGTAGAGATTAAACATGAGAGCTTTCTTAAATTCAAGTAAATACGCTTTTAGATAAATTAAAAATTTAATAGGGAATTTATTCCTACGCTAGCAGGGATAGTACATATCTTAGAGTCACGCTAGAGCTGAAATGGCTTAGTGCTACCCACCTACCCATGATACAGATGAACCTGGATATACGTGCACGGGCTATACGGGAATCCTCTTTATACGGGCATATTTTTCAACCTCAAAAAAATTTATATGGTGAAATTGACCTATACGAGCAAACCTTTATATAAGAGCATATGGTCCTAATTTTCCCCAATGCCCTTATAAAAATTGGTGGTAGTGGTCCAAGCTTTAGCCTATCACATGATGAATTCATAAATTCACATGACAAATTTAATGAAAATGGGGAGGCTGAAGGTATAAACCGAGGCTAAAGGTATAAAACGAGGCTAAATGCCGAGCTGAAACTGTATATACGGGCATTTAGGCCTCGAAATTTTTAGGCCCTTATATCCAGGTTCATCTGTACTAGGTAATCAAGGTGGTCTCTTTATTGCTAGAATTCTACATCTACTGGATATATTCACCCTTTGTATTCTCATTGAATAAGCGTAAAGGCTGATCTACTTAGTACTTACTAATAAGTTGTATATTATTATTTCATACTTATCGTCTTTTTTGAGTACTGTAGGTGTAGGTGGTGTAGCTATCTCTACCTAGTACTAGTAGTACCAACTTGCCTATTAGTCTTTTGTCGTAGTATATTTCGTAGTATATTTCGTAGTATATTTCATAGTATATTTCATAGTATATTTCATAGTATATTTCGTAGTGTATTTGGTAGTAGAAATTCGAGCTTGATTTCCTTACCATCTACCTACCTACATCAGTACAGCTATCTAATCGATCAGCTGATCATATATTTAAAGCTCAACAACAATAAGTACCTAGTACTACCTACTTTTAACCATACCAGTACCTCGAAGCAAGTCCTAGACATCGATATCGATATCTAAATCTAAATCTAAACCTAAACCCAAACCCAAGTGGAATATCAGTCAGTGCTTGATAAGGCTTGACAACGCTTAAGAAACGCGTCGCGGCACTCATCAGATACCTGCCCCCAAAACTTTTTTTTATCTGCCCGATAAGAGAAAAGAAGAAGAACGAACGAACTAACTTCTCTCTTCCGCCTCGTCCATTTCATCATAACCTACTCGTACCACATCAACAACTATTCTTTCTTCCCCCTACCTGTTCACCTCTATCACATCTCGAATTTCCGTCAAATCGCAAATTCTGCACCATGGCTGCGGTAAGATTAATTCGTTCCAAATGAATCATGTATGAAAACTCACAAAATTCTAGTCAATTCAAACCGTCTCGGAGAGCAAAGAGTTGCGCGGGCTCAATTTAATCGCCGCTCATTCTCATATTCGCGGCTTAGGTGTTGATCCGGATAGTCTTGAACCCCGCGCATCCTCCCAGGGACTTGTAGGTCAGGAAAAGGCGCGTAAAGCTGCTGCCGTCATTTTACAAATGGTCAAGGAAGGGAAGATAGCAGGTCGAGCAGTCTTAATTGCGGGTCCTCCGAGGTATGTGATCTTAGAGGTCGTCATGAAAATCTATACTGACCCGTGTCTATCAGTACTGGAAAGACGGCGATAGCAATGGGAATGGCACAATCTCTAGGCTCGGATGTGCCATTTACCATGTTGGCCTCTTCAGAAATATTCTCCCTCGAAATGTCAAAAACTGAAGCCCTTACTCAAGCCTTCCGAAAGTCGATAGGCGTGCGCATAAAGGAGGAGAGTGAGATGATTGAAGGAGAGGTCGTTGAGATCCAGACCGACAGGAGTGTAACAGGTGGTACGAAGCAGGGCAAATTAACTATCAAAACCACCGACATGGAGACGATATACGACATGGGAAGCAAGATGATCGATTCCATGACAAAGGAGCGCGTAATGGCGGGTGATATTATTTCAATTGACAAATCCTCTGGCAAAATCACCAAGCTGGGGCGATCTTACGCAAAATCAAGAGATTACGATGCAATGGGTGTAGATACAAAGTTCCTGCAGTGTCCTGACGGAGAGCTTCAAAAGCGCAAAGAGGTTGTCCACACTGTGAGTTTACACGAGATCGATGTCATCAATTCGAGAACGCAAGGTTTCTTAGCTCTCTTTTCAGGAGATACTGGAGAAATCAGAAGCGAGGTTCGCGATCAGATCAATACGAAGGTTGCAGAATGGAAAGAAGAAGGAAAAGCCGAAATTGTGCCTGTCGTTCTTTTCATCGATGAAGTCCACATGCTGGATATCGAATGCTTTTCGTATATTAATCGTGCGTTGGAAGATGAGCTCGCACCTATCGTCATAATGGCAAGCAACCGCGGAAACTCTAGAATTCGAGGCACGAATTATAAGAGTCCCCATGGATTACCTCTTGATTTCTTAGACCGGGTCGTCATTGTTAGCACTCATCCATACGCCAAGGAAGAGATTCAGCAGATTCTCTCCATTCGTGCACAAGAGGAGGAGGTCGATGTTTCACCCGATGCACTAGCTTTACTTACTAAAATTGGGCAAGAAACTGGTATCAGATATGCCAGCAACCTCATTACCACATCACAACTTATCTGTGCCAAGCGAAAGGCCAAGCAAATTGGTATCGAAGATGTTCAACGGAGCTTCACTCTCTTCTTCGACTCTGCACGTAGCGTCAAATTTGTTACAGACTTTGAAAAACGTCTCATTGGGGAGGAAGGAGGTGTGAATTTGTCAGTGACCAATGGTCATGGCGATGCAATGGAACTTTCATGAATGACGAAGGGTTCGAAGGGTTTTAGATATGATCGTTTGGCGTTGGTCGTTCCTATTTGCTGTGGTAAGCAAGCAAATAGTAGAACTTTATGTTGTATATTAGGGCTGACTAAAAGTGGGCGCAATTACGGAGATGTAATGGAATGGGCAAACTTCCTTTAGCTGAGATATGATGCAATACACTAATCCTATGTATGTGAATGGCTTGGAGATGTCATATAACTCATGTGATCAATCGAGAACGATGTACTTGTCTTTGCACTATCGCAGCAAAATAAGCCAACTTTAACATGTAACTATAAACTAATTACGCCCATTAATTCTTTGTATCCCGGGTATCATGGCATAATCATACAAAATCCGCAACTCTACTCCAATTATCCTCCTGCCCTACTCTTTTAAACTCGACTCCCTCTCCAAAGTAGCCCGCATCTTGCCACGCTACCATAGTCGGGCCATCAAAAGGACCTTGTTTGGCAGCCCCGTCCCGACCATCAGTCCATCTGTATTCCCACATTTTGGTGGGCGCGGGGCCATTCTCTTCGTTCATAGCCACTTCTTCGGATGGCTCTTCCCAGTCTTCACCCGTCTCTCTCCGATATTGTCGTATAAGCATCTCTCTCTCCTGCTCATAAACATCCATTTGGCCTCTTATGAGCAATTGATCAGCAGCGCCTGTAATAGCGTTTATAGCATCTCGTATTCTGGTCTGTTCCGGGTCTTCAATCTTCTCAGCATCCACATCCATAGAATCATCCTTTTGGGTTTGCTTCTTTAATTTCCATTTCGGTATTTTCTTCGTCTTTACTTGGCTCTTTCCAAGCCTTGCCAGCGCTTCGAGAACTGTCTCGGCTTTATCCAATCGTAATATTAATGTTCGTAAGATATCTGAGAGTAACATGGCATCATCCTCGAGCCGTTTTTGCCGCCGTTCCTCCTCCCTTTTCTCGTGTGCTTCTGCAGCTTTCTTCATATCCTTCTTGCTAATTCCTTCCAGCCAAGTGTCGTGCACTGCATCTCGATCCGCTGCATTTCGCACAAAATTGCCATTCGCATCAAATTTGCCTTCTTCCTGTTCAGCCTTCATATTGAAGGCATCGACCTTAGGGGCATTCCTCTTCAATCCACCGGCACCAACCTCCTCGTCCACGTCTTCTTCTTGTGCGGCCAACACGGCATCCTCTTCGTCATCGCTGCTCTCTTGGTCGTCCATCGCGTGCGTTGATAATTTTCCTTTTGGGTCTAATGCAAAGTTCCCAGATACATGACCTCCACTCTTGCTACCCAAAACCTGACCTTCAATTTCATCTTCCTTCAAGAATCGTACTTCTTTCCCTTTTTTGCGAGCCTTCAGTTCACTCTCGTCCTCATCGCCGTCCGCAAATTCATCCTCCAAGTCTGCAAACATGTCCGCATCTTCCTCCATATCCGTCTTCCCATTTGTCGCACCAGGTTTCTCCTTGCTATATCCATCTAGGGCTTCCGCCAGATTTACCTCGCCCTTCTTTCCTTTGGCTCTTTCGTCTGCACGCGCGTCGAAACCCTCATTATCAGAATCAGAATCGTAACCATCGATATTAACCGCTCCTCTTTTGGTACCAGTTCCTCGACTTCCGATAACATCTGCATCCAGAACTGCATCTTCCTCGGGTTCGTCAGCTACCAAAGCAGATGGGTTTCTTAGATCGAATTTTGGTTTCTTTGAAGGGCCATCCTCATTTTCATTCCGATGCGAACGGGCAAATTCTTCGCCAGCACGTTTCGGTCGCGCAGCTGCGTATCTGGAAGACATATTGTATTTCTGATTCGCTATCCCTTTGAATTGAGAAGCTTCGAGACTTTGAAATATGAATAATATAAAGTAAATGCTGTCTTTCTTTGCAAGGTTCGGGAAACATTTGAAGCTTTAAGGTTTCGGAGTTAAGAGTCCCCCGCCATTTAAAGCAACCGAGAGAGAGAGCTGGTTCCTGCGTCATCTCTTGACAGCCTTTGAGCTTCTGCAGCTTATTCACTTACTATAAACTCTCATACTACACCAACAAACTCCGAGAACTACATCTACTTACAAAAGCCATACAAACAATTTAATTGCAAATAAATCTTACAGGAATATCTGAACTTTACCTCTCATCCAACTTTTTCAAGGCTTTCGATTTTTTACGATATAGATTTTACCCATCATACCATAAGACACAGATCTTACTTATTCAAAGAAAATGGTATGTGAAATGATCCGCAGGCAATATGTCCCTTCGCATACTGATGAAATTAATAGTCGTACTCGGGTTTTTATGAAGGAGATGACCCAGCTGCCATGTATCAAATGTTGCAGCAGCGCGGGATGCGAGGGCCTCCCAAACGTTTCGATGAATACTACCGATGTTATCCAACTGTCATGATACCCGGTCCTGAACGAGACAACCTTAATTATGGAGGAAAGATTATTATGCCACCATCTGCTTTGGAGAAGCTTACTCGATTACACATTACGTACCCTATGCTTTTCGAGCTTATCAACAGTCGACATCCCGATGGACCAAAATTAACACATGCTGGTGTACTGGAGTTTATTGCAGATGAAGGAAAGGTTTATCTTCCACACTGGGTACGCGCCCTTTCTGTCTCATCGAAAAGTATGTTTTTAATCTAACCACCTAACTCAGATGATGCAAACCCTTGGACTTGAAACTGGAGATCTCTTCCAGATCAAATCGACCGATCTTCCCCCTGCCTCTCTTATCAAACTTCAACCTCAATCCGTCAATTTTCTCGACATCTCCAACCCAAAGGCCGTGCTCGAAAAGGCGTTTCGTGACTTCTCTACGGTCACTAAAGGCGATATCTTTAGCTTCCACTATAACGATACTATCTACGATATTGCGGTGTTGGAGGTCAAACCAGTTACTGACAAAATGGGGGTTAGTATGCTCGAAACAGATGTTGAGGTCGATTTCGCAGCTCCGTTAGGCTATGTCGAGCCAACTCCAGTCAGGGGTAATGGTAGCGGAACCAGCACACCTAGAAGTGCCATCGGCGGTTTACCTGCAGGTGGCATGCTTCATAGTCAAGGAACCATGGCACAGGCTATCAACTACAATGCCATTGCACCAACATCTAATTCTGTCGCACAAGGCGCAAAAGCGGCCTCGTCCAACTTTGTATCTGGTGGTCACAAACTGAGCGCCAAGAAGGGCACAAAGACCCCCACACCTACTGCGTCAACTCCTGTTGCTGGAGTTAGCACGAACACTCCTGCCGTATCGGTTCGAAGAACGAATGGTCCTCAACCTCTTCGATTACCACCCAACAAACTTTTCTTCGGTTACGAAGTCAAACCAGTCAAAACCCAAGCTGATAAGGACAGAGAGAATGCAGATGCAAAGCAACCCCATTTCTCGGGGCAAGGACAATCACTGAAGACCGGCAAGAAGGTGGAGGCCAAAAGCGAGCCAGCTCCAGAGCCTCAAGCCAAGGGCGACAGTATAGGTCGGAGGCTGGATGGAAAAGATGCCAATAAGTAGTGGGATAGAAGCGAATATATCATGATGATGGTGGCGTTTAAAGGCGGGTAACCTCTCTGGCGTTCTGAGGCTTGGCACATAATGCTGCATGGGAAGGAGGACATCTTATGCTATTTAGATCTTTGCGTTAAAGAAAATCTGCATTCTGATGATACCAGTAGGTATGGAACTCTGTGAAGCAACCTGTATTGTAGTCAACAGGCACTGGAAATTGTTTAAGTGACTAAAGTCCACCAAAGTTATTCAGAGACCTTTCATACTATGTCAAACAGTGCATTGCCTAGCATCCAGTCGCATTTTCCTCCGCGCTCCGGACTGGAACATAGAAGAGCTTTCATAGTGGACACAAAAAACCTCGAGGTTATTGCATCCACAGCGACCTTCCAAATTTCATGATTTCATTTCCCAATATGGTAGGCATGAATGAAGTTGTGCAAGTATCTATCGAACCCCCTCTTCCTGCCAGATTTGAGGATACACTTCGAGCCGGTTATTCCGAATGCGTCTGCGCTCCTTCTTTAAGAATATCAATGTGTTCATGTGCAAAAACTTCCTGTTCCTTATCCTTCTTGAGACACATAATGCTTCATTAATTCGATGCAACATAATTCTACTTTGACAGACTTTTGTGAACTTCTTCTTTTGTTGGAAACCATCAATAGCACTGTTATCGATACGCATCTACCATAAAATATCCTTCAAATACTATTTCGTAGAAGACTAGCAACACTCAAGTTTTTGGAAGACATACGTTGTTATTATAAGCTTGCTGTTGGCGCTGACCTAAAAGTATTGGTGAGCGCCTTATGAGCATGAGCCTTCTTGACAAACCGAAGATACATCAATGTTCATGGCTGACAGACCAGTTGGCTTTTAGAAATTTCTCATCTTAATGATTAGACCTTAGCGGAAGAAATACATCCCTCGGAGCGACGATTTTACTGATAAGATAATCTCTATATTACTCGTTGCTGGGCTCCATCATATCCAGAATGCCAACTTCGCGTGGCAGGAGACAAAAGTTTTCTTCTCAGGAGGATGCGTACCTTTGCAATTTCAGAGAATGGCGAAATGAAGAAGTATCAGAATCATGGGCTCAGTTTCTCGCCAGATACGAGAAGAAATTCTGGGCCGATCCCCATAGTTCAGCGTCACTATTTCGAAGGGCCGAAAAGCTTTCTGGTCATCGTCATCAGACTCTATCTCGAGTTGAAGAAATGATGCATCATATGCTTAAGATGCGCAAATCGAGTCTCTTGTGGACATGGGGAAGAATCGGCCAGGCTTTTGGTACCAATGCGAGGACTGCTTCTGCGGCATATAAGAATTTCTTAGAGAGGAGCGGAATCGACGAAGACGAGAATGAATCTCGTCGTATAATGTGGACTGAGTCCGACAGAAGGAGACTCGGTAGGGCGCGTCATCTCGGTTACTCATGGGAACGTATATCTAAGCAATTTGGTCGCGAGGAGTATATCTGCATGTCGGCACATTACATACAATCTTATGGGGGGAGCAGGTCTGGGAACTTGAATGCCTCTTTCCATCCAAAGCATTTTTTTTTTTCATTGGAAAGAGCAGCGGGCATCCCATGCAAAAGTCAGCGGGTGCCCCGGAGGTTAAAGATGAGGGTGAAGATTATCAATGGGTGAAGAGTCTCGTTACACGAAATGAAAGAGGACAATCACAGCCTAGGTCTGGCGTCACAAATGCTAAACAATCAGGAAGCGGCAGTTCGCAGTCATGCTTCACTAATTCAGAGCACGTGAAGAGCCATTCTGTATTGAAATTGGAACAGAATTCTAAGTTGATCGGCCGTATACCAACAAAGCATTCGCTTGATGGAAGCAAGGCTGCAATGGCACCGACATCTCAGGCTGGCAGCGGTTATTGTGCCCCCTTAAGAGCGGCAAAGCCAATTTGTAGAGAAAGTCTTGCGAAAATGAGATTCGATGGATGTGCGGCGAGCCCAAATTTTCTACAAACATTTGATTCTCGGCTACCTGAAACTGGCCGCCGGAATGAGTTTGGTCCCAGAGGTTTCGTCAAGATCGACACAGAGACGGCCAGCCATTGTTTTCCGGCCAGTCTCAAAAATCGAAGAAGTTACAAGCCCAGCTGCAGTGAAGAACTAGATGGACCATATGTCAAGGTGAAGAAAGAAGTGGAAGATGATGAAAGCAATGAGAACATGAAATATTGCATGATTAGTAAATCAAGATGACTTGGATTCATCTCTGCAATATTGGATGATACAGACATGGGATGTATCGTTTGAGAACTTTGTACTATTGTTAAATTTGTTACGTTATTGACAAACCTATGAAGAGGGAGATGTTGCACTTCAGGGACAGCATGATTAGTCAAATATGTATTATTTTCAATTCTAGGGTTAATCCGCGGTCAGGAGTATTCGTCAGAGGAAACGTGGTCCATTTGCTTAAAGTATCAAAACCCTAAAACGAAAGAATTGTTTGAAATCGACAAGCAAGTATTACACAGTGAAGCTAAACAAGTTATTCGGATTCCCTACTTCCCAATTTTCAGTAAAACTCTACTTCAAGAAGAATCCACAGGAATCATCGTCGTAGTTTTCTTCCCTCTTGACCAATAGTCCGGACTGCAGTCTAAAAATCAAGATCATCAAATCCCCAAACCAAGTAACACATTCAAATCATTTAAAATTGTTGAATTTTATCGAAATGGTGAGTTGTTTTCAAAGTTCAACTGCTTTTCGACATTCGATCCCTCATACTATTGGACTGCAGTCCGGACTATTGGGTACCCTGTGTCTGTCCTGGAAGCTGGTGGTATCATATCCACTAACGCTTTGGGCCCAAGGATCAAAACAGTATCCCTGCTCATCTCGATGTGCGGCTCCAAAGGACTCTTTGTATCCAATTTGTTCGTGAAGAGGCGTACCAAAGAATGAAGCGTTAGTTATACGGCTGTTGAAACTTCCCGTGCTGCTCATGGAACTGTTGAAACTAACAAACACCGGGGGTAGGAAAATTGAGACTGTTTGGAGACGCGGGTGAGTTCATTGAGAAAGGGGTGTCGAGACAGACTGACTCTTCTGGAGTGGAGAAAGAGATATAGAAGTCGGACTCGGTCTTCATCTTTGACTGGGGAGTGATGGGTGTGGCGGGCTCGCACTTGGTGACTTCTAGTGCGGGGAACAAGCTGCTATGGTTCGTCTCCATGTCACTTGTGTTCATGTAGAGGGGTGTATGAGCGTTCTGAGACTCGTTTTTCATGTGAAGATTAAGGTTGGGGCTATCGTGAATGTTCTCCTGATTTTTGAGTTTGGGCTCTCGTTTGGTGGATTTTTTCTTCTCGATCCTAGAACGTCGAGGAGTAGCAATCTTCCTGGTATGAACGGGCGATAATGTTGCATTGTCCATTTGTTTCTTGAATCGAGAGTAGCGCATTCGAGCAGCGTGACCGTTGGTAATTTCTTGGGAAAGAATAGGATCATGCGCCACTTTATTCCAATCAATCTGTGGAATTATTGTCAGTATTCCACTCACACAATGAGATTTTTCATTAAATGAGGATTTCATACATCTTTGAGGCATTTTTGACTAAGTATTGCATATAGCAAGCGATTAATGGCTCCGTCATTGGTCATTGTTTGATTTGCTATTGAACTAGCTAACTCGATGACCGCAGGTAACACACCTAACTTCGGGTTTTTTCGATGTATTTAAGAGGGGGACGGGGGGGCGACGAAGTTAGACTGAGAGGATTAGGAAGCCTTTTAGCGTAGATAGCAGGGAATGAATGCTTCCCTCGCTGATGCAACAGGGCGCAAATGGCGTTTTGGGGTCTTGCTTTTGAAGGCGAAGAAGCACAAATATTGTAGGGCAGCAAGAATGGTGTTGTGAATATTTGCAAAGAATCATGTGAGGATTTGTGAGGGGAAGATATAGAAATATTCATCTTGATGCACCAATCTTGCGCGGAGTTTAGTAGTAAAATGTGCATTTTCCAAGCTGATTTTATTGAAAGAGAACTTAAAACATTTGATATTCTATTGAAATGCACACAGATATTGCTTTTGGTAAGGATGTGTATAGTCAATCAATGATCTGAAAGGAAGTCGAAGATATCAGAAAGGTATTCAATCTGCTAATATGTGGCACAGTGATTACGACCGTCGCTCGTGCCCCTTTTCGGTAGATATATCAATACAACCCCTGGGCTTGGAAGGATTATCAAACAAAAAAATTGACGAGGTGACTTTCCTTTTCCTTTTTACATACGCTTAGGTAGCTTGAATGAACGGAACAAGTAAGAGTGTCGTAAGGATGGCCAAGTGATTGTTTGATGATAAAAACAATTACCCGAGACACGCGCGCCACAGCGACAAACACTCTTTGGAGTGTTTGATAAGGTTGCATTCATTTACTTTTGATGATTCTATCTGTGAATCATGATTGAAGATTTTGTGGCTATTTGCATTAGTTCCCTGTCCTGCTTCCATTCTACAATTGCTTTGCCTCACTCAATATCGTGTGACTGCATGAATACTACCTACCTAGGTAGACAGAAAAATGTGAAGATTGAGCTATGTATCTTGTAGGTATGAAGATGATCAAAGCCTACGGGATTATTATCTGTAGTTGAATAGATGATGAAGAGTAGATTCAGATTGTTGAAGTTGGAAGTTAATTTCTAGAAACTCTCTAAGAAAATCAATCACAAGGCCTTGCATATACCTACCCCCTCCAGCTGTATCTATCTACCCAATTCTATATGCTTAATTCACTCACTTGCGAAAATCATGTCATTCGTTTTGAAATTCACTTTTCATATGATGTATCTCTCCACAATCCTTCTCAATCTTGTTTCTCTCCTCCACCCATCTTCTTCCCAAACCTACAACTGCATCCATCTACAAACTCAAGCAGCAGCAATAAGAACAAGAACAAATTCCAATCTCGCATTCTTCAATCAATCATGCCTTCTCAGTGGGATCATAGGGCTGACAAGGATTTGTTGTTGGCTATCATCGAAGGAAACAATCTCAAGGCTATTGAATGGCCCATAATCTCCGAGAGTCTCCAGAAAAAAGGCTACTCTTTTACCAAGGAGGCTTGCCGGTACGTAAGGAAGTTTGTTTCATATCTTGTCCACGGTCTATGTGTGTTCCTTGACTTATATCAAGGATTCTGATCGTTGTTTCGATTCGAATGGTCTCCCTCAAATCAAAATTGAAGTCCCGTGTTTCTCAACTACTGTACACTACTATTCTGAAATTATCACCTCCATGTATCTCCATCCGCATAATAGTTGGCTTCCTTAAATTGCAACAATTCTATCTCTACCACAGCCCCTCTCAAACAATTCTTGCACAAAGACTGACCAAGCAATAAAAGACAACATTTCCAGAAGATCAGAAAAGAATCTCGCATCGGCTCTCCCTCTGCTTCCACACACGCCACTCCTGTTGCCACCTCTGTCAAGAAACGCAAGTCCAAGGCTGCTTCTATCGAGGAGGGACAAGAGAATGATGAGGAGGAAACGCCCTCGAAGAATCAATCGAAGCGGGTCAAGAAAGAAAGTGATGATCAATCTGCCGCTGAACTAGGAGTCGAGAGTGAGGTGTGACTGTGGTCAATGATTGCCGGTAAGTACTGCGTCATCGCTGTTGATAGATAACCCTGATGTGGTACGAACAGAGCCGGGATGCTGACAATTGAATAGTCTCGATAATGCTTGGCTTTGGGGGGATATTCTCTCTCGTTGCATATTATACGGTGGCCAGGATGGAGATTGGGCTGTGCATATTAGACATCAAAGAAGGAGCAACAAAGTAACTTGAAGTCTAACTGATCTCACTTGGTCTCAGATTATTGAGCTTTCTTAAGTCGGCGACGGAGCGTTGGAGGGGTAGCTTTTCTGCAAATAGCGTCTTACCGTGGACATTGATCTTATCACTAGGATTTGTCATACTTCGTGGAAAAATAATAAAATGATAAAACTATACTCAGAGAGCTCGGGTTCCAAACTTTGTTCGCTCTCAATCGTGTCAATTACTTTAATGTAAATATGGACTTTCCTATGAAATGATTGGACCTTTCAAAGCTTTAGCTCAAAGTAGTTGAAATATGATATATGTCACGGGTTCACTAGCGTAGTATATTAGCGTAGTGGATGCTTAGTCATCTTTGCCATTATATGGCAAAGTTACATCGTATCACTTTCAACCTCTTTATAGAATATCATATATCCAATCTAGTACCTATCCCTTATATCGTGATAATATATTCTATTTTCATAAAGATCCTATTATTATATATCAATAGCAATCCGATTTAATAATAATACTCTAATAAAGACTTCATTTTCACCCTTATCTTTATTCTTATCTTCATCTTTATTCTTATTTTTATCTTTATTCTTATCTTTATCTTCATTCTTATTTTTATTTTTATTTTTAAAATAACAAATACACTTAATTTGTTATTTATAAAAAATAGAATTCAAATACTCAATAATCTTAAAACAAATATTCGAATTATTTTTACTAAATAACAATGATTTACAAATAAACTTTTAAACATTTTTAACCCCAATCTTCGAAATCCAGTACTTAGTTTTTCTAAAAATAAACAATTATACTTATATTATTTATATAGTATTGTTAATAATTCATTAGAGTTATTTCATAATATACAGATTAAAATAGATACAGATCTGAGTAATAAGTATATAGTCCTAGCTAACATACAAATCTATTTATAAACCCAAACATAATTGAATATAGTATTATAAAACCAGTTTTCCTAATTACTATAAAACACATTAGTCCAAACCCTTAATTCATTTATTGGTATTTGGTAATAAACTTCTAAAACCTAAAATCTTTAAAAGAAAGAAGACTGATATAATAATACAATAAAACAAGTATCTAGCTTGAAAACAAGGATTACAAATCTACTGGATATCTAATACTATTATATTTGATACTAAAAAAAAGAAACTTTTATATATAGTTTCTTTTATTGAAGGATATATATATTAAAAACGATTAAAAGATATTAATAATATTTTACAAAATAATTCAGTCTATATAATCACCGATTTGTTTTTTTAAAAAGCTTAATAGCTTTTATATTACAATCGATTTCGAGCGGGAAGTAGCAATTTAGTTTGATAAATTCAAGATTGCTAGAGAAATAGGTTTTTATAATATTCTATATATAATTAGAATATTTAGGTAATTAATGTTATAAGTTTGATTGAAAATAGTTTTTTATTTTAAAATAAAAAGTTTTAAAGAATTAAAATTTATAATTTATATAAACTTAAGCCTCTATACACTAAATAATATCAAAAGATAAAAAAAGAAATTTATAATTTAGAATCAGAATTATTAGAAAAATGATTATTATAATATAGATTTATCAAAAAACAATTATAATTAATCTCGATTCAATATAACCCTTTCTACACTTACCACCACTCTATATAATAATTTTATAAAACTCAATATAATCAAATTCCAAAATAAGGTATAACAATACAAAAAGGAATATTGTTTCAGCTTTTATTATTATTATAAAAACCAGATTATTCTATTTAGGATTGTAATATAAAAAAAACAAATCAATATATAATGAGTGGTTAGAGAATATAATATAGAATCCTCAAAAGGAATATTAGAATATAATCATAATAATATCAAAAGAGAAAACCAACAATTTGGTTAAAACAAATAATATTGAAGCAATAGTAATTATAATCAAAATGACTTTTAGAAATATAATTATTAAAAACAGCTCTATATACAATAACAGTTTAATATAATCCATAGTTATATCAAGAATGATTTTTTAATATCTTTAGAAAGTATTTCTAATATCTTTCTATACAATAGTATAACATTACTATTAACATAATTTATCACCAAGTAGGTCATATTACCGAGTGGGCCACTTTTACTTCAATTCATACCTTCAAATCTATATTATTCAACAACGATTGAATTAATTAATTAAAACTATTAAGAATCTAATAATCTAGGATCTATTATATTATTTTGATAGATTCTTATATTATGATCTGTTTTTCTGTATTTACTATAATACCAAATAAAAAATGCTTTCCTATTAGAATTCTTTTCTTTTTGATATTCATTATATTGAATCTGAATATCAACCTTTTGTTAAGATAATATATCAAAGCTTCTTATCTAATAAATACTTCTCCTTAATATAATTGGGTTTTTTTTTGTATATCAATATTATTTAATATCTCATTTGCCTTTCGAAGTATATAAATCTCTATACTCAAAAGTGTATTCTTATAAGCTAATCTTTTTATACCTTTAGCTAAAGCTAATATAATTTTGAATATAGATATAGAAAGCTTGATTGATATTAAGGTTATTTGAGATTTCATTAAAATTGATTGAGAAAAAGCTTTAATTGAATTGTAAGAGGTTTGAGAGATTTATTGATTTAAATCGAAAAAGGAGGGATAGATATATTGAATTCGAATATTCAATTTCGAAGTATAGTATTAGATCAAAGGGTATTAACTGCTCTCTGAATCCTGATTTCATATTCTGAAAGTGATTGATTCTTTTATATATAGCTTTAAAACTATAAAGAATTCAATCTTTGAATATAATTTGATATATACCTTAATAAACTTATCAATTTGATTATTATATAAACATGTCAGATTTCTAATTTATTTCTATCATATTTTTCAATATTAATAATAATTATTGCTGTAGATATAATCCCTATTATAAAGCCTATTTCATCAAAATTATAGAAATCGCCATTCAAAATACTGTATTTCGCTTTTATATTCATAATCACTCGAAACCAATCTTCAATAAGCTTAGAATCTTTATAAAGAGCTCTTTGGAAATCATAAATATAACTAAAACACATCTTTAATTCAATTCGACATTATACAAATCAATATACCCAAAGCTTTCTAATACATTTCGAACCCCTCGATTTAAGAATATAATTCATCATATTTTCTATATTCTTGATATTGAATAGAAATCCTCTTAAATCTATATCAAATATATATTCAATAATCACATTCTCTTTCAATTTTGTAATTTTATAATAATTTGTTTGAATCTCTATATATGGAGTTAAATTGTTTATTCTATAACTAATTGTTATACGAAATATATTATATAGTTTAGTAATCTTTTGAATACTTAATTTTTTATTTTTTTGAAGAACTTCGATAACTAAAGTAAATATACTTCTTTATTTGTAGATTTTATAATAAATGATTAATAAAACATATATTGAATATAAAGAGTACAAATTGAAATGAAAATAGCCCACTTAGTGATATAGTCTACTCGATGATAAACCACATTATTGTTTAATAGCATATACAAGTTTCCGGAAAATATATTATCTTTATAATAAATCAGCCATAGAGATTATTAAGAAACAAGGAATGAATAAGATATACTATAGATAATACTGAATTGTTACAATTCAGTTTTATAAATAGCAAATCTCTATTTATTCAAATTATTATATTTCTAATATATATTTTCCCCCTTTAATATAATTAATCTAATTAATAACAAATGCTTTAGTAAAGTATTCATTAACCAATCATTTATTAATCAATATAAAATTTATATCCAACTCTTACTCTATTATTAACAAGCTTTGCTTAGCCAATAGCAATATAGCAAATATTATCACGAAATACTTTATTATATATATAGCAATAGGATTACATTTAGAAATCTGGATATTCTTTATTATAAAACTCTCCCCTAATATATTAGTTATTTTTGGCTTATTATAATTACAATACTATAACCCACATATATTTTTTTATTTATAGTGATTAACATCTAATGTTTGACCTCCCGAAGGGTATTCTAAATGTACTAAAGAATGGGCCTACAGATTGCTAACATTCTCGCTGCTTATAATAGTATAATATTAACTAATCAGAAGCTTATTGTCTTTAGTATTCTTCTACTCAATATTACTTATAGCGATTCTGTAACTGTTCTGTTTAAGGGTTTGTGATTTTCTTTTAGAGGATCTTATTTTATATATTATTCGGATATTGATGGATAATCAGATCTTGACAAAAAGACCATTGTCCTCCGCAAGGAGCCCGGCTGGTTCAGTGGTAAAGTGATCGGGCCACTCTCCCACTGTTCTACGACTTAAGGCTATAGCGACGAAATTTTCGTATATATGGGCCAATCCCCATCTTTGGGATCCACATAGATCCACTCTATATGCCGCCTCATAGGCCACCTTAGTGTGGACCTCATAACACAGCTCCTCTGAGCTTCGACAATCTACCGCTAACCCTAATAGAGCTTCTCTATTATGGGCCGCAAAAGCGATCGATCGAGTGCTGAGGAGGAACTAGTGATCCCCCCTCCAGCCACCACCACTGCGCCTATGCGCCACTCCGCTATCAAGCAGAACCACCGTTCCGGCCGCTCCTCTTGAGCGGCCTAATAGCCGAACCCTCCGCTCCTCTGAAGCATCACCACATATACACCCACTTCTTTGAAGCGGCACACCTGTACACACTGCTCCTGTCTATAAAACATGATTCTATGACAGAAGTAATTGTACAATCAGAGCGCTCCTCTCCATGAGCAGAAGGAAGCGCTAGGAATATGGGGCCAATCAAAAAACGGCCCTATTTGCGATCATTACACTGGCTTGTTTAGGATATATAGAAGGAACTGGGTTTACCCTATGAGGTTTTACTAGCGTGCGCATCAGCGCCTTTCTGTATTTGTAACTCTAGATCTAGTCACGTCTTTCATACCCCTCGGGAGGTCCTCCACAAGACGTTAATCACTATAAATAAATAAATAAATAAATGGATAATCAGATCGATTGTTATCGATTGGGAGTATATTTGGAATATGTGTCACGGGTTCACTAGCGTAGTATATTAGCGTAGTGGATGCTTAGTCATCTTTGCCATTATATGGCAAAGTTACATCGTACCACTTTCAATCTCTTTATAGAATATCATATATCCAATCTAGTACCTATTCCTTACATTGTGATAGTATATTCTATCTTCTTAAAGGTCCTATTGCTATATATTAATAGCAATCCGATCTTAATAATAATACTCTGATAGAGATTTCATTTTCGCTCTTGTTTTCGTCTTTGTCTTTATCTTTGTTCTTGTTTTCGTTTTCGTTCTTATTTTTGTTTTTATTCTCATCTTCGTTTTTGCCTTTAAAATAATGAATATATCTGGTTTGTTGTTTATAGAAAACGGAGTTCAAATACTTGACAATCTTAAAACAAGTATTCGAATTATCTTTGCTGAATAGTAATAGCTTGTAAGTGAACTTTCAAGCATTTCTAACCCCAATCTTTAAAATCTAGTATTTAGCCTTTTTGAGGATAAATAATTATATTTATACTATTTATATAGCATTATTTGACAAAAAGACCATTGTCCTCCGCAAGGAGCCTGGCTGGTTCAGTGGTAGAGTGATCGGGTCACTCTCCTACTGTTCTACGACTTATGGCTATAGCGATCTGATCCACATGGATCCACCCTATATGCCGCCTCATAGGCCACCTTAGTGTGGACCTCCTGACACAGCTCCACTGAGCTCCGACAATCTACCGCTAACCCTAATAGAGCTTTTCTATTATGGGCCGCAAAAGCGATCGATCGAATGCTGAGGGGGAACTGATCCCCCCTCCAGCCGCCACCACTGCGCCTATGCGCCATTCCGCTACTCAGCGGAACCATCGTTCCGGCTGCTCCTCTCGAGCGGCCCAATAGCCGAATCCTCCGCTCCTCTGGAGCACCATCACACACACACCCGCTTCTTTGAAGCGGCACACCTATACACACCGCTCCTGTCCATAAAACATGGTTCTATGACAGAAGTAATTGTACAATCAGAGCGCTCCTCTCCATGAGCAGAAGGAAGCGCTAGGAATATGGGGCCAATCAAAAAACGGCCCTATTTGCGATCATTACACTGGCTTGTTTAGGATATATAGAAGGAACTGGGTTTACCCTGTGAGGTTTTACTAGCGTGCGCATCAGCGCCTTTCTGTATTTGTAACTCTAGATCTAGCCACGTCTTTCATACCCCTCGGGAGGTCCTCTACAAGACGTTAATCACTATAAATAAATAAATAAATAAATATATAGCATTATTAATAATTCATTAGAGTTATTTTATAATATATAGATTAGGATAAACATAGATTTAAGCAATAAATATATAGCCCTAATCAACATACAAATTCATTTATAAATCCAAATACAACTAAATATAGTATTACAAAACCAGCTTTTCTAATTATTGTAAAACACATCAGCCCAAACCCTCAACTTATTTATTAGCACTTAACAACAAACCTTCAAAAACCCGGAAACCTTTAAAAAAGAGAAGATTGATATAATAACACAACAGAACGAGTATCTAGCTTGAAAATAAGGATTACAAATCTATTGAATATTTGATATTATTATATTTGATATTGAAAAGAAGAAACTTTTGTATATAGTCTTTCTTATTGAAAGATATATATATTAAAAATAATTAAAAGATATTAATAATATTTTACAAAATAATTTGGTCTATATAATTACTAATTTGTTTCTTAAAAAGCTTGATAGTCTTTATATTACAATTGACTTCGAACAGGAAGTAGTGATTCAGTTTGATAAATTCAAGATGTCAAAAAAATAGGCCTTTGTAATATTCTATATATAATTAGAATATTTAAATAATCAATATTATAAGTCTGATTGAAAAATGGTTCTTGTTTTAAAGCAAAAAGTTTCTGAAAAACTAAAACTTATGGTTTGTATAAACTCAAGTTTTTGCGCATTAAATAATATTGAAGGGTAAAGAAAGAAATTCACAATTTGGAGCCAGAATTACCGGGAAAATGATTATTATAATATAGGTTCATTAAAAAATAATTATAATCAATCTCGATTCAATATAATCCTTTCTATACTTGTTATCGCTTTATATAATAACTTTATAAAACTCGATACTATCAAATTCCAAAATAAGATATAACAATGTAAGGAGAAGCGCCATCTCGGCCTTTGTTATTATTACAAGAAATTAGATCACTCTGTTTGGAATTGTAATGCAAAAAAACAAGCTAACATATAACAAGTGGCCAGAGAATACAATACAGAACCTCTAAAAGGGGTATCAGGATATAGTTGTAATAATGCTAAAAGAGGAAATCAACAATTCGGCCGAGGTGAACAATATTGAAGCAATAGCAATCATAATTAAAATGATTTTTGGGAATATGGTTATCAACAATAGTCTTACACACGATAACAGCTTAATATAGTCTATAGCTATATCGAGAATGGTTCTTTAGTATTTTTAGAAAGTGCTTTTAATATCTCTTCACACAACAGTACAATATCATTATTACTATCCAATAGCACATACAAGTTCCCAGGAAATATATCATCTCCATAATAAATCGATTATGGAGGTTATTAAGAAACGAGAAATGGATAAGATATACTATATTATTATTATTATTATTATTAGTAATTTTCAACCGGGCCGTATAGGCGAGCCTCCCAGGGGGCATTACAAGTTGGGCTAACTGCAGGATAATCTTCTAGTTTACATGATCCCCCTTTCCTAGGGATGGGGTCTCAATACCCTCAGTAGCCTTCCAAGCGATGGCTAGCGCACTTGCGCCTTTGTCTCCGATCCTCTGAGCGCCTCCGTGCGCGCTTTCCGATCTCCTATATAGTATTTGTTTGAAAGCTGTTTTATCCTGTAAGGGTAGCTTTTGTATATATTCTATTGCAGTATGGTATGCTGTGTGCTTCAATTTTCTTCCACATAGCTTTTCTAGATCTATCCCCTCCTACTCCCTGCTTATGTTCGCCTGGATCAATCGATCCCTTTCCTTCTCTCTTTCTATTCTTCTGATAGTGTTTTAGGGCATATGCTTTTATAGAAATCTGTTATAGCAATGAATTTAGCGAATTTGGCTGGTGTATACATTAGCTGTTTCAGTAGTCGTTCTTGAGCTGCTTGATTGCAGGGTGGGTATTTGGGCTTGATATCTGGGGGCCAGGTTTCATAGGTCGCGAGGACTTTGCGGCAATGCACAATATGCTCGGGGGATTTGAATGCTCCACATGAGCAGTGGATTGTTGCTTCCTTGTGTTTAAATCGTCGGTAGTAGCTTTCGAAGTCGCCATGTGCTGAAGCGGATCGCTAGCATGCGGTGGAGAGTTGCTCGTGAGAGTTCTAGTTCCTTAGGGCATTTGTTTGTGCTCTTTGGGTCCCATTTCTGGTACTGTTTGGAGAGCGTTGGTATCTGTTTGATCCACCACGCCTGTGCTGCCGATTCCATAGCAGTTTTTGCTATAGAGCGGATACCGCTTGCTGTAGGTCGATTCGCATGCCCTGAGGCTGATTTTCTTGTCCCTTTGTCAGCGAGTGCATCCGCACGCTCATTCCCTTCGATTCCTGTGTGGCTGGCGACCATTTGATCTGGATCGAGTGCGTTTGCATCAGTTTGTGGCATTTGAGGAAAGCCCACTGCGATGTGATAGAGGCTGTGCCTCTCATTCCCCATATCACCGATGTGCTATCGATGCACATACAGATTTCCATTTGTTTTATGCCGGTGATATTTCTGATCGCTGCTTGGAGGCCTCGGTATGCCCCGATCGCTTCCGCGTCGAATACATGAGAGTTGTAATGCAATCCACCGTTTCCTTCGCATACTACCGTCTGTCCTCTATATACAACATATCCATATCCTACTCGCCTACTATCCTTATCGGTCTGTTCCGATCCATCAGAGAATATAGGTGATCTGATCGTGTGTACGCTTGTTCCACCATTCCTGAAACTGCTCTGCCGCTACCTCTTTCGTAAGGCCTCTAGTGGGATCCGTTCGACACCCTGGTGTGTAGTGGGGCCCTGCTAAGTCGTCTCCTTGATTCGGGGAAGGCACTGGCTGATCACCTGGACCTTTGTTCTGGCTGGCTGCAATTGGCCTTCCCTGCTGCCGGAGGAATAGGTGGCTCTTATCCCTCGGTGATAAAGCGGGTGTTTTGGATCAATAGTTTGGGCACGGAAGGCTGCTCTCCATTTTATTTGTTCTAGTGCTACTTCTGCTGGTGGGAGAGCGCTGTCCCTCATTATCACTGTATTCGGGGTCGTTCGCCAGACTGGGAGGACTCCTCTGATTGCTATTCGTAGGACCTTATTGATAGCTAGAATCGCTCCTCCTAATCGAGCGCTCACTACTACTGGTGTCCCATCTCGGTGCTGTCCAGTGGTTTTTGTTTGTCCTGCGTACCATACCTCTGCCCCATAGAATAGGGCTGGGTATAAGCAAGTGATCACTGCTTTCCGTAAGGATGCTGCTGGGGGTCCGTTTGTGATCCGGGCTAGCCCTTGGATGTGATGAGCCAATTTCCGGCCTTTGGCTGCTCGCGTTTCGATATGCTGTTTGAATGTGAGCTTGCGATCAAACCACACGCCTAGCCATCGTAGAGCCGATCCTGGTGCGATCGGTGAGATGGTGCAATCGCGGTTTATTTCGCATGCCGGGTTGATGGAATGCTTGTGCCGTGTTATGTGGATCATCTCCATCTTTTCGGGTGCGAAGATTATTTTGTTCCTAGCTCCCCAGCGGAATATGCTTTTCACATCTCTTGCTAGCATTGCGACGTTTTGTTGAACGCTTGCCGATGATCGGTATAGACAGATGTCGTCTGCATACCCGAATCGGAGTTTAGGGTCTTGCTGGAGTAGCTCTGCGAGATAAAGCATGTACAGGACTGGCGAGAGGGGTGAGCCTTGTGGGGTACCGCATTCCACTGTGCTGTAGCCAGTTATTGCTTCGTTAAGTCTAACCCTGAGTTGCCTTTGGGTTAAGAAGGAGTCAATCAGAGCGATTAGGTTCTGTGGGAACCCCTGTCCCCTCATTCGTCTCAGGAGTCTGTTTTTAAGTAGAGCATCGAACGCTCCTTGTACATCCAGCGTAACCATTGTGATCTCGTGGCCTTTGTTGAGCGCTACTTCTGCATCGTGAACGAACGACGCTACTAAGTCCATAGCCGATCGTTTCGGAAGGGCACCGCAGTGTTGTGGGCTGAGTATTTCTTGTGTTAGGGCTATCCACGCTAGACGTCTTGCTATGATCCTTTCAAGGCCCTTCCCAATACAGGAGAGGAGGGCGATAGGCCGCCATGATCGTGGGGATGTTCGGTCTGTCTTCCCCACTTTTGGTAGCATAACTACCTCTGCTTGCTTCCATGCTGTAGGAAAGTGATTGAGCTGTAGACACTTGTTGAAAATGGTATGTAGAACTGGGCCTATTTCCGTCCAGATAGCCTTCAGTAGTCTCACTGTGATCCGGTCTGTCCCCGGGGATGTACTCGAGACCCCTATAGTGTTACGTTCCACTTCCTCTATAGAGATGGGCTCCCCCCAGGGTAGTTTTTCCCCACTTTGATCGTGTCCGGAGTCCGGGAGATCGTCGGTGGCTTTGAAGCGCTGCAGAATCTCCGAGCGTAGCAGCTCGGCCTTTTCTTCATCCGACGTAGCGGTGCGTTCGCCTACTATGATCGGTGGAGAGCGGTATGTGGGGCTCAGGTCGTGCCATCCGATCACTCTATACAGGTCTCGATCTGATTTCATCTCATTAAGGAATTTCCTCCAGTACCCTCTTTTGGCCTGTCGTATGCACGATAGGAATGCTCTGCATTCTGTAGAGTAATCGCTATTGGTTGTGCGGCTCCGGAGGTATACATCTCGAGCGATCGTGCAGTCGGGTGTCCACCAGGGGGCCGATTTTCCTGTCTTCCGATCCGGTCTTCCTGTCGTTCTGATTGCCTGTTGTAGTACCTTCTGCATGTTTTCAACGGCTCGATCCAGGGCTATACTTGTGACTGCTGTCTGTGCCTCCCGTTTGATTCCCGCTATGTTAGCTGATACCATTCTTTGAAACAGAGGTAGGTCTTCCTCCCTGATGCGATACGCGTATTGGGATCTCGGTGCTGAGCTCGCTCTTTGTATAATGGTGAGGAGGGTATTGTGATCGGATCCGCAATGCATATCAGCCCTGACTTCTGTATATGTTCCTGGGATATTGGAAAAGACTAGATCGATCACGTGTCCTGCTCTGTGTGTCGCTTGCCCCGGGATGTTCGTGAACTTGAGGCCTCTGTCACTGGACCATTCCGCGAGCCTATTGCCACCATGCGCTGTATTCACACCTGGCTCGAATAGTGTGTGGTGAGCATTGAAGTCTCCCCCAATGATCGTGTCCCCAGTTGGTATTAGATCAAGGATCATCTCCAGGACTCCTGAGGTATTCGGTTCCCTGTATAGGTTTAGTAGTTTAATTCCGTTTATAGAAAGCCACATATAGTCTCTATGCTCCTCTCCTGCTAATTGTAGCACTTGTAATCTAGTCTCAGTTCTGATATATGTCATTACTCGTGGGCGTCCCTGCCCTTCCTCGCACGTCCCGCTCCCCCTCCAGGAGGTCACTGGGGACAGGCATTGGTATCCGTTATGTGTTTGAGTGTGTGTATTGGATACCCAGGGCTCTTGTATACATATTACATCGATCTTTTCCTCAAACGCTCGCTGCAATGCTGCTGCATGCGGTGCGAGGCTTTTCCGCGTGTTTATCCAGGCAATAGATAGCGGCTTCGATCTATTCATATAGATCTTCCATTGTTGTATCATGTCCCCCAGTCATAGCCTGATTACTCAGAGCTTCAAGGTTGAGATTCTTATTGATCTTTGCTGCCCTACTACGGGTGATACGTTGGCCTTGCGCATCCCGCTCTTCATCCGTTGAGCTCCCCGAGATATCGTTCGCTTGCTCTCTTCCAGTATCGCTTTCCGAGTTGCTGCCATCTTCGTGTCGGGAGACTGCATCCATCCTAGATTTCCTTTTCCTTCCTTGCACTATCACCGGTATTTGAACTGTTACTGCTGGTGCTGAGGCGATAGTAGTGCTGATCTCCCCTGCTCGTCGGATGATCTGGATCTGCTTTCGATCCGGGCGCACTGTCTTGCCGTTCACCCGCTGGGGCTTGGTGGGGCAGTTGTCATGATCCGCTGGGAAGGGCCCGCGGCATCCTGCGCATTGTGTTGGGTGATTACAATCCCCGGTTGGCTCATGAGTAGATAGCGGGTGTGCGCACTTTCTGCATACCGCTTCTCTTTTGCATTTCCAGCTTTCACAGTATTGCTGACACCCTGGGTCGTGTCTTCCCAAGGCTCGTCTTCTACTTGCTGGGAACATTCGGATCTCGTTGAATAGGTTACAACGAGGTGGCTGCTCCTGGAAGGATAGTATCCAGGTGATCCGATTCTGCTCATCTGCTCCGAGCTTGGATCTCGCTACCCGTACTGGACGTAGTCCCGTCTGATACCAGATTTCTTCCCTCATTTGTTTTTCCCCAATCTCTGTGGGCATTCCCAGGAGATCGGTAATGATCATCGGGACCCCTGGTGCTATATATGTATACCATGGCTCACTGATCGCGAGATCTGTAGCTTTAGTAGCTGCTATAGCCTGTTGCTTGTTCGCAAGAAGGACTATACGGGCTTCTGGGGAAGCTGTGACTGCCCACCCAGTTCGGGTGATTGTTACTGCCACAATAGCTCTAGCCCCTAGAGTAGCAATCTCTGGGACCGCCTTTACTAGCGCCTGTCTGATCCCCCATGAGGACGACTCCATCTTGGTTCGTTCGTCGAGTCGGAGGAAGAGTCTTTCGTCTGTGCGTTCTAATCTCGGTGCTCCACTGATCACCTGCTTGGGCCCGTTTGCAGCCCCTGCTTTCACCGTTGAGCCGGAGGGCAGAAATGAATTATATTATAACTACTTTCTAGAATATATTATAACACAAAGTAGGTTCGCTACACCTACAGACGCTTTCCCGGCTCACTTGTGATAAAGCCACTAGTACTAGGCTTCTGTAGAATCTTCTAACTACGTTAAACCACCTATTGTATGATTACCTTCGGAAGTTCCGGCCAGGACCAAAACCATTCCTTCACGCCTCCATTCCTGTTTGCTCCTTAAGCCTATCTGATACCTCCATCATGCCCTCTGCCCTATAGTATCCGATTATAGACCGACACACGCATCCGTCCTCTCGAGCCATATAGACAGTGTCGCTGTCGCTGTCATTATATGCTACGCCTCGCGGCTAATAACCGTTTCGCGTTACCTTGCCGGATCTCTCCTGCACAACAAGGCCGACTATGTCTCGCAGGCTTGCTATTTCAGACCCCTAGCCAGGCAGCCCTTCTATAGTATTTCCAACCCACTAACCAAAGCTCTGCTTGTAAAATCCACTCCCCCAATGTATAGTTTGTAGTCGAAAGTAGAGCGCTAGGAGCGCGTTGCACATGTATATCGTAGGATTGGCCTCTGCCTGAGATCCTCCGCCGCCGTAATACCGATCGAGCGTTGTCGAGTGTGGCTTGCTAAAAGCGTCCTTCCTATACCGGAGCTCCTTCGCCGCCATGCCGCTCCCGCGCACTCGGAGGTAAGGTGCTAAAAACGTCCCTCCTCCTACTCCATATATGCTCCCGCCGGCCCCAGTAGACACTGTCCTAGCCTTTGTATACTTCCTACTACTCCCCTCACCATTTGTAAATATCCGATCCGGTATACCCGCAGATCGTACGTATTGTTGGGTTGTGAAAACTCTGCACGCTAGCGCCCCAGAGGTGTTCTGTCGATTTTCGTTCGTCAAGTTAAGGATATCGGCCCTGCTCCCAACACAGGCTTCAGTCAAACTCAGCTATATTATAGAAGCTTCATTATCCGCTGTTTCAAGGGCTAGTTCCGCTTCGCAGACGCTCTGCCGCGATATGCTCTGGCTCTGCTCCCCACACAGATTCGTAAAGGCATGGTTCCGCATCAATCCCGCTCTCATCTCCCTTCCACCGTCGAATGGTTTTCATCTCCGTTTTGCTGGTAGTCCTCTGTTCCGAGCATCTTCGCGATCACCCTCTGGTGATCAGCTGCGCGTACCTTCGCTCCCAGTACGGCCTCCGATTAGTGTACAACCACCACCCGGCTCCAGCTGACTCTACTTAGCTCTCCGATCGCACGATCGAAGGTTCGTAGGATACACCACGTACAGGTGAGAGTCATCGTATCCCAAGATATACTATAGATAGTACTGAATCATTATAATTTAGTTTTATAAATAGCAAATCTCTATTTATCCAAACTATTATATTTCCAATGTATACTTCTCTCTTTAATATGATTAGTCTGATTGATAGTGGGTGTTTCGGTAAAGTATTTGCTGATTGATTATTTATTAATCAATATAAAATTCACATCCAACTCTTATTCTATCGCTGATAGCTTTGCCTAGCTGATGGCAATGTAATAGATATTATTACAGAATATTTTATTATGCCTATAGTGATGGGATTATATTTAGAAATCTGGATATTTTTTATTACAAAACTCTCCCCTGATATATTAGTCATTTTTGGCTTGCTATAATTATAACACCACAATCCACATATAGATTAAGCGAATATAACACTTTCTTTTATTTTTTGATATTATGTAATACAGTATTGTTATAAGGGGAGCTTATACTCTCAAGTATTTATAATCAAATCGATCTAGTAACAATCTGATAATATCTTAATTCTTTAAAGCATTAATTTAAAGATTAAAAGGGTCTTGGATATGTATTGTTACTGAAGGTTATCTCCCAAAAAGCTTATAAGATAAAAGATTATCGATTATTATATGTAGAGGATGATAATAAACTTGATAGTGATTATAAACCTGAAGACGCTGATACAGAACAAAATATGTTTATTAAAGTAATGCTTATTTTTGGCGCAAATCATTATTATATAAGGGTTTGTAATGGAATATAGATATATAAGTATAGATAATATAAAATCAGCTGAAGATATATTTAGTAGCAATGAACAAGATTGTAGGATAAAGATAAAGAAAATCAAATCTAATAAGGGAACCATTATTATTCCTTTTAATATTATTATTAACAATTTGAGAATATAAAATAAGTCTAAATATGGAGAATATTGATGATTATATATCTCGAGCTTTATTTCTTTTTATTAACAAGATAATGTTTGTATAATGCGAATTATCTAAAACAAGTTAGATTAGATTATAGTATCTAAACATAAGCTCGATTATATTTCTATAAATAATTTTATTAAAATGAGCAAAGTTATAAAGATATACTTTAGGAATATAATAGTTTGATGAAAGCACTTTTTATAATATCATTATATTATATAACTTTGTTCGAGATTGCTATAAATCAATTTATCTACAAAGAATCTTTAAAACTAATATATCAAAGTTCTTAGTAGAAAAATCAGATCTTAGTGATAAAGAGATACGAAATATACTCTCTAATTAGCTTCGAAACAAATTACTAGCTTTCCTTCCTCGAAACGCTAAGGTACTATTATTACAATAAGCTTAGGATCACAGAATCAACTAATACCAGGCAAAGAACCACTTTATTCAAAAACCGGCTACTATTACTATTGGAACTCGAGATAGTTTGGAAGTGGATTGATAACAATTTCTCTAAAGAATTTATTTGAAAATCAAGATCTTGCAATATAGTATCACTCCTTTTGATAGCAAAGCTAGAAGGCAGAGTTCATATTTATTAAGATTATTAAGAATTAAATAATGTTATAATAAAGAACCACTATCCTCTACTTATTATACAAGAGACTCTTGATATATTATATAACACTAAGGTTTATTTCAAACTGGATATTATTGTTGCCTTTAATAAATTATGTATTATAAAAAAAGATGAATGAAAAACAGCTTTTATTATACATTTTGAATTATTTGAATCCCTTATTATACCCTTTGGGTTATATAATACACCAGTATCTTTCCAGTATTATATTAACTATACGCTTTTCAATAAACTCAACAAATACTATATAGTATACCTTAATAATATTCTTATTTATTCCAATAATAAAACGGAACACAGAGAGCATATACAAACAATTATCCAAAAACTCGTTGATACAGGCCTACAGATCAATATTAATAAATACGAATTCGAGACAATATCCATATGGTATCTAGGCCTGATTATCACTATAAATGGTATCAAAATAAACACTGATAAAGTCAAAGCGATTATATCTTGGGAGCAACCCCTCTCGGTAAAGGACCTATAGTGTTTTCTAGAATTTGCTAATTTCTATTAACGATTTATAAAAGACTTCTCGAAGATTTATTATCCTTTAAATAACTTGTTATATAAGAATATCTTTTAGATATAGAATTAAATGTATAAGGATACTTTTGAAATATTAAAATAGGCTTTTACAATTGTATTTATCCTTATATATTTTAATTATAACAAATATATAGTTTTAGAGACTAATATTTTGGATTGAGTCTTTAGGGAAATGCTTTTTCAATACAATAATGAGAATGTTTTGTAACTAATAGTCTACTTTTTATTAAAGCATTTAGTAATAAAATATAATTACGAAATCTACAATAAAGAGCTTCTAACAATAATCAAATCAATAGAAGAATAGCAATCTGAACTTTAAGGCTTGTAATAGAAGTTCGAGATTCTTATAGATTATAAGAACTTAGAATATTTTATTATAACAAAGGCCCTCAATTAACGATAAGTTAGATGGTCCGAGTTTCTATCTCAATACAACTTCCGTATTGTATACAGACTAGGTACTAAAGCTATTTGTCCGAATGCCTTAAGCTGCAAGCAGGAAGATAGATCAGATCTTTTGAATTCTGATGATAAGTGGTTGAAGAATAGAGAAAGAATAGTCTTATTAATACAAAGATTCGATATTAATCTATACAAAGAATTAACAGGGGAAGTAATGCTGGCATTTATGAATTTGATAATACTTATGGGAAATAAGCTTATCAATGAATTGATTAATAATACCTACACGAAATCTGATATGGTATAACACATTGTTAGCAGCAATTAGAGATCTGTATGTACGAAAATGGCCAGCAGAATTCCGAAAGACTATGAGAATCGCTATGTAGAACTATGAAGTATCTAATAATAGGATATATTATTGTAACAAGCTTTGGATACCGCCTAATGATAAGCTGAAAGTACAAATTATCTATAGAATGTACTCTTCCAATCCGGTTGGTTATTCTGGACATACTAAGACTATCAACATCATCTTCCGAATCTATTGATGGCTAAATATGTATCAGGAGATTGGTATATATATTAAGTATATATGTTGTATACTTGTACTAAGTATCAAAAGTCAGCCTCCACCGGGATTCTTAAGGCCTCTCCTAGTCCCATTTCGAGCATAATCTGATATATCAATCGACTATATCACACTTCTTCCAGAGAGTAAACACTACAATTCGATATATAAGCATATTCTGGTAATGGTATATAGATTGACAAAGATGCATCACTTTATTGATATAAGAACCTTAATTATAGAAGAACTGGTTAGTGTAATTTATTAGTCGGTATATACTCTATATAGTATATTAGACCAATATTATCTAGAATCGAGATATACAGTTTGTATCAGGATTCTGAGCACAATTATTGGAAAGACTAGTAAGTAACTTTAAAACACTCTTCAGCTTCTATCTACAGACGGATGGGCAAACAGAATGTATCAATTTAGTTCTCGAGTAATATCTATATGTTTTAATCAATTTTCCATTAAGATAATTGAATGAAATAACTATTATTGGCAAAGTTTGCCTTTAACAATATAGTTTCGGAAACTATAGGATATTTTTTATTCTTTACTAATTATGGTTTTAACCCAAGTATTGATATAGAGCTAAGTAAACCCTACCTATCAGAAATAATATAGCTCAAAAACATGAATTCTTTAAGAGCAATAAAACAGTGAATAGGATAAAGAGGATCTAAATCAACTTTAAGTACTTACTAAATAAGCTATAGAGATATACAAGAAGCATACAAATCAATACCGAACCGATTCGCTCTGATATTGTATAGAACAGAAGGTATTCGTTAATATAAAGAATATGAAGACTTTTCAAAAAACGAAGAAACTAGATAATAAATGGATTGGATCTTATAAAGTTATTAAAGTTTATTTACAATCTTGTTTTATTCAATTATTAGAGAATATACAAATCTTCCTTGTCTTTTATTATTCTTTATTTCTATTAGTATATGATAACAAACGATTCCTGATGCAATCCTAGATCAACAAAGCAGAAACTATTATTATATGGGATAGAATTCTTGAAAGAGAAGATAGTAAAGAGAAGTTAATTTAAAAGTAAGTATTCAAAAGCATTTTAAATAATTATAATAAGAATAGAGATCATTACTTAATCAAATAAAGATATTACACTCCAATTTAATAATCAACTTCAAATTTTAAGAATAATAAAAAAATCATAATTCATTATTATTACTTATACCTAGAAAAATCAGATCCATCGAAAAAGTATTAACAAATCTGAAGGCTAAAATAATTTTGATCTCTTGAATAAAAATTATAAAAGAATTTGGAAAATAAAAGCATTTATTACAATAAAAGAAAATGCGATTTATATAATATATTTTCTCTCAGTTTACTTGAAATAAACAAATCTTAAAAAGAGGGATACTATTATGGATTCACTAGTATAATATATTAGTGTAATGGATGCTTAGTCATCTTTGCTATTATATAATAAAGTTACATTGTACCACTTTCAACCTCTTTATAGAAATCATATATCCAATCTAGTACCTATCCCTTGCACCGTGATAATATGTATAGCTAATCGATACGGGTCTTAGGTTGTTCGGGGGTAGAGAGTTTATTCTCGGGGTATCGGAATAAGTTGGTGTTGTATGATTTCATATAGTTTAAGTATATCCTAATATAGAATCTGGATCTAACAAGGAGGTCAGTAAAATTGTTTTGTATCTGTAGGATACAGCTGATATATACTATCATATCCCATTCGAATCGAAAACGATTTGGTGTAAGTAGCTAGTTACTATATATCTGATTATTGATTGATATTGAAAGAAATATAGTGGGTTTTTCTTAATTCTATATATATAAATATTTATACTATTTTTGTAATTAAATCTGATATAATAAGCTATAAAATCATTATATCCAATCTTCATTACTATAAATCTATAAAGTAATCCTATAGAGAAAACTTGAGGTTTCCCGGTTTTGAGGTATTAGATACCAGTTTCCATATATATATATTTTGAGATCAGATTTTCTTTTTCTTTTACTATCTGCTCTTGGGTATAGATATTTGGCATATAGAATAGAATAAATACTATTGACTATAGAGAGATAGAAAGGGTTAGAATCAAGCACTCAATCGTATCTGATTAATAAGGCAATTAACTGTCTCGTTGCCCTCAATCAATCTCAATATGCTTAGAGAACCACCTGATTGTAATATTGTAATATTGTATTGCTCTATAATATTTTGTAATATGCCCATTGGGAGGAAATAGTTGTGTTTCCTTATATTTCTTAGATTATTAATATACTAATCAATATATAATCATATTTGTTTCTTAATAAAGACAATCAATAGTACTCAGAATGTGACACTTTGCCTTAGAAGAACTGCGAGAGCGGGTACAATTTATCCTTAGAATCTATAACTACAGAATCGGGAGCAAAGCACTTATAGAGCACTCCTATATACTAGCTATATATATGTGATTGTGTATATACACAAATGTGCATATAAGCGATCACAGCTGCAATTGGATGCGATTTGTGATACTACCCCCCTTTTCGAAAAAGCTTGCTCTCAAGCTTTACAATTACCTAATCTATAGATGTATTAGCGATCCCAATAAGGTGTTGTTGTTTACATTGTAGTATGGCGTGGTAAATAGACGTGTGTGCAAATTTTGCTTTTTTCGCAACGGGAAGGCATATGGGAAACAAAGAAAACCGTTCTGTAGTCTAGCAACAGTGTGAAGCCTTCGAAAGTATATAGATCATCTGAATTCCCTTTCTCTTCTAAATCTTTTCCGGTCACTTACCTTCTTTTGTAATCCCTCGATTAATAATCATATACTTTTCATATCATTAAGAAAATGCAGCAGTAAGAGTAAGTTGTTACCAGCACAGCTGAAGTAGCGGGAGGATATGTGTATAGTAGTGAGTTGTTTATTTTTCTTTTGTATTTACTTTGTTGATATACTTCTTTACAGCTTACAGCGAAAAGAGTATCTGCCTTTTCTGTTGTACGAGGCAAGCATCCTATTGAAGAAGAGAAGAAATCGAGTTGTAGTGGGAGTAGTAGTGATTCTGTCGGCAAGGAGGAGGATAATGAGGAAGATAGGTTGGATAACGAAGATGCATATAAGTGAGGCTTTCTTTTAGGTCTCCGGCTTGCAGTCAGCTTATCTAACAAATGCATTACAAATGCCGAAAGCAATATGCCTGAGGGTAAAGTCGATCTTCGATATATTTATTGAATATATTCATTTCATTATCTTTCGAGATAGAATTTGGAGGAAGAATATAATCCCTTAATCGATTGTATTGATAATTACAAAAAGAAGTTGCTAATAAGTTGACTATAACAATATATTATTTTTGTAATCTCGAAAATGATAATGAAATAGTTGAAAAAGATATTCTGAAGGTCTTATATTAAAGTCAATCTAATTACAAATTCGATATACCTTGTTACAAAAGTGTTGGCTTTGTTGATATCGATGATAAGGATTTTCAAGCAAAAGGTTATCAAAAAAGATAGTATTATAGCAGGAATAATACATTTAGAAAAATGATTAAGTTTGTACTGGCTATATACACAATTGTGTTTCCGATAAAGGAGATAGTGTTTGCTATTGACTTCCTGAATAATTGTTTAGTCAATCTCGCTGTTTGCTTTGTTTGACTAACAAGTATAAATATGAGCGTTTGCCTGATAGGGATATATACAAGATAATTTCTCTAATATCAATCGGTTATTACTGAATATAATAATATGACAAAGGTAAATTACAATTTGACCAGCTTTTAGTAAAGTTAACTCTTGAATAGCTTGATATGCGGAAGGAATTAAAGAATCGCGTTGTCGAAAAAAATACTTCCTCTTACCTTTACTCAAAAAGCCACAAAATATCATATAGCGGAGGTTGTAACGCGGGGAGACGAATTGGAATAGTAGTACTAGCTTATTATAATTTAGATGAAAATAAAACTTTCGGTAGCTTATAAACAATTGAATGCAACTAAACGCCAATTCAGTCTTGTGATTGTGTATACTGCGACTAAGGTTGTCTTATCTTTCGACTTATAGTTGTTCTGTATATGCTTGTTGTTACTATTGGCTAGAGACTCGATTAATATTTCAGTTTAAATTATTCAGTCTTTGTTATTATATCTTACCCAATTATAATTATTAATAATCATAGGGATTTTCTTTCTGATTTGATTTAAATCTATCGGGTAGGGGAAAAGACTTTTTTTATTGATATTTTATCTTTATCCAGTTGCTTTAGCCTTTTATATAATTAGGATTTTCTTTATTACAATAATAAATTAAGAAGTTTTTTCTGTCTTTTTTTATTTATATATTGATTGTTATCTGTAAAATCATAATTATCCTTTTTTATTCTTATAAAAACAATCCATTCCAATAAATATACAGAAAGTCCTGGTAGAGTGAGATTTTGTAAATAAAAGTTACGGAGATAGTATAAAATAGTTTTTAAGTCAAAAACAGAGTATCAGGTGAGATTGTCATTAGCATTCAGTTATGATACTCTATACTTAAACTGTCAATATACTTTTTTTACAATTAGAATACGTTTTATTTCTTATTCGGTATTACCGATAATATTTATTGGAAGCAGTGATTCGAGGATTTGTTCGGAAAATGGGTTGTTTATTGTTTTGTAAAGCTTGCTAGATAGAAATACGGAGTGGACTTTTATAGTAAATGGTAAGTCCAATTGAAAGGAATCTCCGGCCCGACCAATAATCTTGAATCTCCTTTGAATAGAGTAATCTAGTTTTTTGAATGATCGTTGTATTGGAAAAGTCCCTTATACTGAGCTATATATAATTTCCTATATCGAAATCAATTGAGTAATAATGCGAGTTGGCTGATCGAAATATCTTTTTCTTATATATACAAGATATTTTCTTTTGCTTGATTAAATATTAGTTTATTGTATTTGATATATTCTCTAGCATTAATTATATTCAAATTATCGATAATATAGTAGGGTCAGGTTTCTAATCCCAGGGATTGCAGAATAGATAGCCATACAAGGTCTCGTATAAAGTTTAACCACCTAATAATTTATAAGAAAGCATAAGTTGAGTATAGTTTATTATTGATAGGAATTCAGATTAATTATCTTGATAATAGTTTATAAAGAATTGTAAGCATTATTAGAGATATTGATTATAAATCTCAGTTTGATTGTTAATTTGCAGGTAATAAGCAATAAATAATTTGATTTGTATTCCTAAGATATTATTGAATCTTATTAGAATTTGAATATGAATTGAGGATCACGATTAGAGATTATAATCTCCAGAGTACTGTAGTATTTGTATACATAGTATAGATACAAGCAGGTCTGATCTCTCGAATCGATTGATTTATAATAGAGTATCGAAATAGCTTGTTTGATTAATCAATTGATAATAACGAATACATTATTATAACTATATTTATCCTTATTAAAACTATAGTAATCCATAGTAATGTGTTGTTATACTCGTATAGAGATCGGAAGCGGATGGAGAAGATTGGGAATATAATCTTTTAGTATAAAGCTGCACTTATATTTATAGCAATTCCATATATATTAATCGATTATATCATTCATATTCTTTTAATAATATTGATTGGCTAAAAGAGCATAGATCTTTTTAATATCAAAATATATAATAAAAACTAAATCGTAAACTCGCGAATCAAATAGGTTCACAGATTTTCAATATCCGGTATATAAAGTCAATTGTTATAAAGCAAGAGTCCTTTCTCGAATGTAAGATATTTATACAATTTGATAATTTGAACGCGTAGAGCTTTTAAACTCGGATAGAATCTATTTACTTCAATAATACAATTTACAATATCGAAAAACAATGTGATTATATATATATCAATATTTGCAACTATATTCAGATCTTATTATAAAGATTGTGTATGATCTTTGTATCCATTTAATTATCTTTTATAAGCTGCTGAAGACGATTTTTCTTTTAATACTGTTCTATTAATCCAATTCATTAATGCAGTATATAAGTGTATCTACAAATGGATTGTTCTTTTCAGTATAATATATGATAATGAAGTTATAATTAGTGAATAGTTCTGCTCAGTATGCTTGTCGAGTGTTTAGCTGTTTAGTTGATATAAAGTACTCGAGTGCTTTATAATCGGTATATACTTTGATCTGATATAGGGATCCAGCAAGTTTGGCTTTCCAGTAATTTAGGGATTTGATAATTACAAGTATTTCTTTATTATAAACTTTATAGTTCAGCTCAGCAGCAACCATCGTTTTCGAAAAATAGATAATTGATAATTATTCGTTACTGTACTTCTGAGATAGCATACTAGCGACTATATTATCGGATATATCGGTTTCCAATATACAGAATAGTATATAATTGTAATACTATAGGAAAGAAGCAGAGATGAATCTATCTTTGAATATATTAAATGTAATTTGATAGATTTTGTTGAAATGGAATTTGATATTCGTTTTTGTAAATTCATAAAAAGGTTTTGCTATTATATTATAATCCTTGATAAATTGATGATAAAAGTTATAAAAACCTAAGAACGATTGGATACCCTTTACAATAATAGGGTAAGTCCAAGTAGTAATCATTTCAATCTTTTCTAGATTAATTTATATATTATTTATAAAAATAATAAAATCTAAATACTTTGTATATTTGATATTGAATTCATACTTCTTGAGGTCTGCCTAAAGGTTAACGGACTCAAGTCGTTCGAGGATATATTTGATATATTCTTTGTATTTATTTTTGTTTTCAGAATATATAAGAATATTATTAAGATAAATAATACAAAAGTTATTTAAATAGTCAAATAAGATATCATTCATATATCGTTGGTAAATCGTAAGGCTGTTTATCAGTTCAAAAGGTAAAACTTTATATTTGTAAGAATTATATTGAGTATGAAAAATAGTATATTCTTTAAAAGCTAGATCTATATGAATGCAATAGAATACTTATCGAATATCTAATTTGATATATACCTTTACACCAACAAATTATGTGAATATCTTGTTAATGAAGGTAGAGGGTATTTATTTTTGTATATTAAAGAATTAAATAATCAGAAATCTATATAGAATCTTAAATTTCCATTCGGCTTTCTACGAAGAGAATCGGCGTTGTGAATAATGCTTGATTGGGTTTTATAAATCCTTTAACAAGGTTTTCTGTGATGTATTCTTTAACGATCTCAAGTATTCAAATGATATTTTATATAGAGAATTGTATTTGAAAGCTTTTTTATCTTTTTCTTTAAATATAATCTTGTAATTATATAATCAAAAGAGAAATAGGATATCGGACTCGTACTTGAAGAACACTTAATAATATTGTTGATAAGCTTTAGAAATCGGAGGCTTCATCTCGATATCTGTAATAATATAATTGAAAGTAATAATAGTTTCTAGTTTAGAATTATTTAAAACAGCAATTGCAGTTGAGATTCGATAATTGTTGTCTTAACTAGATTTGTAAATCGAAATGATATTATCAATCTCTATATATATAATTATAAAGATCTTATAATCCTTGCTTCTTTTATAAATAAATTAAAATTGAGTTGGCTTGAGTATATAGATATCAAACGTATTAGAGATATAAAGCAAAAGAGATTTGTAAATAGACTGAATAGAGATTTGACTGAGAATAGATTTCTTCTTCAGATTAATTGGAATCTAAGCTTCAATTGTATCTAAGATTATTGTATTAGTCTTTTGGAAAGAAATAATAAGTATTTCAGATATAATTAGTACTATAATCGATTATCTATTATCAAGTCGGTGATATATTTCTTCCAATTAGACATTCTGATTGTCAGCATCTTTCTATCTCAAGTGATTGATTCTGGATTGTTGAAGACTATTTCTATTAAAAGTATATTTTTGATAAGAAAATAATAGGAGAATGCTCGGAAGGCTATTCAAGGTATCAATTAAAACAATCGACTTTAACTTGGGTTTCTGCTAATTATTTACAATCTAGGATTATATTATATGAATCCAAATTGGTAATAAAAAATAACAAATAAGATTATTGTTGAATATCAATTATGAAATTAAGAAATATGAAATGAGTGATAGCTTTACCTTGTATATCATTATAGCTTTTGATTTCAATCAATAGTTCAAGTAATATAAAACGGGATTTGAATATAGAGAATAATAATAAAAAAAGTATTTTATCGATAAAAGCAAAGCTATTCACTCTGGAATCTATAAGAGATTAAGTATTGTATAAATATCCGTTCTTCGAAAGTGTATATAATAGGTTTATAGAATTATTTCCTATTAGTTTTGTCAAATCGAGAAATCTTATATCCCGGATTGCATTTAGAAGGAAACTTCTACTTAAGTGTATTAATTTAAACATTAGTCTTCAGCAATACGAACGACTCGATAACTTCTGTTTACACTTCTTAATTTATATCTTTCTCGATATTCTCTTTTATATTATAAAACTCTTTGTTTTCTCTAATTTCTTGGATCTCGATTATAATATTTATATTACCTATATATAGCATGAAATTGCGATTTACTCCCAATACAAAGACAATAATACTACAATTGAAATTGTTTCCTGAAAATAAAGTGTTGTTTGGCTTGAAGATTCCTGTATAGCCAATAGAAGTGTAAGAAGGATATTGGATGTGAAACTGAATAGATAGGTTCGAATTACCTAATAAGTAAAGAGTATTTTTAAAAGTAATCAACGAATCGATATTACTAGACAACTTTCTAAGAAATATCTCTTTAATTGTTCTATAACGATTGTGTTCTCGAAATATAACTTCGAGGTTTATTAATCTCAATAAGTTTAATAGTTAGATCCTCGATAGTATAGTATTCGTTAATGTGGAGATCAATAACTTGTTAGAAAAAAATCGAATATTTTTCTTTCCAAATTGCGAAAGAAAGTTATCGGATTGATGATTTCTATTTGTATAGCTAATAATCTAAACCTATAATACCATACTAGGAAGTTTCCTTATTAAATATTATTAAGTATAACCTAGTATTCGTACTCAGTTTATATATAATCAGCTTCGGCTGGGTTCTTGTAAATAGCTACAAGCTGATCGATCAATTGCTGTCCTGTCAAACAGAATACTTGAATATACAGCGAGAACACATATTCTTGTACCTCTCCTTCCATTTGATCTACTATATAAGATTGCCGTTGCGCTTCTGAGATAAGCGAATTTTCATAAAATTCGAATCGCTCAGTAACCATAACTGCCAGAGGCTTACTTTCGGCTTTACACCATCTTTGAGTTTGGATGAAAGATTAGTAGGCTTCGAAATGTACGAACGCTCTACTACAGTAGTAGATAAACAAGAATAGAATATTCGATAAATTTGTAAATCGCTTAGCAGAACAACCGAATTTGAAAAGGGTCTACTATCGATACTCGAAAGGGATCGTCACAAAAACTGACTTCACAAACAGGGATTTTTCTTGTTCTTCCTTTTCCCGATAATAGGAGATACCCTCTCAATAAAATCGACTAAAACATCAAAAGTCCAGACTCCACGATTCGCAAGGGAATCTATATGATATTGCTATTGGTATCTTAAAGGTTGAGATAAATGAATAGTACTAAAACTATACTGTAACAATTCGTCTTTGAATCTTACAATTTCATTTCACAAATCCTCAAAGTCTTTAAGAGTCGGTACTTGTTCTTCCTATAACAGGAGAATGTGTGTTAACATATTATCCTCAAAAATTAATACCTCAATCGAGAAATCGTTTTCAGATTGTTTACCCTTTCTATATCTACCAGTATTTACATTAGAATCGTAAAGACTATAACTATCGCTTCATTGAATTGACTATCATCGACTAAGAGCACTCGGCCAGCAAAAAGAGGGAAAACAATAAAGTCCCTTTAAAATAAATAGATCGAACATAATAGCAATACTTATAATCTATATATTAAGGATTTATTATCTTCCATCAAATAGATTTACTCGGAATCAGCCCTCTTCCTATAAGTAATATCAAACGTCCTCAATATACCCAAAAAGGTATTATAGTTATAAGGTATTATTTGATTGGTTACCAGATAACCATACAATCGTATAATAAATTGTAGATAATATAACACTTTTGCCTTAAAGAACTGCAAGAGCAGAATACAATTTATCCTTAGAATCTACAACTACAGAATCAAGAGCAAAGCGCTCGTAGAGTATTCCTATATACTAGCTATGTACACATGATCGTATACATGCGCAAACACATATATAAGCGATCGCAGCTGCGATTGGGTGCGATCCGTGATACAGAAGATATTCTAGCCTTTATTATGTATTGATTATTTCAGTGTTAAAGATATACAATTATTCATATATTCGGCTATAGCCGCTATCAATCTATTATTTGTTATAATATATTACAAAGTCGTATTCTATACAATAATTGTTTTTATTATATTGTTTGAATCTGTTTGAGAATATAGAGTAATTGTTTTGGGGGATTAAGTCTTATTACTTTTTGAATACTCTTGCAATATTCTTTTTGTTTATATTATTTATTGGATTAGTATGGTACCTGGGAGAGTAGTGCGATTATAAAGTTTAGGGCGCTTGGTAATAGGGATCGCTTATTTTATTCTTTGCAGTTTCATATTAGGGTTCTTCAGAGTACCTATATCTTATTCTCTTTTCCTAATATTCAGTTTTAATTGATTTACAAATAAATATTGTGTATTCATTATCTGTAGCCGAAACGCGAACCTCAGTCTGGTTTGTTTTAATGTAATAATCCCTGCTGGGAGATCGGCTTTTATAAGAAGAATGGTTGTTAGGGTTGTTTTGTAGGCGGGTAGAGCTCTCTGTACTGTATTGTGAATCATTTTGCTAATTAAATTGATATGTTTTCTGATTCTGGTGCTGATTGGAGTATAGCTTGCATTTATGTATTGTTTATATAATCTATCAAACCATATCTCGGAGTTGTAGAGGGCGATGGGGAGTATACAGGTAATAATCGCCTTTCGCAGGCAGGCTGCAGAGGGTCCGTGGGCTGTGTGCAGAAATGAATTATATTATAACTACTTTCTAGAATATATTATAATACAAAGTAGGTTCACTATATCTACAAACGCTTCCCCGGTTTACTTGTGATAAAGTCATTAGTACTAGACTTCTATAAAATCTTCTAACTATATTAAACCACCTATTATATAATTACCTTCAGAAATTCCGGTTAGAATTAAAACCATTTCTTTATACCTTTATTTCTATTTATTTCTTAAGTCTATCTGATATCTTTATTATACTCTCTACTCTATAATATCCGATTATAGATTGATATATACATTTATTCTCTCAAGCTATATAAATAATATCGCTATTACTATTATTATTATTTTTTATTTTTTTTTTATATTAATTAACATCTGTTTTGGACCTCCCTAAGGGTATTTAGACATGTTAAGATAAGGAACTATTTGAGCGGTGTAATCATCGCGACTGAATTTAGCAATTTAACTTCAATACCAAAGGCTATTCGCTCCTCTATAGATGCAATCCGCTTCTGTTTCTAGAAGGGAATGTTTGATCCGGATTGTTATTGAGGCAGAGTTTAATTCCCGAATGGATAGGCTTGTTGTAGGCTTCGATCCTTATAGTAAAGGAGAAAAAGCGAGAATGGATTGCTATTTGTTTAGTCGAGTAATAGGGCTTTTGTATTATATATTAGATTTGCAGTTTTTAGAATATAGTATATTCAAGTGATTAGTTGAGTGATGAGTTTATAAGGAATGGGTAGTAAGTTTTGTTGAAAAGATTATTGCTTTCTAAGGATTCTTTAATAATTAAAATAAATCTGAATATAGAATTCTGAGTCAATAATCAATTGAATAAGCTTGCTAGGTGTATATAAGAGTTTCTTGATATATATGATTGCTTGCTTGTTAGATTGTATTTCTATAGGAACAAGGGGTTAGTCTAAATGCTTTAGGTTATTTATAGTGTATTTAAAGAAATAATATAGTTCCTTAATACTGCTGTATAAGCAGTCTAGCTTGTTATTTTAATAACCAAATCGCTAATGATAAGTAGTGTAGTGCTGTGGTCTGTTTTTATAGCTATTAATCAATATAAGACTGCTCTTGGTAGAGTTAATTCCTTTAACTTCTTTATATTATATCTAGAAGATTATTCCTTGTAGTTAACAGAGAGAAAGGAGTTCATCTCTTTTTATCAGGTAGATTCTGTATGTAGATACTTCTGATAAACAATCGTTCGGACTCCACTGATTGTTGATAATTTATCGATTACTTAGTTTATAGACCCAATTACATCTGTATTTGCTAAGCAATCTATTTTCTTATTACCTTTAATCTCCATATATTCAGATAACCATTTTATCCTGATATTGAATTGTTTTATTACTTTATAATATTTATAAAAAGCCTATTATATTATAAACAATATATTTCTATATATACCCTAAATAACCAATATACTATTAATATACATCCAGATCCGGCTATTCAAGGGATCTTTAAGCATAGTGATTAAATACTCCAATCCGTGCTATACTCCTATCACTTCTATATCGAATATATATAAATCACTTCGAATCTACTTAAATCCAAAGGCTATTTGAGTATTATTATAATATATTATATATCCATAACTAACACAATATTTATAATTAATGGTTTATTCTAATCTATCAGAAAAGATTGTATAATCTTTGGATAGAAGTTGTTGCTATTACTTTTTGAAGGCTTGAGCTATTTCTTCTTTAGTTAATTTTTCTATTGAATCTGTTCTACAGCTATTCGAGAAGTATAGGCAGAATAGCTTCAAGTATTATATCTCTGGGATGAGATGGCTGAGCTGCTGGATTTTTGTAAGAGGTCCTTTTGCTATATCTACTCCTCATCTGTGTTTTTGTATTACTAGCTTTAAACGATTTACTAGCAAGTATTGATTATCGATTGTTTTTAATCGGAATGCAAATCGTAGTTTAATATATTCTAACACGACTATTTCTGATAGCAGGCCTGCTTCTTTGATAAGAGCTATAATCGGTATAATCTTGTATACTAGAATCGCTCTTCTTATAGTAGTATTGATTATTCTATTAATACAATAAAAATAATCTTTTATGCCTATATTTATACTTGGATTGCTTTGGTTTAGACTAGACTTATGTTTATCAATATACCATACTTCTGTGCCGAATAATGCTATTAGGAAAATATAGGTAATTATTACTTTTCTTAGAGAGGAAGCTAGCGGTCTATATATAATACGGGCAATCGATTTGATATATAAGGCTACTTTTATAGCTTTCGCTATATATATTTTGATGTATTATAAAAACAAGAGCTAGCAATCAAAAAAGATGCCTAGCCATCTCAAAGTAGACTGAATGCTTCCACTTGTTATAATCAATATTAGAGTGATTATTAGATCTGGATTTATTATTAATAATGGATTAATGATATTATATTATCTGGTAATATAAAGTAATTCAAACTTTTCAGGGGTGAATAGGATTCTGTTCTTTTTACCCCATTTGATAATCTGCTGTACTTGTTGTTATAGAATCCTAGTATTTGTAAAGAGATACTTGGAAGAATGATAGATCGCGATATTATCTGTATAGCCAAAACGGAATTTCGTATCTCAATTAAGAAGCTCAGCAAAATAGAGTATATAGAGTATAAATGATAGTGGGAACCTCTAAGGAATATCATATATTATTAGATACTCCTTAGTTGTAATGCCTTCGAGTCTCATTCTGACTTTTCTGTTTATAAGGAATAAGTCTATTAGTTTGAGTAGCAAAGTTGGCCACCTTTGTTTGATCATTCAGCTTAAGAATTGATATTTCAAGAGAATATTAAAAGCTCTCTGTATATCTATAATAACAATTGAAACTATATTATTAATTATTAATACAAGCTCTACATTATAAATAAAGATAGCTACTAGATCTGTCCCTGATCTTTTGGGGAGCGCTTTGTAGTATTGTAGGCTGATTACTTTATGTCTTAAAGCTATCCAAAATATTTGGCTAGCTATATACTATTCGAGACCCTTTCCGATACAGGAGATCAGAGCTATTGGTCGCCACGACCGCAGTGACGTTTTGTCTTTCTTGTCTACCTTGGGAATCATTACTACCTCCGCTAGCTTTCATCCTTCTGGATAGTAGTTTAGAGCTAGGCATGATGCAAATATCTCCCGGATCAGATTACTATTATTATATACTATGTCTCACAGCTAATAATTGTTTCACATTACCTTATTGAATCTCTTCTATATAACAAAGCCAATTATATTTTGCAGACTTGTTATTTCAGACTTTTAGCTAAATAACCCTTCTATAATATTTCCAATCTATTAATTAAAGCTCTACTTATAAAATTTACTCCCTTAATATATAATTTGTAATCGAAAATAGAATACTAAGAATACATTACATATAACGTGGTTTATCACTGAATGGGCTATATCACCAAGTGGACCACTTTCACCTCAATTCACACTCTTCATATTCAATATACATTTTATTAATTATTTATTATAGAATCTACAAATAAAAAAGTATATTTACTTTTAGCTATCAAAACTCTTCAAAAAGATAAAAAATTAAGTATTTGAAAGATTACTAAACTATATAATATATCTTATACAACAATCAGCTATAGAATAAACAATTTAACTCTATATATAGAGATTCAAGCGAATTACCATAAAATTATAGAATTGAAAGAGGATATAATTATTGAATATATATTTGATATAGATTTAAAAGGATTTCCATTCAATATCAAGAATATAGAAGATATAGCAAATTATATTCTTGAATCAAAAGATTCGAAATATATTGGAAAGCTTTGAGTATATTGATTTGTATAATATCGAATCGAATTAAAGATATATTTTAATTGTATTTATGATTTCCAAAAAGCTCTCTATAAAGATCCTAAGCTCATTAAAGATTGGTTTCGAGTGATTGCAAATATATAAGTGAAATATAGCATTTTGAATAGTGATTTCTACAATTTCAATGAAACAGACTTTATAATAGAGATTATATCTGTAGTAATAATTGTTATTAATATCGAAAGATATAACAGAAGTAAATCAATATAGTTAGGTAATTGAGAATAAGCTATAGCAATAATATATGGAAATAGAGAGAATGAAACTATTCCCTTATTTCTAATGATTCAGGAATAAGTTTACCTTTCTAATTAATATACCAAAACCGATCTTCTTATAGATTGGGCTATTAAACCTATATCTAATAAATAAATAAACAATAAAACAGGTTTAGAATAATTGAAATACTTTGATAAGTATATTAAGAATCGAAGAAAGAGTAGATATCGAATATTAATACTAAACAGGTATAAAAGCCATAAAGCAAAAGCTTTTCAGACATATTGTAAAGAGAATGATATTATATACTTGAATTTACTATTATATTCAAATCATTTAACTCAACTACTTGATATAAACTGTTTTAGGAATCTAAAATGTTTATATAATAATCAAATTGATAAGTTTATCAAGATATATATCAATTATATTTCGAAGATTGAATTCTTTATAGCTTTTAAAACTATATACAAAAAATCAATCACCTCTCAAAATATAAAATCAGAGTTTAAAAGAATAGATTTAATATCCTTTGATTCTGATACTGTGCTTTTGAAATTGAATATTCGAATTCGTACATCTATCCCCCCCCTTTTTCGATTTAGATCAATAGATCTCTTAAACCCCTTATAATCTAATTAAAGCTTTTTCTCAATTAACTTTAATGAAATCTTGAATAACTTGATATCAATTAAGCTCTTTTATATCTATATTCGAAACTATATTAGCTTTAGCTAAAGGTATAGAAAGATTAGCTTATAAGAATATACTTTTGAGTATAGAGATTTGTATATTTCAAAAGGCAAATGAGATATTAAGTAAATATTAATATATAAAAAAAACCTAATTGTATTAAGAAGGAATATTTATTAAATAAGAGACTCTTGATATATTATCTCAGCAAAAGATTGATATTCAGATTCAATATAATAAGCATCAAAAAGAAAGGAATTCTAATGGGGAAATACTTTCTATTTGATATTATAATAAATACGGAAAGATAGGTTATAATACAAAAACCTATCAAAATAATATAATAGATTCTAGATTATTAGATTCTTAATAGTTTTAATCAATTGATTCAATCGTTGTTGAATAATATAGGTTTAAAGGTGTGAATTGAGGTGAAAGTGGCTCACTCGGTGATATAGCCTACTCGGTGATAAACCACGTTATATATTATAGGATTGACTTTTATCTGAGATCCTTTGTTGCTATAATACCGATCAAGTATTGTTGAGTATGATTTGCTAAAAGCATTCTTCCTATACCAGAACTTCTTTACTATCATACCATTCCTATATACTCGGAAGTAAGATACTAAAAACATTTCTTTTCCTATTCTATATATACTCCTGCTAGCCCTAGTAGATATTGTTCTAACCTTTATATATTTCTTATTACTCCTTTTACCATTTGTAAATATTCAATTTAATATACTCGCAGATTGTATATATTATTAAATTATGAAAACTCTGTATATTAGTGTCCCAGAGGTGTTTTATCGATTTTCATTTATCAAGTTAAAGATATCGGTTTTGCTTTTAATATAGGCTTTAGTCAAACTTAACTATATTATAGAAGTTTTATTATCTGTTATTTCAAGAACTAATTTCGTTTCACAAATATTTTATTATGATATACTCTAGCTCTACTTTTTATATAGATTTGTAAAGGCATGGTTCTGTATCAATTCCACTCTCATTTCCCTTTTATTGTTGAATGGTTTTCATCTCCGTTTTACTAATAGTCCTCTATTCCGAGTATCTTCGCGATCATTTTTTGGTGATCAGCTGCGTGTATTTTTGCTCCCAATACAGTCTCCGATTAGTATACAATTATCACCCGGCTTCAGCTGATTCTACTTAGCTTTCCGATCGCACGATCGAAGGTTTGTAGGATATATCATATACAGGTGAGAGTCATCGTATCCCACAACCCACATATAGATTAGGCGAATATGATATTTTCTTTTATTTTTTCGATACTATACAATATAGTATTATCGCAAAAAGAGCTTGTGTTTTCAAATATCTATAATCAAATCGATCTAGCAACAATTTGATAATACCTTAACTCTTTAAAGTATTAATTCAAAAACCAAAAGGATCTTGAATATATTATTGTCATTAAAGGTCGTCTCTCAAAAAGCTTATAAAACAAAAGATTATCGGTTATTATACATAAAGAACAATAACGAATTTGATAGTAATTATGAATCTGAAGACCCTAACACAGAACAAAATATACCTATTAAAGTAACACTCATCTTTGGTATAAACTATTATTGTATAAGGGCTTGTAATAGGAATATGGATATATAAGCATAAATAATACAAAACCAGCCAAAGATATATTTAATAGTAATAAACAAGATTGTAGAATAAAGACAAAGAAAACCAAACCCAACAAGGGAACTATTATCACCCCTTTCGATATTATTATTAATAGTTCGAGAATACAAAATAAGTCTAAATATAGAGAATATTCGATGATTATATACCTCAAGCTTTATTTCTTTCTATCAACAAGATAATATTTGTGTAATACAAGTTATTTAGAACAAGTTAGATTAGATTATAGTATTCAAATATAAGCTCGATTATGTTTTTATAGATAACTTTACCAAAAATAAGCAAAGTTATAAATATATACTTTAGGGATATAATAATCTAATAAAAGCACTTTCTATAATACTATTATATTTACATAACTTTATTCGAGATTGCTATAAACCAGCTTATCTACAAAGGATCTCTCATATACCCTAGAATCATCCACAACACATCAGCGAGCTTAGATTGTATTAAGCCGCACCTTCCGATTATGTAAGCTCTAGTATCAGATATAGCTATAATTGTTACCAATGGTGTAAGCGTTATAACGATTATCTTTATAAGGGTACCGATCACAATTGATCCCTGATTCATTTGCGACCGATTACCACCCTTACCCTTACTATTCAATTATAGTAGCACAAGTGCTTATAGCGCAGAAGCTGCAAAAGCCACTATATCAAGCCTGCAAGCAATAAGAGGATTCTTTATTGTAATACAATTTAATATTCTTAATGAGCAAGTGCAATTCAAATGCAAGGTCTATAAAGTATTCGAAACAATGCTTCACCAATTCGAAGCTGATAGTATATTAGAGAAAGCGGTCTTTAGTAAAGAAGTATGTAATATAGTAATAAACAATATCAAAACTAGATTATTACAAATATAATATAACTTATAACTAAAAACAGGACTAGCAATAATCTAAACCGTACTTATGCGGACATTACAAAGACCCTGAAAAACTCGAGTGTATTTATAAATGCGAATGTGTATATGCAAGGGCAGGCCAATAAGTAGAGATCGGTCAAACCCCGGAAAATCAGAGTGGATATCTATCTATTAGTAGCAGGAATTGCTGTACCGATAGTAAGCCGCCTGAGCGCCTATATATTAAGAAAGGTGATCGATAAAGCTATCCCTAGTCTGAAAGTAACCGATATAACGGCTATTACCCCCACAGCTACTGGTTGGGCAGTATATACTATCAGCAGTGTTATATGCAATAAACTCCTTGAAGCTAAGAATATAAAAAAGATTAAAAAGATTCTGAATTATAATAACCTAGAACAACCTATAATCTGGTATTGTTATATATTAAAGAGGATTCTAACTTTTTTTGGTAATCTAAATGGAGATAGAATACTTATTATTAAGGAAATAGTAGCTGAGAAAGTATCAATACAAACAAGCACTTCTCTAATTGACTATCGAATTACTATCTAAACAGCCAACTCCTATAAGCAGACCTGGATTGTCAGCTTACCAAAAGAAGTCTTTTTCTTCAGGCTCTTTAATAATTCCAAATGAGCTTAGTATATTAAGCCTAAGCAATGCATTACTTATTATAATCCAGGGTACTAGGGTTTCTGTAATCCGATGATATACAAGAGTGCCTCAAGATGTAATAATTGTAGTATTCTATAAACAAATTACAATAGCCTGTTTGGGCCTGAATATAAGATCAAGATTAAATACACAAACTGTATAGAACTATTCCAGGCCGGGTATAATAACTGTTCTGCGATACCGCATTAAATCAATAGGAAAGTCGTGCACTTTATGAAATCCGAAGTTCATAAGATTAAGAAATACAATTGAAAAATTTGTTTGATTACTAAAATACTAATCAATAAAACACTTACTCTAATTGCGATAGCCCCTCGAAATATTGTAGTAGAGATTCTCCCCCCAATCTGTAAGGAATATATTATTATATATGAAAATCTGAGTAGCTTTCAATATATCCCTCAGAATATCTTTCTAACTAGTAGCTCGCTTAAGAACTCCTATTACTTTAAAAAAAAGTATCCAAATAAGGGTAGCCTGAATGAAAAAACACTCTTCAACACCGTGTTATCACAGTATACCGATATGGATATCGATATCGATCTGAATAAATAGCCATTCCTCTCGGCATTGCAGTATCAATTGCCAGACAGCTGTAGCCCGATCTATACAGATTGGCTGAGCAAATGTATAGAAGAAGACAGGAGCACATATCGCGATACTGCAAATGGCATACAAACAAGACTTGGAGATCCTATACATACAGAAACTCTTCACATACCCTGAAACTCGAATCTAGAATTATTTGGAATATAACCTCTTTGCACCAATGGATAATTGGGATAGTCTGGACAGCCTTGAAAAAGAGAGAGAGAGATTAAGAATAATGATATATATACACAAAAGCAAGCGATTACATACTCAACAAAAACACATTCAATTATACCAGGATCTTTTTTAGATAAAAGTAAATAGTATGCAGATTATTAATATATATCGATAATTAAATACTAGGGAGATAATGAATCTAATAATTTCTATAGTATTCCCTGATTGTATAATAATAGGTAGCGATTTCAATGCCAAGCATGATCTATTCAAGTCTGATATAGCTTCGATTGGCTAAGGAGCTCTTCTTGCAGAATGATCCATTTCGAATGGGATGGACTTTATTGGGATCCCAGAAGTCCCTACCCACAAAGCAGGTCACACAATTGATCTGACCTTCTCTAATATCCCTTTCGCTAGTACTATTGTTAATACTAATCTGAAAAGCAGCTCTGATCACAAAACATAGATAACTACAATCCCAAACCTCATCTCATCCATTACCAAGCCCTTTAATCGTATAATCAGCGAGAAAGGCCTTTCAGTCTTTCAGGGAATTATAAAGAACGGAGTTCCCCACTTTCCAAGTTCAGCAAATATATCTGTCAAACAGGTCAATAAATTAATAGGAATGCTGGATTCTTTGTTTGAATCAGTGATTCGCTTAGCAGAAAAGGAGAAAGGTGTTTCCGGATGCTCTGCTTTCTAGTGAATAAGCGAATATAAAATAGTACATCAAAACTATAGAACAGCCAGAGCTGAGAGTATTGATTAGGCAGAACAATAGCAATAGGGATTGATAACTACAATCAGAAAAGCAAAACGTTAATACTAGCACAGGATTATTGATGGGATAAGTTGCAACAAAGATCTATACAAAGTGATTAGCTAATACAAGCTTACTATCAATTTTAAAACACTACCCCTGATTGTCAATAATATAGCGATCAAAGATATTACAGAAAAAGCCCGGATTCTATAAAAGGAGATTCTTGAGCATTTCGATAATAGTGATAATCTTATAATGAACCCATTCTAGCCAAGCCGCATACCCAACGAACTCCCATAAAATATGAAAGTATCCCTTGAAAAAGTAGAAAATAGTGTTATAGAAGTTTCAAGCACCTCACCGGAGCCCGACCAGATCACTGTTTGCCTTCTGAAGGCTTGCTGAGACTTCATTGGACTAATAATCGCTGGGATCTTCAATAGATACTTGCAACTTAGCTATTTCCCAGATAGATAGAGATGGATAGAGATGATAATGATTTCTAAGACTGAAAAAAAAGACAAATCGTTAATACAATCCTAGCGACTGATAATCCTACTCTTATATATCTCAAAGAGTTTGGAATACATAATTGCTTGATATATCTTATAGACTATGATAATAGCAGGTATACTCAGCCTCCAATACGGTAGAGCACTTCTCAAGCAAGTAGCAATAGATCTAGTCATTTTGTTTGTATACAATATCGAAAAGGCCTTTACCTGTAAATAAGAAGTCACAATGGTTACACTAGATATACAAAACGTATTTGACACACTCCTACCGAACAGGCTACTGGAATATATATGCCAGTAAGGGTGGCCCTATTCCTTTCTATAACTAGTCCAAGCCTTTCTGAGTAATCGCTTAGTAAGAGTTTAGCTAGAAAACATAATCACAGAATATAGCTATATTAAGTATAATACCTTGTAGGGTTCCTTATTCTCACCTATACTATACATTCTATATCTTATTAAGCTTTTGAATCAAGATATTAAGCTGCGCTTCGGATATACTAATAATATCTGCATTTACCATACATCCAAGAACGTTTACAAGAATATTAATCTCTTCAAATACAATCTCTACTAGATTTTTTAGTGGGATGAACAAAACTATATAATATTTATATTAGAAAAGCTAAAGATAATATATTTTTTTTAAAAGAAAAAGATATACACTCCACACCTAGAGATAAACAATGAGATAACGATTCGCCTAATTAGCAAGATGGGCAATAAAACTGTTCAATCAGTTCTACACTAGTTGGAAGTTTGGTTTGATTGGAAGCTTTTCTTTAAAAGATATATAATAAAACGAAAAGCGAAAGCCTATAAGGTCGCAAGGTATATCAAAGGGCTCACACAGATATATTACAGCTTACTAGCTGTGATGCTATACAAGGGGGTAATCACCTACATCCTTCCCTCTATCCTCTATAAATTCGAGGTATGGTATACAAGCCGAACAAAGCCAAACCAAGTGGGGGGAGTTGCTTGTAATATAATGGTAAGCATAAGGCTAAGCAGTTATATCATTAAGGTCGATCAAGCGATTGTCCTAGTAGTAAAAGGAGTTCTACCTGCTTGGCATACGACTTCTATTATTGTGATTCTGAGAGATTCTAGATTATTGTTTAGTGAGCTAGTATTCGAATAGATACGAATAAGATTTGCGCTCTGACTTTGCAAGATGGACAAAAATTACTCATTAGCGATTCGTTTAGTATGGGCATCTTAATATAAGATGAATAATATCAATCTCTATAGATTAACTGGATTGATCCCGAAAATATCAAAACCAATACTCTTCCTGTCATATTTCTCTGTAGAGAGCCACAACAACCCTATAGAAGGTATAAAGAAAGAAGCAGCCGCGTTTGAATTCACACAATGGTGGAACTATCTGCCTGACAGCTATATCATAATCTTCTCAGATAGCATTGAATAGTATTACTGAGGGCAAAAGATAGTTGACTATAATTACACGATCTATTAGGAATAATTTCCAGTAGCATTTAACTATAGAATGATCAACCTGCTTTTGTATATTTTCGATATTAAGGTAGTGGGTGTTTTAAAAGGTCTGGAGTGTGCTATCCGATTAAAGCTGGCTGGGTAGATTACTATATATATTGATAGCACTTTAGTTATCTGGTGTATTAGAGGCAATGCCTCCAACTCATCCCAATGGGTGTTTCTGTATTGTTATGAGATTATAAGGAATAGATAAGTAGTGATCCGATGGTCGCCTGGATATACTGGAATCCTTGGAAACGAGAAGGCTGATTGGCTTGCCGATCTAGGTGCTTGCAGTGGTTATATCGAAAACGATAACTCATCGCTTCCCACTATTAATAGAATAAGCTCAATAGCCAGAATCCTTAGATAAAAGGCAGAACAGAAATAATGAAAGCGAAATAAGGTTATCCTCACCAGTCGATATTGTTACTAGCACTTCAGCTATCAAGTCAAGGAACCTGAGGAACTTACTTTCCTCTGTTCTATTCTTCAATAACTAATGGTGCTTAGAATTGGATATAAGGATTTTGCGTTCTATTATTAATACTTTCAGCACGACAACACTACCTCAAAATGCTCCTATGAATACAACAAAGAGTCTGAGTATCTAATACTTTACTAACATTTTCGCATTCAATTTAACAATTAACCAAACAAATCCAATTCAATTTCATGAGATACAAAGAGTACAATCGATTATCTCTCTTTTCTTCTAAAAACCCTAACAGACTTCACAATCTTCCTAACAATCATCAATCACTTCGAGTAATCATACTCAGTCTCTCTGGAGATCCTTTAATCTCCCACTTTTATATTGCCAATCAGAGCTGCACCCCCTTCTGAAACTGCTTTCCCCTCTTCATTACTATATATAAACTATATCAAATAAAAACTAATAATATAGGATTCTTTAGCTAACCATAAACCTAAACTATTTAATATAAAATAGATTGAATAGTACCAATATTATAAGCAAAAGACAAACAGCAAAAACGCATATAGCACTCCTAGCCGCTTCTCCCCCAACCTGCATTATAGTTGTAGAAAAACAGAACGTATAGCTATACCGGCACCCCTGCTAGCATAGTCCATCCCTAGTACCCCCTGAGAGGTTGTAGCGAGCCCCTGCGGCTTGCCCCCTGGATGTAAATTAAAATAAATAAATAAATAAATAAATACAAAGGATCTCTGAAACTAATATATCAAAGTTCTTAATAGGAAAACCAGACCTCAGTAATAAAGAGATACGAAACACACTCCTTAATTGATTTCGAAACAAATTATTAGCTTTCCTTTCTCGAAATACTGAGGTACTATCACTATAACGAATTTGAGACTATAGAATCGAATTAATACTAGGCAAAGAATCATCTTATTTCAAAAACCAGTCATTATCACTATTAGAATTCGAAATAATTTAGAAGTGGATTAATGACAATCTCTTTAAAGGATTTATTTGGGAATTAAGATTTTGCAATACAGTACCATTCCTTTTGATAGCAAAACCAAAAGACGGAATTTATATTTATTAAGATTATCGAGGATTAAATAATATTATAATAAAGAATCACTACCCTCTATTTATTATACAAAAGATTCTTGATATATTGTATAACACTAAGGTTTATTTCAAACTGGATATTATCGTTATCTTCAACAAATTGTATATTACAGAAGGAGATAAATGGAAAACAGTTTTCATTATACATTTTGAATTGTTTGAATTCCTTATTATGCCCTTCGGGTTATATAATACGTTAGTATCTTTCTAGTATTATATCAATCATATGCTTTTCAATAAACTCGACAAATACTATACAGCATACCTTAATAATATTCTTATTTATTTTAGTAATAAGACGGAACACAGGGAGTATGTGTGAACAATTATTCAAAAACTCGCTGATACAGGTTTATAGATCAATATTAGTAAATATAAATTCGAAACAGTATTCATATAGTATCTAGGCCTAATTATCACTACAAATAATATCAAAATAGATGCCGATAAAGTCAAAGTGATTATATCTTGAGAGTAATCCCTTTTGGTAAAGGACCTATAGCGTTTTCTAGGATTTGCTAATTTCTATTGACGATTTATAAAAGACTTTTCGAAGATTTATTGTTTTTTGAATAACTTGTTATACAAGAATATCTTCTGGATATAGGATCAAATATATAAGGATACTTTCGAAATATTAAAATAGACTTTTACAATTACATCTATCCTTATATATTTTGATTATAACAAATATACGGTTTTAGAAACTGATATTTCGAATTAGGCCTCTAGAGGAGTGCTTTCTTAATACAACAATAAGAATGTTTTGTAACTAATAATCTATTTCTTATTGAAGTATTCAATAGTAGAGTGTAATTATGAAATCTATAATAAAGAACTTCTAATAATAATCAAGTTAATGAAAAAATAACAATCTAAACTTCAGAGCTTATAATAAGAGTTCGAGGTTTTTATAAATCACAAGAATTTAGAATATTTTATTATAATAAAGGCTTTCAATTAATAACAAATTAGATAATTCGAGTTTTTTTTTTTTAGGTTCGCGTTTCGGCTTCAGATAGTGGATGCACAACACCTACTTGTAAACCGATTGAAGCTGTGCATCAGGAAGAGAGGACGAGGCATAGGTACTCTGAAAGGTCCTAATACAAAACTACAAAGAATGGGACGGGCAATCCCTGCCACTAAGTGCCCCAGACTCTTACAACCTCACTTCTCTCCCGAATGTTACATCGATCCAATAAATAGTATAAACAAAAAGGATATCGTAAAAGCATTCAAAGAATAGTAAAACTTAATTCCCTAAGAAGACTATTCTATATTTTCAAATAGATCTAAACAATATAACAAACATAATCATTATATAGAATATGGCTTTACAATCTACTACAGCAAGCAATAAATCATTAGCGATTATAACCGTATACACAAACAATCACATGTTTTTGATACTAAGGCAATCGATATATAACAGAGACTAGAACGCCTTCTAAATATCATTAATCACCCCTATCAAAAACGAATATAGTTATATATTGATAGCACCTCAATAATCTAAGGAATACAAAGAAGCACCATTGCCTCCTCTCAATAGTTATATTATAAATACCATCAAGCAATACAATATTACAATATTACAATCAAGTAATCCCTTAAGCATACTGAGATTGAGAGCAATAAGGTAACCGATCGCCTTGCTGATTAGAGCACGGCTGGGCTGCTTGACCCTAGCCTATCCTGCCTCCTCACAATCAGTAGCTCCTGCTTTATTCTATATACCAAATATCGGCATTCCGAAAACAGATAATAAAAGGAAAAAAGAGATCTGATCTTCAAAATATATAATATATGAAAATCAATATATAATACCTCAAAGCCAGAAAGCCTTAAGCTCTCTTATAGAATACTATACAGACTCATAACAATACAGACTGAATATAATGACTTTATAATCTATTATATCAAATTCAATTACAAAAATAGTATAAACACCTGTAAATACAGGATTAAGAAAAGCTCATTATATTTCTTTCAATGTTCAATCAATAATCAAACACACAGCAATTAACCACTTATATCAAATCGATTTCGATCCGAATGGGATATAATAGTATATATCAACCGTATCCTGCGAATACAATATAGCTTTACTAACCTTTTTGCTAGATCCAGATTCTATATTAGAATATATTCAAACTATATAAAACTATACGAATTTCAACCTATTCCAATACCCTAAGGATAAGCTCTCCACCCTAATCAACCTAAGACCCGCACCGAACAGTCATAAGCGTTCCAAACGCTTTTCGATCGATAGCAATCGACCTGATCATCTGCTAACACCCAGATAATATACAAAACAAAGCCCTCTAAAACAGAATCACAAACCCTTAAACAGAACAGCTGCAGGATCGCTATGAGCGGTACTAAGTGGAGGAACACCAGAAACAACAAGCCCCTGATTAGCTAACATTACACTACTATAAACAGCTGGAACGCTAGCGGCCCATAGGCCCACTCCTTAGTACATCTAGAATACCCCTTGGGAGATCAGATATTAGACATTAATCACTATAAATAAATAAATAAATAAATAATTCGAGTTTTTATTTCAATATAACTTTTATATTGTATACAGACCAGATACTAAAGCTATTTATTCGGATGCCTTGAGCCATAAGTGGAAAGACAGATTAGATCTTTCGAATCCTAACAACAAATAATTGAAAAATAAAAAAAGAATAGTTTTATTAATACAAAGGTTCGATATTGATCTATATAAAGAATTGATAGAGGAAGTAATGCTGGCATCTATGGATTTGATAATATCTATAGAAGACAAGCTTATCAACAAATTGATTGACAATGTCTATACGAAATCCAATATAGTATAACAATTGTTAGTAGTAATTAGAAATCTGTATATACAAAAATGGCTAGCAGAATTCCGAAAGATTATGAGAATCGCTATACAGGATTGTGAAGTATTCAATAATAGGATATATTATCATAACAAGCTTTGGATACCGTCTAATAATGAGCTGAAAATACAAATTATTTATAGGATACACTTTTTCGGTCCAATTAGTCATTCTGAATGCACCAAGATTATTAATATCATCTCCCAAACCTATAGTAGTCAAACATACATTAGGAGATCAATATATATATATAAGCATATACATTATATACTCATACTAAATCATCAAAGTCAGCTCTACTAAGATTCTTAAGGCCTCTCCCAGTCCTATTTCGAATATGATTTGATATATCAATTAACTATATCACACCTCTTCCAGAGAATAAATACTACGACTCGGTATATAAGTATATCCTAATAATAGTATATAGATTAATAAAGATATATCACTTTATTAATATAAAAACCTTAATTATAGAAAAACTAGTTAATATATTTATTAATCAGATATATACTCTATATAATATATTAAACAATATTATCTCGAATCAAAGCATATAGTTTGTATCAGGATTTTGAGTGTAGTTATTGAAAAGACTAGCAATGACTTTAAAACACTCTTCAGCCTTCCACTTACAAACGGATAGACAAATAGAATATATCAATTCAGTTTTCGAGTAATATCTATACGCTTTTGTCAACTTCTATTAAGATAATTGAATGGAATGACTATCATTAACAAAATTTGTTTCTAATAATATAGTTTTAGAAACTATAGAATGTTCTTTATTCTTTATTAATTATAATTTTAATCCAAGTATTGATATAAAACTAAGCAAACTCTATTTATTAGAAATAATACTAGCTCAAAAATGTGAATTCTTTAAGAGTAATAAAACGGCAAATAGAATGAAAAGGATTTTAAATCAATTTCAAGTATTTGCTAGGCAAGCTATAGATATATACAAGGAGTATGTAAATCGATATTGAATTGATTTATTCTGATATTATATATAATAAAAGGTATTCGTTAATACAAAGAATATAAAAACTTCTTGAAAAATAAAGAAATTGAATAATAAATAAATCAAACCTTACAAAATCATTAAAATTTATTTACAATCTTGTTTTATTCAATTATTAGAGAATATATAAATCTTCCTTATCTTTCATTATTCTTTATTCTTATTAATATATAATAACAAATAATTTCTGATACAATTCCAGATCAATAAAGTAGAAACTATTATTATATAGAATAGAATCCTTGAAAGAAAAAACGATAAAGAGAAGCCAATCCAGAAATAAATATTCAAAAACATTTTAGATAATCATAATAAAAATGAATATTATTATTTAATCAAATAGAGATATTATATTCTAACTTAATAATCAATTTCAAATCTTAAGGATAATAAAAAGATTATAGTTCATTATTATTATTTATATTCAGAAAAACCAGGTTTATTGAAATGAGTATTGGAAACCTAAAGACTAAGACAATTTTGATTTTTAAATAAAAAGCTACAAAAGAATTTGGAAAGCAAAGGTATTCATTATAACAAAAGAAAGTGTAATTTGTATAATATACTTTTTCTCAATTTGCTTAGAATAAGCAAGTCTTAAAGAGGAGGATACTGTTACGAGTTCATTAGTATAATATATTAGCGTAATGGATGCTTAGTCATCTTTGTTATTATATGGCAAAGTTACATTGTATCACTTTCAACCTCTTTGTAGAATATCATATATCCAATCTAATACCTATCCCTTGCACCGTGATAATATACAAGACTGAATCTAGCTAAATAATCACGACTTGTGGTTCCATGAAGGCCTCTGCGAATATATATCCTTTAGCATTGATCAATCTAGCTCATAGCACTTCGACTAGACTCAAAAGTGTCATAAACTCAACGACTTAACATAGATCGCTTCCGATAATATTCTCTACTATTAACTTTAGAATTCACTAAAAATAGAAAAAAGATGGGAAATTTCTATATATATATAAATCATTATTCAAATTATCGAATAATTAATTCAATATGAATGATATAAGTTTCAAAAATCTTAATATATTTTTATCAGATTTTAAAGGAATCCATTTGAATATAATAATAAGTCGAGTATTCTACTTTCTGATCACCTCTATTTTGAGCTACTCTTTATTATCAAAAATCTTAAAAAACAGCATTTTTAACCTTCTTATTTATGAATAGAATTTATTAAATATTTGTATATATATAATTCAAATCATTTGAATTTATTTTGAAATTTTTAGATTTTTGAGGATTTTTCTGAATTGAGATTTAAAGCTTCAAAATATCGATTTTCAAATTTATATAGGAATTATATACAAATTTGAAATCTTTATAAAATCTCCAATAACTTTAAAATAGAATTTCTAAAAATAAATCATAAATTTTTATTATAAATTTATAGTATATTTACTTTGAAAGATTTAGAAAAAAATAGAAGATTTCTTATAAAGAATATTTAAAGGAGTACTCTCAAAATGATAGGGATTATTTATATTATTCTAAATTCATTATATACTATATCTTTATATCTATGAATTTTTTTGAATTTCTATATAGATTTAAGTTCAAAACAATCAAAAGATATATAGTTTTCTTTCAATAATTGTTGTTAAAAAGTTATTAAAGATTTTACAAAAGTTCTAAATTTATATATAATTCCTATACAAATTAAAAAATCGATATTTTGAAAATTTAGATTTCAATATAGAAAAATCCTAAAATTTTAGAATACACTTAAAATGATTTGAATTATATATATATATAAATTCTCATCAAATTATATTATATATTAATAAAGATATTAATCGACTAAAAAGTGATTTTTAATATGAAAGGGTGGCCCAAAACAGTGGTGGTCAGAAAGTAGAATATCCGACTTATATAATATAATATTTACTCAATATTTCTTTGTATTATAAAACTCTTAGAGAAAGAAAATCAAGTTTTATTTATATTATAATAAAAATATTAAAAAATTAATCATTTAATAGGACATCAAAAACCCAATTGATTAAATTAAAAGAATTTTGAAATTAATAATAAGATTATTAGATTATTATAATGAAATTTGAAAGATTGATAATTATTATTATTATTAGTAATTTTCAACCGGGCTGTATAGGCGAGCCTCCCAGGGGCATTACGGTTGGGCTAACTGCAGGATAATCTTCTAGTTTACATGATCCCCTTTTTCTAGAGATGGAATCTCAATACCCTCAATAACCTCCCAAGTAATAGTTAGCACACTTATGCTTTTGTCTCCAATCCTCTGAATGTCTCTATACGCGCTTTCCGATTTTCTATATAATATTTGTTTGAAAGCTGCTTTATTCTATAAGGGTAGCTTTTGTATATATTCTATTGCAGTATAGTATACTGTATACTTCAATTTTCTTCCATATAGCTTTTCTAGATCTATCCCCTCCTACTTCTTGTTTATATTCGCCTAGATTAATCAATCCCTTTTCTTTTCTTTTTTTATTCTTCTGATAGTGTTTTAGGGTATATGCTTTTATAGAAATCTATTATAACAATGAATTTAGCGAATTTGGCTGATATATACATTAGCTGTTTCAATAATCGTTTTTGAACTGCTTGATTACAGAGTGGGTATTTGGGCTTGATATCTGGGGGCCAGGTTTTATAGATCGCGAGGATTTTGTGGTAATGTATAATATACTCGAGGGATTTGAATGCTTTGTATAAACAATGAATTATTGCTTTCTCATATTTAAATTATCAGTAGTAGTTTTCGAAATCGCTATGTACTAAACAGATTACTAGTATACAATAAAGAGTTGCTTATGAAAATTCTAATTTCTTAGAATATTTGTTTATACTCTTTGAATCCCATTTCTGGTATTGTTTGGAGAGTATTGATATTTATTTGATTTATTACATTTGTATTACCAATTCTATAATAGTTTTTACTATAAAGCGGATACCGCTTGCTATAAATCGATTTATATACCCTAAGACTGATTTTCTTATTTTTTTATCAGTAAATATATCTATATACTTATTTCCTTTAATCTCTGTATGGCCTGGTGACCATTTGATCTGAATCGAGTGTATTTATATCAGTTTGTAGCATTTGAGAAAAGCTTACTGCGATGTGATAGAGGCTATACCTCTCATTCCCTATATCATCAATATGCTATCAATGTATATACAGATTTCCATTTGTTTTATACTAGTGATATTTCTGATCACTACTTGAAAGCCTCGGTATACCCCGATCGCTTCCGTATCGAATATATGAGAATTGTAATGTAATCCATTATTTCCTTTGCATACTATTGTCTATCCTCTATATACAATATATCCATATTCTACTCGCCTACCATCCTTATCAGTTTATTTCGATCTATCAGAAAATATAGTAATCTGATTATATATATACTTATTCCACTATTCCTGAAATTGCTCTGCCACTATCTCTTTTGTAAGGCCTCTAATGGAATCCATTCGACACCCTGGTGTATAGTGAGGCCCTGCTAAAATCGTCTCCTTAATTCGGAGAAGGTATTAGCTGATTACCTGAACCTTTATTCTGACTAATTGCAATTAGCCTTTCTTACTGCTAAAGGAATAGATGACTCTTATCCCTCAGTAATAAAGCGAGTATTTTGGATTAATAATTTGGATACAGAAGATTGCTCTCCATTTTATTTATTCTAATACTACTTCTACTAATAGGAAAATGCTATCCCTCATTATCACTATATTCAGGGTTATTTGTCAGACTAGAAGGACTCCTCTAATTGCTATTCATAGAACCTTATTAATAATTAGAATCACTTCTTCTAATCGGATACTCACTACTACTAATATCCCGCCTCAATACTATCCAATGATTTTTATTTGTCCTATATACCATACCTTTGCCCTATAGAATAAGGCTAGATATAAGCAAGTGATTATTACTTTCCATAAAGATACTACTAGGAGTCCATTTGTGATTCGGGCTAGTTCTTGAATGTGATAAGCTAATTTCCGGTTTTTGGCTGCTCGCATTTTGATATACTATTTGAATATAAACTTGCGATTAAACTACACATCTAACCATCGTAAAGCTAATCCTAATATAATCGAAGAGATAATATAATTGCAGTTTATTTCGCATACCAGATTGATAGAATACTTATATTATGTTATATGAATCATCTCCATCTTTTCGAATATAAAGATTATTTTGTTTCTAACTTCCCAACAGAATATGCTTTTCACATCTCTTATTAATATTACAACATTTTGTTAAATACTTATTGATAATCGATATAAATAAATATCATCTATATACCCAAATCAGAGTTTAGGGTTTTATTGAAATAACTCTATAAAATAAAGTATATACAAAACTAGTAAAAGGGATGAGCCTTATGGAATACTGCATTTCATTATATTATAGCCAGTTATTGCTTTATTAAGTTTAACCCTGAATTGCTTTTAGATTAAGAAGGAGTTGATTAGAGTGATTAGGTTTTGTGAGAACCCCTATCCCCTCATTGTCTCAGGAATCTGTTTTTAAATAGAGTATTAAATGCTTTTATATATTTAGCATAATTATTATAATCTCATAGTCTTTATTAAACACTATTTCTATATTGTAAATGAAACAATACTACTAAGTCCATAGTTGATTGTTTTGAAAGGGCATTGTAATATTGTAAGCTAAGTATTTCTTATATTAAAGCTATCCATACTAACATTTACTATAATCCTTTTAAGACCCTTCCCAATATAGAAAAGGAGAGTGATAGGCTATTATGATCGTAGAGATATTCAATCTGTCTTCCCTACTTTTAATAGTATAATTATTTTTGCTTGTTTCTATACTATAGAAAAGTAATTAAGCTATAGACACTTATTGAAAATAGTATATAGAATTGAGCCTATTTCCATTCAGATAGTCTTTAATAGTCTTATTATAATCTAATCTGTCCCCAGGAATATACTCGAGACTCCTATAGTATTACATTCCATTTCCTTTATAGAGATGGGCTTCCCCCAAGATAGTTTTTCCCTATTTTGATTGTGTTCGGAGTTCAGGAGATCGTCAATAGCTTTGAAGTACTACAGAATCTCTAAGTATAGTAATTTGGTCTTTTCTTTATCTAATATAGTGATGTAATTTGCCTATATGATTAGTAGAGAGTGATATATAGGACTCAGGTTATACCATCCGATCACTCTATATAAGTCTCAATCTGATTTTATTTATTAAGGAATTTCCTTCAGTAATCCTCTTTTGGCCTATTGTATACACAATAGGAATACTCTGTATTCTATAAAGTAATCGCTATTGATTTATATAGCCCAGAGATATATATCTCGAGTAATCATACAATCGGGTATCCATCAGAGAGCTGATTTTCCTGTTTTCCGATTCGGTTTTCCTATGTTTTGATTACCTATTGTAATACCTTCTGTATATTTTCAATGGCTTGATCCAAAACTATACTTGTAACTGCTATTTGTGCCTTCCATTTGATTCCCGTTATATTAACTAATATTATTCTTTGAAACAAAGATAGATCTTCCTCCCTAATACAATACACATATTAGAATCTCAATGCTGAGCTCGCTCTTATATAATGGTGAGGAGGGTATTGTGATCAGATCTGTAATATATATCAGCCCTGACTTCTGTATATGTTTCTGGGATATTGGAAAAGACTAGATCGATCATATATCCTGCTCTGTATATTGCTTGCCCCAGAATATTCGTGAACTTAAGGCCTCTATCACTAAACCATTCCGCAAGCCAATTATTATTATATATTGTATTCACATCTAGTTCGAATAGTATATAATAAGCATTAAAGTCTCCTCCAATAATTATATCCTCAATTGATATTAGATTAAGAATCATCTCTAGGATTCCTAAGATATTCAATTCCCTATATAGATTTAGTAGTTTAATTCCGTTTATAGAAAGCTATATATAGTTTCTATACTTCTCTCCTACTAATTATAGTACTTGTAATCTAGTTTTAATTCTGATATATATTATTATTTGTAAATATCCCTGCCCTTTCTTGTATATCCCGCTCCCCCTCCAGAAGGTCACTGGGGATAGGTATTGATATCCGTTATGTATTTGAGTATATATTGAATACTCAGGGCTCTTATATATATATTACATTAATCTTTTTCTTAAATACTCGCTATAATATTGCTATATACAGTGCAAGACTTTCCATATATTTATCCAAGTAATAGATGCAACTTTGATTTATTTATATAGATCTTTTATTGTTGTATTATATTCCCTAATCATAATCTAATTACTCAAAACTTTAAGGTTGAGATTCTTATTGATCTTTGCTGCCCTATTACAAGTAATACATTGGCCTTGTATATCCCATTCTTCATTCATTGAGCTTCCCAAGATATCATTCGCTACTCTCTTCCAGTATCGCTTTTCGAGTTACTGCCATCTTCATATCGGAAGACTGCATTCATCCTAGATTTCCTTTTCCTTTTTACACTATCACTAATATTTGAACTATTACTACTAATATTGAGATAATAGTAATACTGATTTCCCCTGCTTGTTAGATAATCTGGATCTGCTTTTGATCCGGGTACACTGTCTTGTTATTTACCCGCTGAGGCTTGGTGAAATAATTATTATAATCCATTGGGAAGGGTCTGTAGCATTTGCATATTGTGTTGGGTGATTATAATCCTGGTTGATTTATAAATAGATAATAGGTATGTGCACTTTCTATATACCGCTTCTCTTTTGCATTTCCAGTTTTCACAGTATACTGACATTCTGGATTGTATCTTCCTAAGGCTTGTCTTCTACTTGCTGGGAATATTCGGATTTTATTGAATAGATTATAACAAGGTGGCTGCTTTTGGAAGGATAGTATCCAGATGATCCGATTCTGCTTATTTGCTTCGAGCTTGGATCTCGCTTACCCATACTGGATATAGTCCCGTTTGATATCAGATTTCTTCTCTCATTTGTTTTTCCCCAATCTCTATGAGTATTTTTAGGAGATCAGTAATGATTATTAGGACCCCTGATGCTATATATATATTATAGCTCATTGATTACAAGATCTGTAGTTTTAATAGTTGCTATAGTCTGTTACTTATTCACAAGAAGGACTATACAGGCTTTTAGAGAAGCTGTAACTGTCCATCCAGTTCGAGTAATTGTTATTACCACAATAACTCTAGCCCCTAAAATAGCAATCTTTAAAACCACCTTTACTAGTACCTATCTAATCCTCTATAAGAATGATTTCATTTTGATTTGTTTATCAAGTTAGAGAAAAAGTTTTTTGTTTGTATATTCTAATCTCAATGCTTTATTAATCACCCACTTGAATCTATTTGCAGTCCCTGCTTTCACTATTGAGCCGGAGGAAGTAGCGATCGCGGTTTAAGGGTTTAAAGTATCCCTGCATACATTTGTGTAATAGCTTTACACTTTTTATTACTAATTTCAAATTGAAGATCCCTTTTATATTGTTTGTAATAACTATTAATATTTTATATACTAATTCTCCTACTAATCAGCTCAGATTTTATTCCACAAATTGCATTACAAATTGTATAAGAATCGTTTTAAAGCTGGTGAGTATTAGAGCCTTATTTATAATGTGTTTTCATTATATATCGATCTTCTTCTAAATAGCTATCTTTACAATTATTTCAATAATATTCTAATTATTTTTAAATAAGTTTGAAAGGGGATTAGTATTTTTATTGTTAATCCGTATTCTCTTTAAAATAATGGTTGAAGAGTGGTCATCAAGATCAATCAGGGAACCTGCTGTCCCTATAGGTAACAACTAGTTCACCAGCTCTCTCTGATTCTGCTGTGATAGCATTCTCAAGCTAAGCAGCTCGAAGTGCTATAGCAATCATGCTGGTATGTATTGTATAATATGATTTCGGGATATTTGTAGATATGATTATTATGAGCTCGTTTTTGTTTATTTCAATGACCAGTATCCTTGAACTTGAGTAATGAAAGATTGATAATGAAAATAGTTATTATATTTATTTCTAAACAAATTATGAAAATTCTATTGACTAATAAATTAAGAGAATTTGTGCTTAGTAAAAAAAATAAAGCTGATAAAGTAGTTATATTTTCGAATGACTTTAATATCTCAAAAGCTTTAGAGATATTTTCCCAGAAAAAATGAACTTTATAAACAATTATCTACTAAAACTTTTGTTTAAAAGGTAATTCAAATTAAAGGATTCATTAAGATTATATATTTATATAAAGAATACCTTTTATTTCTTTATTATTAATGAGGAATGAATAATTTATAGATTTTATAAAGCAAGAAAAGTAAATGAGATTATTAAAAGAATATATCTAAAATGTTATTTATATTTAGTTATATAAGAAGGATATTCTCTCTCTATTCGTAAGCCTTTCAATTATTATTATTATTATTATTAGTAATTTTCAACCGGGCCGTATAGGCGAGCCTCCCGGGGGGCATTACGGTTGGGCTAACTGCGGGGTGATCTTCTAATTTACATGATCCTCCTTTTCTAGGGATAGGGTTTCAATACCCTTAGTAATCTTCCAAACAATAATTAATATATTTACACCTTTATTTTCAATCCTCTAAACATCTCCATACATACTTTTCAATCTTTTATATAATGTTTATTTGAAAACTGCTTTATTCTATAAGGATAACTTTTATATATATTCTCTTATAATATAGTATACTATATGCTTCAATTTTCTTCCATATAGCTTTTCTAGATCTATCCCTTCCTACTTTCTATTTATATTTATTTGGATCAATTGATTCCTTTCCTTCTCCTCTTCTATTCTTCTGGTAGCGTTCTAGGGCATATACTCCTATAGAAGTTTATTATAACAATAAATTTAGCGAATTTGACTAGTATATACATTAACTGTTTCAGTAGTCGTTCTTGAGCTGCTTGATTACAGGGTAAGTATTTGGGCTTGATATCTAGAGGCCAGGTTTCATAGGTCGCGAGGACTTTGCGGTAGTGTATAATATGCTCGGGGGATTTGAATGCACTACATAAGCAGTGGATCGTTGCTTCCTCGTGTTTAAATCGTCGGTGGTAGCTTTCGAAGTCGCCATGTGCTGAGAAGCCTTTCAATTAGATAAATTATTATTATTATTATTATTATTATTATTAGTAATTTTCAACCGGGCCGTATAGGCGAGCCTCCCAGGGGGCATTACGGTTGGGCTAACTGCTGAATGATCTTCTAATTTACATAATCCCCCTTTCCTAGGGATAGGGTCTCAATACCCTCAATAGCCTCCCAAGCGATGGCTAGCGCACTTGCGCCTTTGTCTCCGATCCTCTGAGCGCCTCTGTGCGCGCTTTCCGATCTCCTATATAATATTTGTTTGAAAGCTGCTTTATTCTATAAGGGTAGCTTTTGTATACATTCTATTGCAACATGATATGCCGCGTGCAATTAGATAAGTTAGAATATAATAATATAAGCTTTTTTCTCAACTTTTTGTAATTAGAAATAATAATATCCTTGCTAGTGTTTTTTATAATTATTTCTAATGTTTTCTGGGATCTATACTTACGCTTATACTATTTAGGCTATCGTACAGGACAATAGCATATCACGATGGAGGGGAATGATTGGACAATAATGGTATAAGTATAAGAATGTGTATATCTCCTCATCTACAGTTAGAACTGATCTCTTCTCGTAGAGAAGAGATCGGATTATATACTGGGTGATCTTCGGGTACCGATCACGGGAGCGGTGATCGTCCTGCGGCCGATCCGGTTATCGTTGTTCCGCTCCGGAGTATTCTATATAATGAATACCTGACCATCACATGATCTGATCCACGTGGTCTACAACACCGTTTCCGTCACATAGGCTTTAAAATTTTAAATTTTAAAAAGATTTCTATTATTTAGAGATTTAAAGTTTTTTAAAAAGATTTCTATTATTTAGAGATTTAAAGTTTTTTAAAAAGATGATTTGTGTATTAGTTGATATGAGATAATTAATGAAGTGATTCATGAGATAATTTATAATAAGATAAGAATAATAAAATAAATAATGAAATGTATAATTTGTAGATTTCGCTATAGATTTCGCTAGCCTTTCACTTCTGATTTGTATGATAGTAGTAATAGTAGTAATAGTAGTAATAGTAATAGTATTTATTAATATTTCTTAAGCTAACATAAGACTAACCATAAGAATCTCTTGAGGAATATAGGGATATACCAAGTTATAAATTTATCTAATATCTTAAAAGCAATACATATATATATAAAGATTAGAGTTTATTTATATAATTCCTTTTTTATTAATTAAAATATCATCAATAATATTTGAAACTTTGAAGAATTAAATATAATTTCTAGGGATATTAAATATAAACTAGAGGAATATATATTTATATAAAATATTTATTTATTTATTTATTTTTATTTATATTAATTAACGTCCTGTTTTGGACCTCCCGAAGGGTATTTAGACGTGCTAGGATAAAGAGTTACAAATACAGAAGAGTGCTGATGCGTATGTTAGTAAAACCTTAGAGGGGAAACCCAATTCCTTCTGTATTGCCTGAATCTGATAGTTTAATATCAATAAGAGGAGCTGTTTGTTTTTTTACGATTATAATCGCTAACTTGGAGCGATTGCCTTAGAGATTGATTTGAAGAAAAGAATAATAGGTTTAATGAGTGAATCTGGTTTTGTGCTTCTCTTTATAGTTAATATTAGGGGAGTATAATTGAATGCTATTTGAATAGCTAGGTATTGGTATTTGCATATATTTTGATGGGGCGAGTAGAGCAGCCTTTGGGATCTAAAAGCTTTCTCCTATTAGGCAAGCTGATCTCTTTTCTGTTATGCAATATCCGTAATGATATTATTGTTATAAGGGATATAGAGCTCAATTGCTTTGATTGTTATTTGTAGGAATAGGGAGTGAGCTTAGTGAGGGGATAAGATGCCTCACTTTTGTAAAAAGCTCTTTATCTCCTGTTCTGATTAAGCAAAGAAAAGTGAATCGCGTAATGAAAATCAGATATCCAGAAAAGTGCGAATTTGTCGAAATATGAAGAATGTGCTATGAGCACTAGCAAGTATTCTTTTAAAACCTTTCTCCTTTTAACCGCTATCAATTTAATCTTCTATTTAATTAGATTGATTTAAAGTATTTTCTTATTTATTATTTACTAACGTAATTTATCAGTACGTACACCATATCAGTACGTGCACCACTTTTGCCTCAATTGACATATTTAAATTCATATTATTTAAAACCATTGGATTAATTAATTAAAACTATTAAGAATCTAGTAATATAGGATTTATTATATCATTTTGACAGATTTTTGTATTGTAACCTGTCTTTCCACATTTACTACAATATCAATTAGAAGATATTTCATTATTAGAATTCCCTTCTTTTTGATACTCATTATATTGAATCTAAATATCAATCTCTTGCTAAGATAATATATTAAAAGCCTCTTGTCTAATAAGTACTCCTCCTTGATATATTTGAGTCTTTTTCGCATATCAACATTTACTTAATGCTTCATTTGCCTTCCAAAATATATGGTTTTCTATACTTAAAAGCATATTCTCATATACTAATCTCTTTATACCTTTAGCTAAAGCCAATACAATCTCAAATAAAGGTATAGGGAAACTTGATTGATAACGAGTTATTCAAGATTTAACTAGTATTGATTAAGAGAAAGCTTTATAGAATTATAAGATATTTGAAAGATTTAGGGATTTAAATTAAGAAGAGGAGGAATAGGTATATGAATTCGAATATCTAATTTGGAAAGCACAACTTCAGGATCAAATAGAATTAGTCCTGCTTCTCGAAACCCTAATTTCATATTCTGATTTGTAATCGATTATTGATATACAGCTTTAAATATTATAAAGAATTCAACCTTTGAGATATAATTGATATATGCTTTTATAAATCCCTCAATTTATATACCATACTCTCGTTTTAGAATACTAAAACAATCTATATCAAGAGACTGAATTAATAATTTGAATATATTAGTAAACGTATATATTTGATATTATTCTCTTTATAATAATTCTGGAATAGTATTGATTTATAACTTTCATATTCATTTAATACTAGCATTCTATATTTGCCTTTAATTCGATTTCTTATATGTTTATCGAAATATTTCAACCATTCCAATCCTGTCTCATTATTTGTCCACCCATTACTTATAGATTTAATAGCCTAATCCACAGGAAGATTGGTTTCAATATACCAATTAGAGAGATAAACTTGTCCTTGAACCACCAGAAACGAAGGTATAGTATCCCCTTTATTATTATCACATACAATCACTATCATCCATTCTCGATTGCCTGATTGTATAGCTTTACTTCTGCCACGTTTCTTAGCATTAATAATAATTATACCAGTACTTATAATACCCATTATAAAGCCTGTTTCATTGAAATTCCATAAATTGCAATTAAGAATACCAAATTTCGCTTGTATATTCGATACAAATCGAAACCAGTCTCCTATAAGCTTAGGATCTTTGTAGAAAGCTCTTTGGAAATCATAAATATATTAAAAACATGTTTTTAGTTTTGAATAATGTTTTATAAATCGATGAGCTTAAAGCTTTCCACTCTTTCTGCACCTCGAGAATCAAGAATATGATTCGCCACATCTTCCATTCCTTTAACTTTAAAATTAAATCCTTTATTATCCATATCAATTATATATTGAATAATAACATTCTCTTTTAATTCAATAAGTTTCTATTATATTAATCGAATTTCGGCTACGGGAAATATTCTATTCATTCTTCGAATAAATATTATATAAGTGATATTATATATCTTAATAGCTTTTTTAAATAATAGTTTTTTGTTTTGTTGAATAGTCTTGATAGCTAAAAGTATTCGAGCTTCTTTATTATTTGATTACATATTAATTAATCGATATATCGCGTGTTATAATTGAATGATGAGAATTAAGGCAAAAGTGGTGCATGTACTGATATGGTGCACGTACTGATAAATTACGTTATATGTTATTTAATATATAATACCCTATACAATTTGTATTTCCTTTGTATCAAGATCTCCTAGAGGGCATCTAATAAATAAACCACTTACTGTTTTTCTACATATTCGACTCAGTGGTTTGTCCTAAGATATGTATATCGTAATCGCTCGTTCACTTGCTCATAGCCACTACACACGTTTTTGTATGCTTCGCAGAGCTGTTTCGTTCATCCGCCTGGAGGCATTCCATTGTTGTACGAGTTCTATTAGCTCTGAGTACTCTCACTCTATTCGATCGAGGTGCACAACTCCTCTTTCTTCAATAGTAATACCTTCAGATTCATAGCTGGCACTGTGTACAGTAGGACTTCGTCTTCGCCGACCTTTTATATAAAATATATTAATATTAAAAAGGTTTTTATTTTATTTCAAGTTATTATTTAAATTAGATATAAAAGAAGTAGGGTTTGATTAAAAAAAAGATAAAAAAAAGAGAATAGATATTTTTAATAGGAATAGATATTAATATAAAATTGAATGATTTTAAGGAATCCAATTAATATTATAAATAAAATATTAGAAATAAGAAATATTCAAAGCTTTTTATTGTTAATAAGGAAGAAAACAAAAATAATTATTTAGATTATTATTCAAATTGAATTAATGATCTTCGATATAATATTAGATATTCAAAGATCTTTTAATATTATAATATTTTGATATTAAACTTTTTATGATATTATATGAAATCTCCATGTTCTATATATATAATTAAAATACGGTATAATGTTTTTCTTAGTAAATTTAATCTAAAAAAGTTTTATTTTTATAAATAAGATTTTATTCATTATATATATTCAAAAGAATGAATTATTATTTATTTTATTAAAATTATTCTATCCATTATAAAGTCTTCTAATAATAATATTTATTTTGTTGATAGTAAAGTTTAAGATAAACCTTAATCCCAAATGAGTTTACAGGTATTAAGGTTAATAAGCTTGTTAGTGGTTTTTGTTTTTCTTAATATTTATATATTTAAAGAATCAATGCATCTTGATATTAAAGATTTGTATAATATTTTGAGGAAGTTTAGAAAAACTTATTGAAAGAAGTTGAATATATTACTGTATAAATATTAGATTATTGATATATTTTTAATACAAAATCATAAAATACAATTTATTAAATAAAGAAATTTTTAAAGTATATTTAAAATTTATACAAAGTCTAATTACCTCTAAATCGAAAATATATAAAATACTATTAATCAAACCCGAATTAATAATTGTTTACTTCTGATTTAAAATATTATATATTTATATTTAATAAGTCTTTTGTTTTAATAATTGATTCAAAATTATTTAAGAGGATTGAGTTTTTATAATGAAAAGATAAGATCATTATTTTTTGAAGTTAATAATTATTGTTTCTTCATTTATATTTTTTTATTAAATTTACTGAATATTTAAAAAGAAGGATGAAGATTATAATAGATACAAGCTTTTCTCAAACCCTTCTTGTAGCTAAATAAATAATAGTCTTGTTAATATTCTTTATAATTTTATTTAGAATCTATGTTTATACTTGTATTGTACTATATAGCTTTTAGATTTCTGAAAATAAATAAATTTGATTTCCTATATTCTATCAAATTGTGAATTTTGAAACTATTCCGAGATCGTAAGCTTTGAGAAGTGGTGGTCTGTATGTTAGCATAAGTGGGGTATACCCAATCCAATAATAATAGTCATAATAATCATAAATAATCATAATAATCATAAATAATCATAAATAATCATGAGAATCATGAGAATAATGAGAATAATGAGATTAATAAGAATAATTTATAAATTTAGCTAACCTCTCGCTTCTGCCTCGTAGAAAGGCGCCTTCGGCGCCTTTAAGCTCGAATCTGATAAATCCAATAAATCTAGTAAATCTAGTAAATCTAGTAAATCTAATAAATCTAATAAATTGAATATTATTAATACTATTGATATTACTAATATTATTAATATTGTTGATATTGTTGATGTTACTAATACTACTAATATTATGAATACTAATGATATTACATTTTGTTTTAAATCTTTTTCTAGAATTTATACTCAATTTTATACACCATTTCATATACAATTTTATACTCAAATCTCATTTTTTTTGGAAAAAAATCTTCTGTTAAATCTCTTTTTAATTCTTTTTTTTGAATTTATTTCTTGAAATTTTTAATTCTTTTTCAAAATCTCTTTCTAATTCCCTTCTTATTGAAAGACAGAATATATAATGAAACAATTATATTAATTATAATTCTATAAACAAACAGAAATCTTTTCTATATATATAAACAAATATAATTACATACCATACATATACTACATACGTACCAAGAATAAAACTTTCATACTTTTCTTTAGACTTATTCATAAATTCTTTCTAATTTCTAAAATCTAAAAGTTTTCTATTTAAAAAAAAATTGAAAATAATAAGAAATAAACTTTTTAGTATATATAAATAATCTTAATAAATTCAATAGTTTATAGAAAAATTATTATAAAAAAAAACTGAAAAAAAGATTATTTAAATAGATTTAGTATTCTTTATAATATTTCAGGATTTTGAAATTATTGGATTATTAAGGAAAATGTATTTTATATTAAGATAAAATTTAATACTAATAAAAATAAGCTTTTGTAATAAATTAGTTTCTAATATTCAATAAAAATCATTAGAATCAATAAAAAAAAATCATAATTTTAGATTTAATGATATTTCTGATATAATGATTTTTATTTTTTTAAAAAGATTTAATATTATACAAAATAATAGATTGAATTTTTTAAATATTCTTTTTTAACTAATGTTTTATTATTATTATTTTAATCTAAATTGGATTTGAATATTCTTCATGTAATATATTATGATATCAAAAAATATTGATATAATTTAATATCATATATTAATCTAAATATATTCTAGTGAAATTCTATTTGGAATTTTTAATATAATCGAAATCAATTATTCTTATTATATTTTTGTTATATAAATTTTCAGAATAATAATTTTAGAATTATGTATTATATTGATTTCTGGTTATTTAGGAAATTATGATGAATCAACAATAATATATAATAAACTTTATTGAATTATTAAAATATCATTATCCGATTTTGATGTAATTTATTGCAATATATATAGTTTATTAGTTCTCAGACTTTATTATTTGATATATGAAAATAATATTTATGAAATATATTTTAAAATAAGCTTTTATGATACAAATCCTTATATTTTAGTATTGTTTATAAAATTTCTAGAATTAACAATAATTTAAGAATTAATATAATTATAATTTATAAGATGAGATTTGAATTATTTTAAAAATATTTTATATGAAATTAATATTTTATATTCAAAATGATATTCATTGTTTTTATAATTACTTTTTATAATAAATTATTAATTGAATTATTTTTTAATTTTCTAATACTCTTTTTAAGATTATATAATACTTTAAAATACTATTTATAAAAATGTTTATTTTTATATATTTAAACCTAGTATTCTAATTTCAAAAATAATATGCTTTTAATAATTTTTAAGATATAAAATATATTGAATAATAAGTTTTAAGAATAAAAAGTAAAATAAAAAGTGAATTTAGAACTAAAGAAAATCAATAAAGAAAGTTTTTGTATATAATATTGTTGAAAGGCATAATAAGAGTTCTGGAACCTACTTACCGCACCCCTGTGACAAATGTGACAAAATCCCTGCAAAAGTCATGTTTTTTATATAAACTAAAATACTATATAATTGATTTAATAATTGATGTTAAATTTATAACAAGTTAACAATGAATAATCTGAATTATTATATTCATATAAAAAAATTTAATTTATTTTTAAATATTTTTGTTAAAAAGTTATATAAGCTTATAATCGAAAAACTTCAGAATTTTTAACTTGTAATACTTTTCTCATAAAAAAAAGCGAATTTTTCGAACTTTTTTGAATTTTCAACTTTAACTTTTCAAAAATACTATTATAAAAATAATTTAAAATAAAGGATATATTTTTTTTTGATTACTTTCAACAATTCTAAATCTTTTTATAATATAATTCTTAATTTTATTTTTTATTATAATAAATAAACTAGGGTGTGAAGAAATGAATAATCTTATATTTTAACCAAAAAGCGTTACATGTGTACTGAGTAGGGGCCAGAACTCTTACAAGGTAAGATAATCATATTGCTTAAGGTTTTTATATATAGGGATAAGCCTTCTCTCTCTATATATATGGACATAATCATATGCTGTATATATACTGTATATGTACTAAAAGCGAAACTTCAATATTCCTCTCCAAATTTACTTATAGATTTTTTTTAATCTTTGAAATCTTTAAAATCTAAAAAAATTCTTTATCAAAATAAATAGAAAACCAAAAATAATCTTTTTGATATGTATGAATAATCTCAATAAATCTAATGATCTATAAAAAAACTATTATAGGAAAAAGAAACTAAAAAAGAGATTGTTTAAATGGACTTAATATTTTTTGTAATATTTCAAGAATTTCCAGATTATTTGGGTTATCAGGAAAAGTATATTTTATATTGAGATATAGTTTGATAATAATAATAATAAGTTTTTATAATAGATTAGCTATTAATATTCAAATGGGAGTTATTAAAATTCATATAAAGATTACTTTTTTCTATAGCTTCGGGCCTGAAAATATTTCCGATATAATAATTTCTATTTTTCAAAAAAACCTTCAATACTTTATTTAAAATAATAAGTTAGGTTTTTTAGGTATTTTCTTTTAATTAGTATTTTATTACTATAATTATAGTCTAAATCGGATTTGATTGTTTTTTATTCAATATATCATAATATTGAAAAATGCTAATATAATTTAATATTATATATTAGCTTAAATATAACCTAATAAAATCCTAGTTAGAATCTTTAATATAATCGAAATCAATTATTCTTATTATATCTTTATTATACAAATCTTTAGAATAGTAATTTCCAGATTATAAATTATATTAAGTTTCAATTATTTATTAAATTATTATAATATTATTATTTCATCTCATTATAATATATTATAATATATAGTTTATTAACTTTCAGATTTCGGCGTCTTTTTTGATCGGCGCCTAACATTCCTACAGCATGTCAAAACGCGCACCGCGAAAGCTATGCGTGTTGCATTCTATATCCGATCAATAGCTCATACAGCCCACAGATCATCTATAGCCTGCTTGCAAAAAGCGATTATTACCTGTATACTCTCTGTTGCCCTTTTCGGCTTCGAAATATAGTTCGATAGGCTATACAAACAATACCCAAATGCAAGCCATATTTCAATCAGTACCGGGATCAAGAAATATATTGATTTAGTTAGCAAGATGATTTATAGTATAGTACGGAAAGCTTTATCTGTTTACAAAACAACTTTGATAACCGTACTCCTTATAGAAGCTGATCTTCTAGTTGGAATTGTTGCATTAGAGCAAGCTAGACTGAGATTTGTATTTCGGCTTCAGATAATAGATGTACAATACCTACTTGTAAATTGATTGAAGCTGTGTATCAGGAAGAGAGAACGAGGTATAGATACTCTGAAAGATTTTAATACAAAACTGCAAAGAATGGGATGGGCGATCTTTGCTACCAAGTGCTTCAGACTTTTATAGCCTTACTTTTTTTCTGAGTGCTGTATTGATTTAATGAATAGTATGGATAAAGAGAACATTACAAAAGCATTTAAGGAATAATAGGACTTAATCCTTTAAGAAAACTATTCTATATTTTCAGACGGGTCCGAATAATACAACGAATATAATCACTATATAGAATATAGCTTTATAATCTATTATGATAAGCAATAGATTGATAATGGCTATGATTGTATACATAAACAATCATATATTTTTGATACTAAAGCGATTAGTATATAATAAGGACTAGAATGCTTTCTGAACATTATTGATCGCTTCTATCAGGAACAAATATGGTTATATATTGATAGTATTTCAGTAATCTGGGGAATATAAGGAAACACTATTGTCTTTTCTTAATAGATATATTACAAGTATTATCAAGCAATACAATATTACAATATTATAATCAAGTGGTTCTCTGGGCATACTGAAATTGAGGATAACAAGATAGTCGATTGCCTTATTGATTAGGGCATAGCTAGACTGCTTAACCCTAGTTTATTCTGTTTCCTTACAGTCAGCAGCTCCCGCTTTGTTCTATATACCAAATATTAGTACTTTAAGAATAGATAATGGAAGGAAAAAAGGGGCCTGATCTCCGAAACATACAATACATAGAAACTGATATATAATACCTCAAAACTGAAAGCCTCAAACTTTCTCATAAAATACTACACAGATTTATAACAATGCAGATTGAATACAATAACTTTATAATCTATTATATTAAATTCAATTACGAAAATAGCATAAATATCTATACATACAGGATTAAGAAAAGCTTATTATATTTCTTTCAATATTCAATTAATAATCAGATATACAATGACTGGCTGTTTATATCAAATCGATTTCGATTTAAATAGAATATAATAATATATATCAACTATATCCTGTAAATACAATATAGCTTTATTGATCTTCTTACTAGATTCAGATTCTATATTAGGATATACTCAAATTATACAGAATTATACGAATTCCAATCTATTTCAATATTCTAAAGATAAGCTTTTCATTCCGATTAATCTAAGATTCGCATCGAACAGCTATAAATACTCCAAGCACTCTTCCGATCGATAATAATCGATCTGATTATCTACTGATATCCGGATAATATACAAAACAAGGCTCTTTGAAATAGAATCACAAACCCTTAGATAGAATAGCTACAGGATCGCTATAAGCAATACTGAATAGGAGAATACTAAAGACAACAAGCCTTTATTTAGCTAATATTATATTACTATAAGCAGCTGGAATACTAGCAGCCTGTAGGCCCGCTCCTTAGTATATCTAGAATACCCCTTGGGAGGTTAGATATTAGACGTTAATCACTATAAATAAATAAATAAAAATAAACTTTCAGATTTCATTATCTTATATATAAAAATAAATTCTATAAAATAAACTTTAAAATAAGCTTTTTATTATATAAATCTTGATGTTTCAAAATTGTTTATATAATTTATAAAATTAACTAAAATCATTCAAAAGCTTATATAATCATTATCTATAAAACAAAATTTGAATCCTTTATAAAATTTCTATACAAACTAATTATTTATATTCAAAATAATAGTTATCATTTATAATTACTTTTTATAACAAATTAATAATTTGATTATAGATTAAATCGTTTTCTAACTTTTTGATATTCTTTTTAAAATTATATAATCTTCTGAAACCTTATTTATAAAACTATTTATTCTTATATATTCAAATTTAATATTCTGATTCTAAAAACGATATATTTTTAATAACTTCTGAAATATAAAGTAAATTGAATGATAACCTTTGAAAATAAAAAGTAGAATAAAAAACGAATTTCAAAATAAAGAAAAATGATAAACAAGATTGATTCGTATAATATAGTTTTTATTATTAATCAAATTTTAGAAAATTATTAAAAGGATTGATATTATATTATTATTATCTTTATTATTCTATAAAATTTTCTAAATATATTTTTTAATAAAAGCTTAATAAGTCGATTAATAACTTAATTCTTGAATCTTATATATTTAAATATAATCTCCCTTAAAACTATTTTCTTTTTATAAAAGAATTTCTAAATATCAATATATTTAGATTTAAAATAAAATATTAGGTTTTTTGCTGAAATAATAATCTTTTAACTATTATATTAACTTAGAATGAGAACTAGGCTTTTTACTATATTGCTAATTTTAATAAAAAATTATTAAAGTTGAATAGTTTTTTTATTATTTATATTTATACTTATACTTTTAATTTAGATCTATAAGATTAAATTAATATTATAAACTGTTTTTTATTAATTGACTTATAATCACATT